>NC_081412.1:317363088-317728088 GCF_030272615.1 Cryptomeria japonica | reverse complement strand
AAAAAAGGGTTAGCCCATTGAATATTCCAGGAGGAGAACATATCTCTGATGTTATTAGGAAACACCCAAGCAATACTAAAGCTCTTGAGGAAGCTTTCCCAAACAGAGGCTGAGAAGGAATAGTGGAGAGAAAGGTGGTCCATAGACTCTTCCTCTTGAAGGCACAACACACATCTATTAGGGAGGGCAAAACCTCTACCTTTGAGGTTGTCAAGGGTCAGGGTCTTATTTTGGAGGATAGTCCAGAAGAAAAAATTGATTTTGGGGGTAAGACCCTTAATCCAGGCTTTAGACCAAAAAGGGTTAATAGGAGGGGGGGGGAAAGGACACAATACATAGAAGACACAGATAAAGTTCCTTTGGGATCATGTTTCCAAACAAGGGAGTCATCTTCATTATTCAGCCATATCGCAGATAGATGGATCTTGAGCTTAGAAAGGCTAGGGTGGATACTTTCAATGTTCTGCCATTCATTACCATCCTAGTACTCAGCAACTAAGGAGCCAAAAGATCTAATACAGGAGGGAGCATGGGGGGCCCATTCATTGTGTTCCATTAAAGGTTTATCAAAAAGCCAGGGATCCTCCCAAAATTTTACTTTCCTACCATTTCCATGTTTCCATATCACTCCTTTAGCTATACTTTCTTTACATTTAGAGGCATCATTCCAAACGTGGGATCCATTAATACTGAGATCCAAATTGATAAAAGAGGAGAGAGAGGAGGATAGAAGAGAGTACTTACTTCGCCAAATTTTGCACCATTCAGAGTCAGAATGAAACATTCTCCAGATTTGTTTAGATAGGAGAGCTTCATTTAAAGTATGAATCCTCCTGAGGCCCAGACCTCCTTTTCTTTTTGGCCTACAGACCTGGTCCCAGGCCACCAAGGACATTCTTTGCTTATCCTCAGCCCCAAACCATAGGAATCTTCTTTGAATTTTCTCAATTGCTTCAACATACTTAACTGGAATTCTGAAAAGACTAAGAGCATAAATTGGAATACTTTGAAGAGTAGCCTTAAGGAGTTGGAGCTTGCCAGCTTGACTTAAGAGGGCCCCTTTCCAACCAGCAAGTTTTTTATGAAATTTGTCCACTAGAGAACTCCAGAAGGGATCAGGAGGGGCAATTCGCATGGGGAGACCAAGGTAGGTTTTAGGAAGGTCAGCAATCCTACACTCCAAGATTCTACTAATCCTCTGTTGTCTTCTCTCTAGAGTATTAATGAAAAAGACTTCACTTTTAGCCTAGTTGATAAGCTGACCCGAAGTAGAGGCAAATTTACACAGGGTACTCTTCAAAACTTTAGCTTCTGAAATACTTGGTTCCCCCATAATAATAGTGTCATCAACAAACTGCTGGTGGGAGCAGATAAGGTTTGCAGAGGATGGTTGGTGGCCCTTAAAGGAGCCTTGCAACACCATTTTTTCCATGGTCCTTCCAAAGCATTCAGCCATAATAATGAAGAGGATGGGGGAGATAGGATCTCCTTGCCTAAGACCTCTAGACGCTTGGAAAAAAGTAGAAGGAGAACTATTGACAAGAACAACAAAAGTAGCAGAGGTGGTAAGTTGGGAGAAAAGATCGACAACTCTAGAGGAGAACCCAAAAGAAGTGAGGATTTTCTGAAGAAAAGACCAATCAACCCTATCATAAGCTTTGGAGAGATCTAACTTTAGGATGAGACCCTGCTTCTTTTCTCTAACAAGAGAGTGAATGTTCTCATGAACCGTAATAATGGAGTCAAGAATTTATCTTCCAGGGACAAACCCATTTTGTTGGTGTTTAATTAAGGCAGGAAGGATAGCCAAAATTCTAGAGGTAAGGACCTTGGAAATAATCTTGTAAAAAGAATTGCAGAGGCTAATAGGTCTGAATTTGTCCATAGAATCAACACCTTGAATCTTGGGGATGAGAGCAATAAAAGTTCCATTGATTTCTTTCAAGAGTTTTCTAGCCCCAAAAAATTCCTTAACCCCATTAGAGACATCAATTCCTATAATCTCCCAAAAATATTGAAAAAAGAACATTGGGAAGCCGTCTGGGCTAGGCGCTTTGTTACCATCAAAGGAGAAAACAACATTTTTAATTTCTAAGTTAGAAGGAATGGAGGAGAGGGAGGCATTCTTTTGAGCATCAATGAGACAGGGAATGTTCTGAAGAAAAGAGGATTGTGCTTTAGCATCCAGATTGTGATCCCTCTTAAGGAGGTCCGAGAAATACCTCTTAGCTTCGTTCCTTATTTCATCCTCCTTGACCAGCTCCCCTTTCTCCACAACTAGCTTGTTCACCCTATTAATTGCTTTATGCTTGATAGTTGACATATGGAAGAATCTTGTGTTCCTATCTCCTTCCTTAAGCCAAATGCATCTCGATCTCTTCTTCTAGAACGTTTCCTCTTTGGCAATGATATCATGGTATTTTTTTAGAGTCTCATTTTCATCAGCAATAGACACAGTATTGAAACCATCCTTTTGGATCTGATCTTGTATTTCTTTAAGGTCTTCCTGAATTTTACTCTTAGCCTCAAATATATTTCCAAAATTGGGTTTGTTCCATAGTCGTATATTGTCCTTCACACTTTTAAGCTTCTTAAAAACTTTAAACATAGTCATTCCCTCAACTTGGATGCTCCACCATTTTTGAATATTTCTTCTGATTTCGGGGTGGAGGGTCCACATTTTCCAAATCTGAAGGGAAAGTTTCTCTTTCTATTGATTGATTCAGCAATGAAGGTGATAGGGAAATGATTAGATCCAACCCGAATGTGGGCCGACAAAGAACAGAAGTATTGACTATACCAGTCATCAGAGATGAGAGTCCTATCAAGTCACACTTGGATAAGGTCATTACCAGTTCTTTTGTTAGTCCAAGTGTAATTACAACCTTGTATTTCCAATTCATTGAGAGCCTGAGAATTAATAAAATCCATAAGGGCCATCCTACTTTCCAATTAAGGAGGACTACCTCCAAATTTGTCCTCCTCTCTCAAAGGAGTGTTGAAGTCCCCCATAACCATCCAACTAAGATTTTTGAAGTTGTCCCTAGCCTGAATGATTTTTTTCCAAAAAGAGTTTCTAGCCTTTAGGGTATTAGGAGCATAAATGTTGGTAAGAACCCATGAAGTGCCATCTTTTAAATGCTCAAATTTGATACAAGAGAAATTACTGTCCTGAATTATGACCTGACCTTTAACAGTATTAAGGTTCCAGATGGTAGCAATACCTCCTGAAGCACCTTCGGAACTGCCACCACTAACATTACCATTTTTGAAGAACTTCAAAGATTCAACTTTTTCTCTACTCATTTTGGTTTCTTGAATTAGAAAAATATCAGGATTACTATCTCTTATCATATTCCTAATAATATCATGTTTATGGGGATTATTGAGTCCCCTAATATTCCAAGAGATTATCTTCATAGCTACTTACCAATTCCCAGCTCCTTGAGAGTCTTTTGGGTTCCATCTGCAATGTTCTTGTTGGCCTCCTTGTCTCTGACTTTGTGGTTAGAGGGCTATCCTGGGGAAGAGGAAATATACCCCACATCAACTTGAGCTATTCTACTGGATTTCCTTAGTAGAGAAGTCGAGGGAGTAGATCCTTTCTTATTCTTATATTTTGGTTGCTTCCATTCAGGTTTTATCACAGGAGTTTCTTCCATGTTGCTAAGGATTTTGGAGATTTCTTCTTCATTTCCCCAGTTAGGAGTTCTGGAATCAGTTGAAACATTGTTCACTATTTTTTAGTTCTATTCTGAGTCCGAGAGGTTCATGCCCAAAATTGCACATATTTGGGCTTCTTGAATTTCAAAACTTGGCATGGCTAGAGAAGAATCGGTCCTTTCTTCTTGGGGATCAGGGATCTCTCCTTCCTCAGGTTGGTAATCTTTTGTTTCCAGTTCCTTGCCTTCATAAGTGTCAGCAACCACTTCAACTATCTCATTTGAAGGATCATTCTGATATTTCATTTCCTTTTTTTGAGTTCTACCCAAGGGGCTGACTTTGGTTGGTTCATTTCTCACTACTTCTTGGGTTGAGGGGCTAGAGATAGAATTTGAGGTGACTTCCTTATTTTCCCCCAAAGGATTAAAGCGATTGGAATTTTCTTCCTTATTCTCTGGATTTTTAACTTGCCACACCATTTTCTCTAGTAATTTTTTATTTTCAATCTGGGGTTTAGGCTGCTTAGGTTCCACCTTTGGCTTGATTGGGCAGGATTTTGCCCAATGACCTTCTTTTTTACAGTGGAAGCATGCAAAAGGGATAGATTCATATTCGATGTGTTGTTTCCAAGTTCCCAGCTTTGAAACTAGATCTATCTGTTCTGGCATATCTGCTTCAGTGGCTACTCCTACACAGAACCTTGCATGAGTTAGTCTTCTTTTTGAAGCAGTGACTGGGTCTATTGAGAGGAACTCACCAAAGGAGCTTGCTATTCTAGAGAAAATACTTTCTGCCCAATATTCATGAGGCAATCTTGGTAGCTTTATCTAGACTGGAACTTGCGCCAGGAGAGAATCGTTCATGTTTAGGTTCGGATGCCATTTTCTAAGGACCAGAGTTGTCTTTCCTACCATCCAAGGGCTTCCACATAGAATCTTAACTTTATCTTCTTCACATGAAAAAGAAAAAGACAAAAGGCCTTTAGGTAAAGCCAATACTTCAACATTTCCCTTGAGGACCCATTTTCGTTTGACAAAAGCCCTTACTACTTCAATATTAGGACGCGAACCCATAAATTTCCCTACCAAGGAGTTCGACATACTATTGATATTATGGTCCAGAACCTGGTTAGGGATAGATATAGCGAACTTACCATCAGAAGGGTCAGAAATATTCTTAACAGGAGGAAGGGAGGATTTACCAGTAGGTCTAGTTCCAAAAAGGGACGACCATTTCTTTTTTTCCCTTCCGCTGTCAATGGAGTCATCACGTGGAATGGGCCCCCCATTGGACCCTTCCCCCAAAAGCCCAGATGAACCCGCTGTCTCCTCTGGCAGAGTACCATCAGACTGTAAGTCAAAAACATCCTCCGAGATGTCCAGAGGCTTATCCTTATCGCCTATGGGACCAACGGCTTTGATCTGGCCGCTCCCACCATTGGAACCATGGTTCCCGCCTTGCTAAGAATTTTAAATTTGAGTTCGCCCATTACTGCCAGCTGCTCTCGCTTCCGCCATATTATCCTAAGTTAGCTTAAGTAAAGTGTAATAATATCTATAATGAATATTTATTTACACCAACATAACTGATATTCCATTTTTTGCACTGTAAATTTGGCTTACACAGTGACTGCATTATTGAGTGTATTGACTTCATTTTGTGATCCTTTGGGTTGCTACCTCTGCAGTTCTACTTATTTTATATGCTTGTGCATTGGATAATCTCTTTTTTGTCTTGTTTCACTCTTCACAATAAACTATGTGTCTTGATTCAATTTTTGTTCTTCATAGGTTAAGACTGCTAAAATTGTATTATGACCGTGACACTGTGAGTGCTAGTGAGTACACCTTTAATATTTTATATTATGCTCAATAGTCTGATTTTATTCATCTACATAGATGATATGGCTATCATAATTCAAATGTATACTCTACCACTCATTTGTTCACTTATTATAATCTCCTTTACTGTTATGATTGGAAAATTTGCCACTGAATCCTTATTATTTTATGTTCGACATTTTTGTAACTGTAGAATGTTATTGTAAGAGGCATTTATCTTGTATATGCTGCCCTAAGACCATTTGAATGCTACAGTTTTTATTAATGGATCTCTGTCAAACTGTATCCACTCATAAAAATGCTTTTCTAAGGACGATACTACTCAATTAAAATGACCGCACCTTAATACATACCCTTGAATTTATTTGTGATGCCTCATGTGGTCAATACTACCCCCTATGATGCATTTGGTTTTATGATTGTGTCAAAAGGTAGACTTCTTCATCTCTGTTTGACTACAACAATGATCAGATACTAACTATTTATCTTGATATAATGTTAATGAGTATAGACTCATTGTATTGAAGCTTTTTCTTGTCATTTTGATTGTTTGAGATCCATCTTTCTAAGACTATTAAGACTCATATTTTTGTCTTCTCGTGGCTCCATTTTAAATTTACTGGATGAGTGATTTAAGGTTACATTTATTAAACCTGGAAAAGATTATGAGTCTTTATCTTGGTGCAATGCTCCTGAAACTATATACTTTATGACAACGAGCTTAGTATTTGAAAATGATTTCTCCAAAGTATTTACTGCTGCAATTTATGCTTAGTGCTTATTGTCCATATGACAGCCTTCCATGATTTTGTCTAATGGCAGCTACTGTAACAAACACATTTTTATGATGTGTGCATGCCTTATTCATTATATTTTGAACATATAGGGTTGCAAACATTAGGTCTTTGTTCTTGATTAAATATCTGATAATGACTTTTACTTTCACAGTTCGAGCCTATATTTGACTGTTTAGCTCTGATTTTAGATTCATAACCAATGATTGTCTTAGATTCTATGTTCATTGTTGACTGTGTATTCATTACTTAGACTCGTGAAGTCCTATGGTGGAATGGATTGTATGGCTACCTAGGCTATCAAGGTTAAACCTGAGTTACTATTCTTTATCACTGTTAGATCTTTGATCATGTATGAAGCTTTTCATATGCTTTGGACTGATTTTACTGTGCAGGCTCTTTATTTTTATCCTGTAGAAATAATATCTTTTGCCTTCTAAATACAAGTTGCCTTTAGCTTTGATGGACTATCTTATTAATGTACTTTATGTACCCCAGTATTTATGAAAGATGTTGTGTTTGCTCAATCTCTTCAACAATATTGACTGCTAATTCCTCACTAGAGTACCTCTGTGCCATATGGCTGCAAATGGTCTATTATAGCTCTATGATTCTTTGATCTATCATCTTTTTATACCAATTGTGGTTATCATCAAGTTGATTCCTTCAATGGGATGCTAGAACAGTCACTTTTCTGTCCTCCTTCATACTCATTGTATTGTCCTCTATGACTGTCTATAAGGGTTGCTTCATAAATAAAGATTTGTGTCTGAGTGCATTCATTCATTGATCATGAAGGACTGTATATATCTATTGTGGTTGCCTTGTTACTTTGGAGTACTGATACTGTACCTTTAATGGCTTGTGAATGGAAATGTGACTATAATGCTTTTCTCTATGACTAAATTCACAACATGTGACTATTCACTATTATTGATGTTCCATTACTTTGTGACAGTGATGTGAAAAATGGATGTGGTAAATGCCTTAAATGATTGCTTTAATAGTCAATGTCATGTCTTTGTGGCTATGATTTTCATCACCTTCACTATTTGTCTCAGTGCATTATTATCTCATTGTGCCATAGTAAATGTCCTACAAGCTATCTACTTCTATCTTCAACAAATATGACCAATGATTAACTGTAGCTCTTTTGACTAGGATTGTTCTTGTATTCCTTTTGTTTGTTTATCATAGTCATATGCTCTATATATTATTGTCTATCAATGTTGTATTACCCATCTGTAATATGAATTAACAATGAGCACTTTATGTATCTCTGTTAGAGAACTTAAAGATGTATGTTACTGTCATAAACTGCTCTAATAGTGTCTGAGATGCTTATGATTGTCTTTATACTTTTACTGTTAGTTATTCACTATTATTTTGAGCTCCACTTTGATTGACTCCTTTTATCAAAAGGTCATATTCCTAAACCTTGTCGTTTCTTGAACAGTCTTAACATATTTGAGGCTACTACATCTGCCCATAATTGTTATTTCATCTTTCAGACTTTAGGCACTATTATTATAACAGTGATATGTTCCTTTTTTTACAGCCTTCTGGGACAATGATATGACTGTATTTGTTTGCATTGTGAAATGGTGATGTGACTTTCCTCTATTTTTGATAGCAGACCATTACTCCTTTTTGATTGTGATAAGCTACTGCAAGATATGATAAGCCTGTGAACTATTGAAGTAGACATAGGATTGTCTTGGAGATTTTATTTAGACTATGGTAGCTTTTCACTGTGTGATGCTCATCTTGCTTGATGCTATCCTTATGTCTATCCTTGGATTTGTGTCATGGATTTGTATTCTTTTCCTTCAATTTATTTTGTAATTCCTCATGTTATCATTATTCACATGATGATCTTAGTCACTTGCTGGCTAGTGAGTACATTATGTCCATGTTGTATATGTTGTCATTGGATGACAATCTCTTCTGTCATCAAATGACAACATGTAGGAACATGGCTTAAAGCACTCATTTTTCAATAGCTGATTAGTGTCACCATGTGACTAGTGACATGTATGCTGAGCTCAACCCCTTCGGGAGCCCATTTTAACCCACATACAAGATGGATATGAAATGAAGACCTGTATCTGTACATGAAACAAACAAGTTAGATAGAATGTGATTCTTACTGATATCTCATGGCATCTTTTCCAGCACTGATCTACTCTGTTCTGAATCTGATATAGAACTATATGCATAGTAGGAGTAGCTTTATGAATGTAGGAGTGAAAGGAATAGCCCGGAGCTCTAACAAAATCATTTTTCTCTCTGTTTCAGGTCATCTCATGGAGTGGATGGCAGGATGCTTGAATCAACGAAGCTGACGAGAAAATCTTTCTACAGAACTCATCAACCTATCCAGGAAATGATGGGTCCTTTCTTTCCTTTCTCCATACATTATTCTGCTTCTTTTGTGTTTATATTTATATGATCAGTGTGATCTCTTCTCAGCTATTCCCACGACTTGTGTGGGATCTTGTAAACAATTTGTTCTTTATAAATAAAAATGTATTACATGCAGATGTTTTACTCATGTATGTCTTTCTTGATTTCAACATTGCATATTTGGAAATAAGATACTTGTATGGAATACATGTTTATTTGATAAAGACAACAAACTTTTAGAAAAAGATTGTGTACCTTTATTCTGCAATACATAAGACCTGTAATAGGTCACCAAAATTTTAAGTGAAATTTTTTTGGTAACAATAATATACCAAATTGAAATACTTAAACATAGAAAAACTACAAAATGAACCAAAACCATTGAACATTCAACACAATAACATCATGAACAATAGTCATTGACAGATCACAAGAGAAGCAACTATATTACAACAATGTCAAAGCACTCTGATAAGATCAAAGTAGTGATAAGGTCAGGAAGGTTCACAAAGATTTGAGGGATCCTATAGCCTCTCTGCATCACTGGGATTCTCTAGAGTTTGCAAACTAGGCCAAGAAGTGAGTCAAGAGTAGCTTCATTTAAAGGAGCTTGAAGGTGACCAACTCCCATGCATCTGTGATTTGGCTCTTGTAAACCAACCATCAGCTGGGCAGCTTGAAGGTGGCACTTAAATGAGACAAGGTAAATAGAGATCCTCTCAAGGTGCAGATTGGAGGATAGAAAGATTATCAGACATTTCTTGGAGTGATAAAAAATGCAAATGTGATTGTGGCTACTTATCGAATGGTTTTCAAGATTCCTTTGAAGCAAAAACGTGTGTTGTTATCAGATGGTAGATATGGATGAGGCTTCACTTTGACATATTTTACCAAAATGTATGATTCAAAAGTATCTTAAAGAATAAATAGGAATAATGGAGTCCATTTTTGTGTTAGAGGTTTTGTTCAGTTTATATTGAACCCATTAAGCAAATTATAAATATTTGTATTCATAAGGAAAAGCAAAAGTTACAAAAAAATTGAAATTTGCACTATCAGCAAAACTCAACTCGATGGTAACACTTAAGACAAGTAGAAGCATGTGATTGGGATAGAATAAATCGATGAAGTCCATCGACAGAACACACACAAGTGGCAATGGAGAAATTATGTCTTGCCGATAGCCGATGAGGCTATTGGTAAGACTATTCTCGATGAGAATGTTGGAAAAGCTTATTCTAAGGAGACATAACATATTGGGAGGAGATATGTCGAGGGAAAAGACATCGAGGAAATTATGCCCATCACTTGAACACATTTTAAGCTATCATGATGCCCGACGAGACTAGTGGGATAACTCGCACCGATCAGCAGGAAGAGAGGTCATCGACTTATGTTATCCTGATGAGTAAGAAGAAATCAGGAGGCTGTGAAAATCATTGGACCAACATATGTCGATCAACAAGTAATCTCAATTTATTGAGGAAAGGGAGAGAGTTATGTCTATGGGGACAAAATAAAATTACATCGGTGAGACCTGTGCCTATGAGCCGTTGCCAAATCAAATTTCAAAACTGAAGCAGAGGACTCTTATTAAATGCTTGCATCAGGTTCACACAAAGCCAATTTATGGGATGCTAATCATTGCGAGTTTGGCATTGAATACATTTGTTATATAATTGAAGTTGCTTGACATAAATCTCACACAATGAAGAAAATTGGCAAAATAGAGACTTCTAATTCGTAAAGGGTAGAGTGAGAAATTGCAATTGCAAAAGTGGAGGCATCTAGCTGTACAGGGAAAAAGAGATCAGCCAAGAGTTCCGAGTCAGGAGCTAAGAAATCTAAAACAGGAGAAGACACCCCAGTTAGAAAATTGAACCAGGATATGATTGATCAAATGCAAGCGCCTGGCCCTAAGTATAGAAGATTGAAACAACATCTACCTGGTTGGGATCAATTGGAAGATAGATACAAGGATGTCAGCAATGTTTGGACTAGGGTAAGGGGCTATGAATTGTTTTTATTCTATTACTTGAGGAGAAATAGGGAGGTGTCGCTCTACAACCCCTGGGTTACAAATCTGGGTATGTTAATTGTCCCTAATGTTTTTGTAAATTTGAAAGTTTTAGAGATTCTAGTGAGAAATTATAATTCTGCAGGCAGATACATTCAGACTCCAAATAGAGAAGCCTTCATAAGGTTTTCAGTAAACACTATAAATGAAGTGTCAAACCTAGATTCTAGTTTTGATAAACCTCTGTCTTTTGGGGAATTGGAAGAGGAATATCAAAGAATGGACACTACATACCTTGGGTGGAAACTAGTTGTCCATAAAGAAGAAGTGGGAGAACTTACAAAACAAGACGGGGCACCATTCAACATTGATTTGTTCAGACATTACCTTCAATACACCTATATGTCTTGTGGGTAGTTAGGAAGCGTTGAGGTTCCAGACCACGCGAGTATTGGGGCATTACTTTTAGCTTCAGACATTCAAATATATGAACTTAGGCCATTTGATTATGTGTCATATTTGGTGGAGAGATTGCATGAGGGTTTTTTGAACCTCGGGGATAATAATTGCCCTAATTTTAAGTTTTACTCATTATTGATGCATTTAATCTTATTCTATGGATGTTTTAGGGGTATATGGCCCAAGGAATTGAGGCTTAATGTCAGAAATAGGCAAGGGGAGGAGCAACCTATTCAATTATGGACTTTTGTTTGGGATTCTCGTTACACAAGATCAAATTATATCAAATTTGAGAAATGGATAGTAAAGACAATTTATCAAATGTATGGATTTCCTTATGATGGATCAATCTCAGATGATATTAAAGATTTTGATGACAGAAAGATAGTGAATCATAACTAGGGAGATTGGTATGTCCATAAGGACTTCGCATGTTTCAGGATATATGGGTTTGAAGGAACTCCCTATATGTTGCCAAAATGTGTTCCCGACCGAATAGCATACTTGGAGATTGTCAAACAATTGAGTGTCTCAAATGCTAAAAACTTTGGGGATCTGCATAAGCAGAGTTTCTTGCCAGGTACTCTTAGCTTTGGAGATATCCTACGATGTAATTAACAAGAAATTAATGGAAGAATTTAATTTATTCAAACATTTTGCAAGAAAGAATTATGATCCAGAAGGATATATCCACAGCTGCAACAAAAGGCAAAATCTAGGTGATTATTTGCATGTGAGTCTGGAAGTGGAAGATATATTTAGGAACATGGAAGATGCAGAGGCTCAAGAAGTGATTGATAACCTAAACAAAAAATTCGAGGAGAAAAGATAGAGGTTAATGGAGATGGAGTCAAAAGAAGAAATGTCAGAAAATGAACCAGAAGACATTGAAGCCATTTCTAGGTCACAGGCAAAAGATGTGGAAGAAGAGTTCAATGAAGATGATCAAATTGTAACTAAAATGAAAATTTATAAAGATGCAAAATTGGATGGACATGCTTCTTTTGTGGTAGATGATGTATTTGTTAAATCCAAAGAATTTAAGTCTTTTCTTTATAATTTTAAAGGCAAAAGGCTGAGGGAGTCTATCCCAAATGTGACACCTGAAAACAAGGCAAAATTATTGAAGAAACTAAAAGAGGATATAGAAGCATAATTGGTGAAAATGACTCCACGGAGAGGGAGACAATTATTGATAGAGGCCGGAGTAATTATTTTTCCAGGATGGGACCTGAGTGCCTCTTTTATTTTAAATAGTTTATTACACTCTGATAATAAGGAATTCAAATTGGATATTCAAGGAGTTAATGACATTTTTATTGGGTCAAGGTTTGATCTAGATGAGGAAGAACTAATGCTATGGGCATTGTATCCACCAAACAAGAGACCAACAATCATTGATGTGGATAGGGCTTTTGGACACATGATGAAATTAAAGGTCGGAGAAAATGATCCTATTGTCTCAGCAGATATAGGAGTAGATATTTTCAAACTCAACAGGGCACAGACGGTTAGAGTGGTAAGGGAAAGGAATTAGTACAAAGCTATGTATGAGGAGGCCATCAGAAGAAGTGGACAGTCTGAACCCATGTTGCTTTCTCCTGATAATTCAAAATGGAAGAAGAAATGTGAGTAATTGTAGTAGGAAAATCAAGGAATTCTCAAACATATGCAAAGTGTAAGAATTGATACTGCTTCTTTATTAATGAATAAAAGATTTGAAAAGTTGCAGGGTCACTTGGAATAATTTTGGGTTGTGTTTCAGAAAAATGAGGAAAATGTAGTATCACATGACAGGATAAAAAACAGACTGGGGGTCAAGCTACATGAGAAGAATTTGGAGAGAGAAGATGTCAAAGAGATTGAGAAAATTGAAAGGCTACTTGTAAAGAATGATAAATTCGATGCAAAATTATAAAATGAATATGATGAGTGTAAAGATGTAATCCAACATGGTATTCCTATGTTAGTTGACCAGAAAGGTGAAATTAAGGATAAGGATAAAGAGTCTCCTCAATGTTGCCCTTGATGTTGCCCAGACAGATGGAATAGAGTTAAAGGAAACCATTGCACAGATGGAGCAGTTTTTCACATCAGAGATCGTTGTCAGGGACATGATTTATGATGCAGATACCTATACGTTAGAAAAGTTTTTGGAGCATATTAAGAACTATGGCGAAGTGCTTGGCAATTAGCTCTTGTTCTGAATGTTTCAATTTTTTTTCTTTTAAAGTCTTATGTAATATGTTTGTTATGTTGGTAGTTGTGTTAGGGTCAATTAGTTGGTTTTTTTTAGCTAAGATATTAGTTAGTGTAATTCTAAATGAAGGGGTATGCCCTTTCATTTTGAAACTAAATCCTCATCTATATATATAGAGGATCTTTTGATGAAATGAGAGATAGTTTTGGAGATGCAATTATATACAATACTCTTGGGGTTTATTTTCTGAAAATGCCAAACTAGTGAAAAGACGTTGTGTTATATGTAATCAGTTGATTATCTTATGTTTATTTCAATACAAAGATCAGGTGTTTTTCATCTCTGATGGTATTTATCTTTTTGATTGTTTGATTAGTTCCCTATGATAAATCTATTCATTTAGATTATTTTAATGTGCTATCCTATGTTATTATAGATTGGGTTAAGTTTCAGTTTGATTATCAGTTTGAAGGATTGGATGTCAAGCTTCATTCTGTCTTATTGGTCTTTCAGAGAAAAGTTAAATTCAGTAAGACTAACTGCAACATTATGTCAGGGGTGAAGGAACTGGTCTACTATTGTTTGAAGATAATTTAATCAGGTGTTTTCAGAGTAATCTCAATTAAGAAATCATTAACCTTATTTAAAGCATTCATTTACAAGCAAGCAATTCAAAGTTTTTTAGTAATTATTTAATTGAAGTGACAATCTCATGAATCATTTTCCTTCTAATGCACATAAATCTTGGAAACATTCAATTCTAATGAAGCATACTTGACAACAATGGGATTAATACCCATCAAAAATCTCTTCTCAATCTTCAAAACACACCCTTACAAGACAACAACTTAATAGACACCAACCATACTTTGAGGAAGGAAAACATGACAAAGGTTGCCCTTACCTTGTAATAAAGCCAATCCCTCTGGTCAGTCTCTTGATATCATTGTTACAGACTTATCCTCCAATCTCTAGAAAGATCCAACAGATCAAATGAAAATTATGATAATTCTTCCAAAACTGCTACAAGATACAAGAAAGACAACGTTCAGATAAACTATACAAGATACACATTATGAAGAAAACTAATGAAAAGTCTTGATAACATCAAATGATATATAGTGTTTGATTAGATTCTACTTTCTTTTAAAGTTCTATACAATACCCAAATTTCTATTAACCCATAACAAAATATGCAACTAACAAATAAAATGAGATAAATTATTCATATTTCAAGCCTCCAACTCAAAATGATTTTGCATGATAGAACCAATATCCATTAGGACTCATTTTACCTTGTGTTTTATGATGATTAATTCAATGTGTAGGGAAAAATTTATGGGTTGGATCACTCGGTAGCATATCATTTTTATTTAAGGCTAGTTGATAAGAGCATGATAGATGGCATACTGGTGCTTGGAATTGGGTAGGATGAATGTTAGTAGGCACATGGACATAGTTTAACACTTTAGTAAGGATATCTTGATGGATAGATGATAATTTAAAAAGTATCAAAAATAGATAAATCAATCCTTCTGGAAGAAGAACATCTACATTAGGGATTGTGAGGTATGTTGTGGCTCTTGGTTGGTATCTTCTGAATCCATTGGCCATGGTTGCAACATTATGTGGTCCTGGCAAAGAGATATTATAATTGAAGCTTCATTCACTGGAACATTTCCTTAGTCCATATGAAAAGTGTATACAGTGAAAATGGATACAACAATGTTGAAAGACTAAATGAATTCAAAGCCTAACAACAACAAAGATCCACCATAACATATGAAGATTACCTAAGACAATGCAAATCAAATGAAATCACAAAGATTATACCATCACATGTCCAATAGGGTTTGGATCTCCATTCTTCCTATCTCCATTGATCTTGTTTGATATATTTGCTCTTAGATTTTATGTGCACAAGAGCTCAACAAAGAACGGAAATGTGGTTGCAAGTAGGATCACATATGAAAGTGCAAAGGCGTAGTGTAGTCGAGTAATCAAGTAATTAGGGTAGGTAAAGAAAATAAGAAAATAATGAAAGGTAGGTAGTGTATGAATTAAGAAATGAATGACATGTGTCATGGGTAGAAAAGGTTAATGAATTAATTAAATAAATAAAGATTTATTTAATTAATAGAAGAAGTGGGATCAATTAAATAAATAAGATATTTATTTAATTTAGGGAAAGGATAAATTAAATAAATAATGTATTTATTTAAATGAGAAATAAGGCTAGAAGAGGATAAATGAATTAATTAAATAAATAAAGATTTATTCAATTAATAGAAGAATTAGGCTAAAATAATTAAATAAATAAAGATATTTATTTAATTAGACAGGACAATTTTAGGTGTCTACATTTTGCCCCTCTTTGAGACAATGCAACTTGTCGCGTTGTTTCAAAGAAGATAAGATGAACTGATACAAAGTTGCCCCAAGATGGGAATGATATGCCCCCTCAAGAGATTGGATGAAAATGTCTGGAAAGATCGCAGACAATCTCTCGATAACAAAGAAAGGCTAGAATGGACTGACCGAATAGGATAGAGTGACAGAGTCACGGGATAATGAAGACTAACTCGAGCGAGGGCTAGGGCTAGGGCAGTCTATAAGATAGACCACAAGGTGAAAACATCCTCATTGTCATCCACACATCCAAGAAATTAGAGTGCAGAGAGAGAATTGAGCAGTAGCAGTCAGCAGCGATGGCATTGGTTCACAGATTTGATCGCGTTCGCTGATATCAAAGTCCAGCAGATGCAGGAGAGCCGGTGAGTACCACAAAACCTCCTTGTACTTTGTCGCATTAATTGTTGTCATAAATGCATGCTAGGTAGTGCAATAAATGCACTTTAGGATAATGTCAAAAACATGTAGGTGCGTCTGTGTTTGTGCCAAGCACATCTATGTTGGCTAGGTGTGTCTATGTTTGTGCCAGACGCGTCTATGCAGGAAAAAGTGTCTGTGCAAAATGTGAGCACGTCTGCGTTGTGCAGGCGCATTTGTGCAATGTGGGCACGTCTATGTAGGATAGGCGTGTCTGTGCAGAACAGAGGCATGTCTGTGTATTTCAGGTGCGTTTGTACAGAGCAGGCGCGTTTGTGTAGTCTGTAAGCACGTTTATGTCATGAAGGCGTGTTTATGTCTTCAAGGTCAAATCGGCAGTTTTGTGATGAACATACGCTGTCGATTGGATAAGCTGCTGAGAGGATACATGCAAGCAGGTCCTCTAGGGAAGACTAGGATAGATCGAGGCACTTTGCAATGAAAAGTGAGTACCAAGACATAGTACTTTATGATGAGCAAGGAGTACCAATAGGAGTAGCACTTTGTGATGAACAGGGAGTGCAAATATGAGCAGCATTTTGTGATGAACAGGGAGTGCAAATATGAGTAGCACTTTGTGATGAATAGGGAGTGCAAAACACGTAGTACTTTGTGATGAACAGGGAGTACCACTAGGATAGAAGCAACAATTTGTGATGAACAGTGAGTGTCACTAGGATAGATAGCAACACTTTGTGATGAACAGTGAGTGTCACTAGGATAGAAGCAACACTTTGTGATGAACAGTGAGTGTCACTTTGATTGACATGATTGATTTTCTTGACTATAGGGGTACTTACCTATGCTAGAGTCATGGGAGAGATTTCCATCGACTCAAAGGTTACGACCAGAGCTGACATTCGAGGACAGGGCTGCCATTGAAGTTATGGGTCTGAGATAGATTCTGTATGTGCTTGAGTTTTGGGCGAACATGGATTTGTTGACTGCGCTTACTGAGAGGTGGCATTCTGAGACGTGCACATTTCATTTTCCGATGGGTGAGATGACAGTCACCTTGGAGGATGTTTACAGGATATTGAGGATACCGATCAATGGGGAGTTGATACCCTATGATCGAGATGGAGATAGGGAGGCCCTGAGATGAGTGTTCCAGGATCTGGGACTGGAGATGAGGGCTGGACATGTGGCATGGGACACAATGACAGCGACAGGACTAGCACTACCAGCAGTGCTAGGAGGTGTGATCAATGGGTTCCTGTGTCCAGACAGGGTGACACGGGGGTTGCTTGTGGGTTGGGGGAGCACCTTGGAGACACTGGTTACATAGCATACCAGATATGCCTGGGGACCGTGCATGCTGGCACACTTGTACTATGAGCTTCATTAGTTTTTTTATCATGGATCCATAGGATTGGGCTGCTGAGTTACATTATTGCAGGTTTGGGCATATGAGCATTTGTTAGTCACACGGTCGATACATTTTAGAGATCGGGGTCATGGATGTAGTTTTGTTCATTTATATGATATGATTACCTCACAGCCACGGATTGGAAGGTTGGAGTACTTGCACAGGGTACTTGATGAGATTGACATTGTGATATGGAGGTTGTACCACGAGTGCGAGTAGTGGGAGGATGACACAGTGGAACTACCCTATACCTTCAGAAGCAGATATCTAATTGGGCGGATGCCCTATGTACTGGAGAGGCAGTTAGTGGACAGGGTATGCAGGCAGTTTGGCAGGATCCAGCAGATGCCATGGGGTTCTGGTATGTATGCACGGACAGTGCGAGACCAGGCACACTTCAGGCCACTATTATCATATGATTAGGCCGTGATGCATCTGGTAGAGATGGTGCCCATGCCATGGGATATGTGGCCTGAGATTGAGGATGCAGAGTATACTGCATATTAGGCAGAGCATCCATTTCCACGCCTAATAGACCCAGGTGAGCAGATAGATGGAGATGGTGGGGGGGATGAGGATGATGATGGAGATGGTAGGGGGAGAGGCCGACGGAGGAGGCGGGGTGTAGTTGGAGAGAGGAGAGTGGCTCCATGGAGAGAGAGTGGAGAGGAGAGGTAGGCTCAGGTGGTGAGGGGTCGCAGTGGATTGCCATTACAGGTCCCAGCAGCACAAGGTCCTAGACAGGTGCAGGGACAGGGACAAAGACAGGTATAGGCACAGGCATAGCCATAGCCACTAGTACAGGGGGAGCCATAGGCAGAGGCACAGGGGGCCAAGGAGGAGGAGGATGAGCTATTTGAGATGAGGGAGATCTATCAAGGATAGGCAGATGAGATCCAAGACCTGGAGAGGGAGACAACTAGGCTCAGGAGACAGCTGAGGGATACTGAGCGGGAGTGGGATCAAGCTATCCAGCGCTATACTGAGGCTAAGACAACACTAAGGGTTGGGAGGTAGGTGACAGAGGACACAGGGGCTGGATACGCCTATGTTCTGTGGGCAGGAGAGGAGATAGGTTATTGGTAAGACTTATACTATGGGGCAGTGCCACCAGAGTAGCGGGCTAGGAGCTTCCGCGGACCATCACGGATAGCGACGGCTACTAGAGGGAGTTAGAGGAGATAGGCATCCAGCAGTGGGGTTATGGGTCCGCCACCACCACCAGATAGAGGGGGCAGGAGAGATGATCCTGGGGCGGGTCCTTCTAGGGCTCAGACTTTGTCGAGGCCAGGCGACTCCAAGGGAGGGAGTTCATCATAGCCATAGAGGGCTCCCTATGTATCAGATTTGTACCATTTTGTATTATGATGTAGACACCTTCGGGTGATTGTAGCCATATGATTTTGACATCATTGTATCATGACACTTTTGATTATATATATGAGATTATTCATCTTTGCGGAAGCTATATGCATGTATACCTATGTGATGAGATGTTTCATGATGTATGTTTCTATGTGATGATTATGATATGGATGCAAATATGTACATGATGTAATGCACTATTTTTGTTATTTTATGTTTTTAAATGTTATGCATATGAAAATGTGAATGTATGAAATGCAGATGAATATGATGAGAATGTAAAATGTGCTAACATGTGTTGTGTGCGGGATGTGATGCAATTGTGATATCTATATGTATGTATGAAATGCTTAATATGTGGTAATGCAGGTGCAACTACATGAAATGCAAATGTGTTTGGTGTGTCATTACACTCAGTTGTGTGATAGTAGGATACACAGACTCAAGAAGGATGATGAAAGTCAATCAAGAACGGGGGATGGAAGACAGAATATATGAAAGTGAAAAGAGCTTCTTATGCGTTATCATCATTGAGCTTTATTATGGCAAGTAGGTTATGACAATCGAGGTATATGTTTGACCCAGAAAGTCATTGTACCTGTTTGCATGGAGATAAGACAGTCGCAAACAAGGAATGCCCCAGTTCATACTAGACTCACAGCGTCCTCATATCCTTGGACAAGTCATAGAATTACTAAGAGACAATCCACAGATAGCAAAGAAAAATAGGTGATGATACCCCATCCTCGCCTTTCTAGTCAAAGACATCCTGGAGATAGAATCCCTAGTTAGAGACATCCCGGAAAAGCTAAAAGACATGTCACCAAAAGATAAAATCAAAATAACACCAAGACTCGACACCAACATCCACTGTAGTCCTCAAGTTTAGTGTCTCTTGTCACTTGTATAAGTCTTATTTGATTGTGGTCACAATGTTTACTTTCACAAAAAGGATAGATAGCACTGAACCATATGTTGTCTGAGTTTGTTGAAAGATTTGATTTGTTGAAGCCCATTGTTGTTGTTGTGTCTCATCTGAAACTGACTGAATCCATGAAACTGATACTTTATTGCAGAGAAGATGAAACTTTATTGTGGATTGGCGATGCAAGTGTTTCTTTATTCCAGATTGTGCACAGATAGACTGAAGAAAACTAGAAGAAACTGTACTCCTCAAAACATGTGATGTTCTCAGTTCCACACCCATTACTAGACGTAGGATTTGCCTTAGCCACAGATAGGAGCTGATTTATTATGGATGGAAAGGAATGAAAAAGAATGTTTATTATGAATGTCTAACCAATCTTGGGTAGATCAATAACAAGCCATGATGGGAATGTGTAAGTTTATTATGGATGAAGAGGTTGTGAGTGTGTGCAAAAGTGAAAGAATGAAATGGAATCCTAAAGGAGGGAGGAGCAATGTCTCTACACATGGCACTGGTGACCTAGTTTTCACCACAGTACTTGCCCAGAGCACCACCGAAGTGGTTTTCACCGTTGGATGAAATGTTTTTCTATTTTTCAATTTTTTTGTGTCACAAGGCGCCTGTTTGCCAGGTTTTCACCAAGTAATGATTTTTATTTTTATGATTTTTTTTTGTCTTTTTGAATTTTTTGATTGTTTTGTATTTTTGAATTAGGATACTCTGAAGAGTTATGTGTAAAACCTGCAAAGATGTATGTTATTGATAGGATCCTCCAAAGGTTCACCCTTTGTAGTTGAGAGTTGATATGCACCAGATCCATAGGTTGTTGTGATAATGTAGGGACCAAACCAGTTCGGTTAAAACTTGCCCTTCTTCTCTCTGTCTTGCTGATTTTTAGGATTTTCTCTGAGAACCAAATCACCTACCTCAAATGTGTGAGGCTTGACTTTATGATTATAGTTGTGACTCATTTGTTGTTGATAATCCTTGAGATGATTAAAAGCAGTTTGTCTTCGTTCATCCAATAGTTCAAGTTCTTGTAAGCGAGAGACCTTGTAGTCTTCATCACTGATAATGTTTTGCAAAGAGACTCGTAAAGAGGGTAGCTCGACCTCAATAGGAAAGATAGTTTCAGTTCCATAGACAAGTGAATAGGGTGTAGCTCTTGTACGTGTGTGGACGCTTGTGCAGTAAGCCCAAAGTGCGGGATTAAGTTGGATATGCCAATTACAGCTAGCGTCGTTGACTGTCTTTTTCAAGATTTTAAGGATTGTTTTATTAGATGCCTCAGCTTGACCATTACCTTGGGGATAATAAGGTGTGGAAAAATGATGGGTAATATAGAAGCGGTCACAGAGTTCATGAACATCCTGATTTTTGAAGGGACGCCCATTATCAGTGATGATGGAAACAGGAATACCATATCGACAAATGATATAGTTGAGAATGAATGTAGCAATTTGTTTTCCAGTGACTTGTGTGAGAGGCACTGCTTCAATCCATTTTGTGAAATACTCTGTGGCAGTGATGATGAATTTATGACCATCGGAATATGGAGGGTGAATCTTGCCTATGAGATTGAGTCCCCACTGACAAAAGGGCCAAGGAGTTGTAATTGGTTGAAGTTCTTGGGCTGGCGCAAGGATGAGGTCTCCATGATATTGACACTGCTTACATTCCTTAACAAACTGATATGAATCTTTTTCCATATTGGGCCAATAATATCCAGTCCTGATGAGTTTCTTGGCAAAGGTAGGACCACTAGAATGTGGACCACATATCCCTTCATGTACTTCATGTAACGCAATCTGAGCTTCATTGCTTTCTAAACATCTAAGAAGAGTGCCATCTAGACCTCGACGGTATAGGATATCGGCTAAAATGATATATCGAGAATATTGGCGAATAAAAGTGTGACGTTGGTTATTGGATAGGTCAGGAGGTAGGATATTGTCACGAAGGTATACGAAAATGGAACCGTATAACTGGGACTCAGGACCAACAACACATATCATCTCAGTAGGAGTGATTTCATATGAGGGAACCAAAAGGTTATCCACCAAGAACTCATAGCGGGTCTCATTCGGTGGTAGATCAATTAGTGAAGCAATTGTAGCCATGGCATCCGCAGCTCAATTCTGCTCTCTGGATATCTGCTCAAAGTCTATCTTCATGAAATGTTGTTTCAGGTCATCCACCATTCTTTTGTAAGGTATTAATTTATCATCCTTTGTTTGGTAGTCATTAGTTTCTTGACGAATTACAAGTTGAGAGTCCCCAAAAACACGAAGTTCCTGGATCTTCCACTGAACTGCAATCTGTAATCCAGTTGTTAATGCCTCATATTCTGCTATGTTATTAGTGCAGGAAAATGATAATCGATATGATTTTGGTATAGAATCCCCTTGGGGAGTTATGAAGAAGATGCCAACTCCCGCCCCATGTTGTGTGTATGAGTCGTCAAAGTATAGTGTCCAAGGCTTTGCATGTGACACTGTTAAAATGGATTCATCTGGAAATTCTGAAATTAGAGGAACATCATCTAAGATGGGAGCATCTGCTAACTGATCTGCGATAGCTTGTCCTTTTATTACTTTTTTAACCACATACTCGATGTCGAATTCACTCAAGAGCATCACCCATTTGGCTAGTCACCTAGTAATGTTGCTTTATCGAGAAGATATTTCAATGGATCAATCCTTGCAACCAACTTAGTCTTATGAGTTAGCATGTAATGTCATAATTTCTATGAAGCAAAGACCACAGCGAGACATGCACGCTCAATTGATGTTTAGTTTAGCTCGTATCCCACCAATGTGCGACTGATATAGTATATTGCCTTTTCTTTGCCCTCAACAACTTGTTGTGCTAAGAGTGCCCCCAGTGCTATTGAAGTAGCTGATATGTATAGTAATAGAGGTTGGTCTAGAACTGGTGGCATCAAAACTGGTGGATTCAGAAGATAATCTTTAAGTGCCTGGAAAGCTTGTTGACAATTATCATCCCATTTGAATTTGATGTTTTTATGTAGCAAGTACTGAAAAGGATTACACTTATCTACAAGTTGTGCTATGAATCTTCGTATGGACTGGAGTCTCCCTTGCAAAGATCGAAGTTGACTGATATTTCTTGGTGGTTGCATCTCTAGGATGGCCTTGACTTTTGCTGGATCGGCTTTGATTCCTCTTTTTGATACAATGAATCCTAAGAGCTTCCCAGAGGTTACTCCAAAGACACATTTCTTGGGGTTTAATCTTACTTTATACTTTTCCAACTGATCAAAGACGACTAAAAGTATGTCCAAATGTGTATCTCTATCTATTGATTTACCCAAGAGGTCATCAACATAATCTTCCATAGTCACATGCATGAGATCATGAAAGATAGTAGTCATGGCTCTTTGATATGTAGCGCTTGCATTTTTTATCCCAAAGGGCATAACATTCCAGTAGAAAGTTCCCCAAGGACAAGTGAATGTTGTTTTGTGCTAGTCCTCGGATGCGATTTTTATTTGATTGTAACCAGAGAATCCATCCATCAAAGATAACATCACATGACCTGCTGTGAGATAGACAATCAAGTCAATATTTGGTAATGAAAAACTGTCCTTAGGACAAGCTTTGTTGATGTCTCTGAAATCTGTACATATTCTGATACTATGATCTGGTTTACTGATAGGCATAAGTTGGAGATCCATTCGGGATAATCAATTGGGCGTATGAATTCGACATCCAATAATTTCTTAAGCTCTGCTTTGACTAATAATGTGACTTGTGGATGCATCTTCCTTAATTTTTGTTCACTGGTTTTGCCCTCGGTTTAACTGTCAAATGATGCATTACCAAATCCAGATCCAATCCAGGCATATCAGCGTATGACCATGCAAAGTTGATTTGTTGTTCTATGAAGAAACTTATGAATTTTGACCTTTCTGACTCTGTCAAAGATTGAGCCAAGAATATGTTGTGTGGAACTTCTTCTATGCCAATGTTTGTTTTCATAGTCTCCTCTACCAACATGGATGACTTTTCCTCATATGATGCTGGGACAATGTCAAGCCTTCCATCTTTGGGTGCCTCAGAGAGGTTTTCGCCCTCAGATACATCCTTTCTTTTTACTTTTTTGGGGTCAGACAGTGCCACAATGTCGTTTTCGCCATAAGACCCTTGGTTTGTTTTTATTTTTATATTTTTGCAACTAGAAGGCCCGACACCCTCACCAAAATATGCCATGCTATTGAGTTCTATAGTGTATCCTGCTTTATGGTCCCTAGGGGGAAGATCATCTCGTATGCAAAGATAGTCAATAAAAGCTTCATCATTTTGGAATGTGTCAAACTGTGCAGGTCCTTCATGGTCCCAATCAATAAGTTGGTGGTGAACAAGGGGAAGGCCTTTGATGTCTTCGAAGTTAGTGGGGCTAAGAGTCAAGATGCAGTTATATTCAGGTATGTCAAGGTAGTTATCAAGGTCATCGTTGGCACTCTCCTCATCAGTCTCGATTGTGAACAAATCCAAATTATCATGACTAGTAGTGCATTCTAGGACAGGTGTTCTCATTCTATGTGATTTCAACCTAGGACCTAGAGGCAAGGACTGTATGGGATCCTTCGGGGTTGTTTCTTGACCAACTTTGAATTTTTCATAAAATTCCTCTTCTTTTGTAGGTTCATTTGGCTCTCTGAATGTCTCAGTGAGCTCGTAGTCCCTGGCGGATTTGTCTGAACCCCATTCCCATTTGTTGGAGTCTGTGGAATAGCGATTCTCTTGTTGAATTTTGGCAGCTTTGATTTGTAATGCTTCTTCTGTCCTTTGAGTGTGGACCTTGGAAGTCACGAAACCAAGTCAATTCGAGTGTTCCTTTTTGAATGTCAATTCAGGTTGTAAAGGTTCAATGATGCCTTCCTTTCTTAAGCCAAGAGGGCTTTTGCCATCATACCCAAATTTTTGTAGGATCTTGAACCCTTTGCCATACTTTTCACATCGTATGCTAATGTGATCTTGTGTATCATTTTTTAGGGTCTTTGTAAAGCATTTTCTATAAGTATTCCTCTTCTAGTTCACCCCATCTTTGAAAGATAGTAGGGTCCCATTTGAGTATAATGATAGATACTTACTTATTAGGATGTGGTCTTCCATATTCTTTTGGTGAACTCATGACTTGTTGTAAGTACATGGTTTGATTCAAAGTGTATTCACCCATGCCCTTGTCTTGAAATTTGCCCTTAAACTCACCTTGTTTTGATGTCGAAGGTTTTAATGACTCAGGATCAATGTATGCAGAAGAAGAAACAGCTTCCCTATTACTTGGAATGATCGTCTCAGTTTTCGGTCTTAAGTTATTGCAGTATATGAATGGATTAGGATCACCATTAACTATTATTTCAACTCCATTGTGAAGAAACTTAATGCATTGGTGATATGTAGATGGGACTTCTCTCATTTCATGAATCCAAGGACATCCTAGTAAGATATTGTATGTAAGATCCAGGTCTAGGACTTGACAAACCAAATCCTTCATAACTGGCCCAACTCTGAGAGTTAAGGTGACTGTGCCCTTGGATAAACATTCTTCATCATCATATGCCTTGATGGTAATTTCGTTTGTAGAATTCACAACTTTATCAGAATATCCCAATTGTTTAATAGTGCTCAATGTACAAATGTTTAGACCTTCTCCTCCATCTATTAGGACTCGTTTTATTTGATGTTTGTGTAGGAAGGCTTCAATGTGTAAAGGTGCATTATGGGGTTGACTTACAGAGGTGTCATCAGCTTCTGTGAATGTAAGGGAGTGTGGAACAGAAAGGTATCCCACCATGGCTTAAAATTGGTCCACATTCAGATCAGTAGGGACAGAAGTGTCTCTCAAGATTTTGTCAAGAATGGCTTTATGTGTGGGGGATATGCGTAAGAGCTCAAGGATAAGCTCAGGTGTCTTCCCTAACTGTTCTACAAGGTCATACTCAGGTTTGGTTGATGAAGAACCAATGTTTTTAGCTGGAGCACCCTGCAAAGTAAATTTACCTCAACAAGTTGTAACATGACATTCAAAGGTAGGTTCAGAAGAAGATCCAATTCCTTTCAGGACGATCTTGGGTCTCTGGGTAGAATTCTCAGGCGTTTTGTCCTTGATGATAATGGTAGAGACATAATTATCCATTGAAATGTGATTGATAGTTGAATCATAGTTATAATATGCTCTAGTATAGTTGGTTTGGTTATCTGTGGCTTTGGACTTTCCCTTGTCATGTTTTGGGAATGGTTCCTTAAACATTTCATGTTCTTGGTTGGATGAGTGTCCTTCAATCTCAATGTCACCTCTATCAATGAGATCTTGTATGATGTTCTTCAGTCAATGGCAATTTCCTATTTTATGTCCTTTGCTCTTATGAAATTTACAATATTCATCATCATTCCACCAATTTGGTTTAACCTTTGGCTTATATGGAGGAAAATTTGGAACTGTGATTACTTTGTTTGCCACTAGCTTTTTGAAAACTGACTCAAGTGGTTCTCCCAATGGAGTGTACTTCCTTCATGACTTTGAAGTTGTTTGAGTATTCACCTAATTGCTTGTAGAGCTTGATCCAGAAAAAATGATTTTGGGTTGCACTATATTGGCATCAACAACACCATCATTGACTATGTTCTTGTTTTTGTTCCAAAATCTTGGCTTATCTTTTCCTTTAAAGTCATCTTTGTTTTCCTTGAATATCTTAATGACTCCTTGTTCAATTAGGACCTTCTTTGTTGCTAAGCCTTTTTCAATGACGTCCTTGAAGGTGGACAAACAAGATTTTCTTAAGTCATAACCAATGTCTTTGTTAACGTTCTAAGTGAACATCTCTACCATTTGTTTTTGTGGAATTTTACAAGAGCATTTGCTGGCTAGATTTCTCCATCTTTGTAAAAATGATGAAAAAGATTCTCCATCCTTTTGTTTGGTGTTGCACAAAGTAGTCACCGATATGTTTGTCTCTATGTTGTATGAGAAATGTTGGATAAATGCCTCTGCTAGATCACCCCATGACTTAATTCCAAGTGGGAGTTGGGAGAACCATTCCATAGCTTGATCACCTAAGCTCTGTGGGAATAATCTCATCAAATATGTCTCTTATGTTGCTACCTCAATGCAAGTTGTGAAAAATTGTCTTATGTGTGCCTTAGGATCTCCTTTGCCTATGTACTTATTGACCTTAGGTGTCACAAAGTATGTAGGAAATGGAGGCATTGGAATTCTTTTGTCAAATGGATAGGGACATATGTCCCTCATTGTGTATGTTGGCTTCGATGCATTTATGCCCTCCATTTTCTTTTGTAAATCCTTGATTTTTTGTTCCAAATTATTCTTAGGTGGAGACCGACTTCTTGGACCAAACCCCATGCCTGAACCACCAGGTGGAGGAGGAGCATGTTGCATATATGGATGATATTGATCATACACATGTTCATATGGAGGAGGTCTATAGTGATGTTGTGTATATGGACCACTTGGTATAGAGTCATGTTGAGGAACGACATATTTGTTTTGTCCATGTATACCATACTCTATAGGAATGTCATGAGTTTGTTCTAGTGTGTTGCCCCCAAATTTGACATGGGGTTTCCTTGTGTCCAAATTTTGAGCATGCCTTTGAATATCAAATTGCTTTGGTGGTTGATCCTTAGCATTGGTATGTTATTGAGCATATTTTTCTGCATAAGACTTCCATAATGGTCTGCGAAGGTGAGCATCATATGCTTGACCATGTGTGTATGGGACCTCTGGTTTTTGAAACAAAGATGATGGTGATTCAGGAACCATATGTGATCCTCTATTGCCTCCACTATTAGGCCTCCTTTGATCCATGTTGAGGTGAGGTTGTTGCAAAGGTCGATTTTCCATTATTTGAGACATGTCAAAATCATGAGGTATCTTGGCTTCACTTTGTGCCATCACTTGTAGAAAGTATTGTCTATCTCTCCTCATTATTTCCTCAACCAATCGATTTAAATGGGGATTCATAATGGTATCTTCCACTTCTGTTGAATGTATAGAAAAGTTTTCCATATTGTCATTGTGTGTATCATTTTTGTTTGTAGTGTCCATGTGCTCAACATTTGGAATTGAAAAAGATATCATTATCATACTCATAGGCACTCATGTTTGCGGATTCTTGAGCCTCTTTAGCTTCTCTCCTAGATTTTTGGGAACAGGTTTCAACCATGAACTAGGTATTGACCAAGATGTGTGAGACTAGATGAAAGATGGAAAGAGTATGGAAGACCAAGAGTTGGATGGAATGTAAATGAATCTGAAGTGTACTTGCAATGTCCAAAGTGTAAGACTAAGTATGTATGTAGTAGAGTAGGTGTGGCTTCCAAAGAGATGATAGTTTCTCTTGATGAGGTAAGTTGACCTTGACTCTAAGTAAGACCAAATGAGACCCAAAGGTGATAGACCTTGATGAGGGACCACTTAGCAAAATGTTGTTGTATGTAATGTGTTGACAAAGTATGATGAGGACAAGCAAGTGACCTTTTGACTCAAGTTTAGAAAAATGTGAATGTAATGCAAGGTGTAAGGCAATGATGGACTTTGTGAGACCCAAAGATAGGTTAAATGCTAGATGAAAAACCTAGAGAGATACCTAGGAAGCTCAATAAGTCTGAAACTGACTGTTCCTTGTTTGTTGGATTATGAAAGTTTTTAATTCTGATCACAGACGTGCCTGCATACTTCACAGACGCGCTTAAAGGACATAGATGCTATTTTTCTAGACACAGATGCATTTCTAAGATGTTGTAAATGGAATGTTTCTCAAAAGCACAAACATGTTTCTGCCCTTCATAGACGCGGTTAGATGACACAGACGTGGTTCTATCAGACACAGATGCGTTTCTGCAAACTTTGTGCAATTTTTCCAATCTGTAAAGTTGCTTGTTGTGACCAAATCTGAATGTTTGGCTATTTTTCGTGACAAGAGGACACAATGTTGATGAAGACTTAATGTTTGCAAGTGTTTAGACTCAAAATGACTCCAAGAAAAGTGTGTTGTTTGATGTAAAATTGTTTTGCATACACTTGAAGACACAAAAGACACAATGTTTTGATGTTTGGTCTTGAATGTTTGATTGTTTAAAATAAGACAAGAACAATTCTTATGGCTAGCCAAGACAATAGTTGTTGATCCCACATGGAGTTTCCCCTGAGGCTACGCTATTCAGAGCGGATACTTAGATGTTTGACCCCACTGGCTCCACCCTCGGCACTCACTTCTCAAGGCAGCCAAGCATCAGTTCCCACGAAAACTCCCCATGGAAAACTTTGTATCTCTACTAAGAACCGTATGTGTGTGGGCCACTACAAGAGGTCCGACCTCCTACCCCAACAACTAGAAGGATTTTGGCTTCTAAAACAAAAAGGTGCTAGTAAGGGCATCCGCTCGTGTGGCCATACATGCGGCACTTTCAGCTCTGTAAATACAGAAGGCTCCCAGTCGGTAGGGGTTACGCCCTACAAATGATCAAATAAATTTGATCAAACGGGTTTATGGGGAGACATAGTGTCGGTATGAACTAATTAGCACACGTTATTCATAGTTTTCACCATGAATACAGTTGTTTATAGTGGTCTGGAAGAAGATGGTTTTTCTTTTGCTACCACTTGGGTCATTCTCTCCTCACTAGTAGTCCTAATGACCACACGGGGAGATAGGCCCTCTAAAGATTAAACAAAAGAGCCTATTGCTCAAGATACAAAAGACAATGGTTCAATTTTAGTGCACCAATTGAAGTGTTTGCTAGTCTATGAAAACAAGGCACACAATAAAGATCAAAAAACCCTTGCCAAAGTCCTGCAACAAAGATCTATTAGTAGTTTGGATTATTTCAAATTATCACCTCTTCCTGCAAGCACACAAGTTAGGTAAATTTTAGATCCAAAAGACTTTGTGAAAATAGGGGCCTTCAACAAAACGATTTTGCTTTCAAGACAAGCTGCACCAATTTCATTAGCTAAATCTAAAAATGTTAGCTCAAAATAAACCAGATCTTAAACTTAAACGACCAAAACTGAATCAAAGAAACAAAAAATGCAACAACCGAACACAAACACAGTTGTCACAAACACAGACGCTGCAAGAACACACAGACGCACCTAGATCTGACATAAACGCGGCTCCCTAACGTAGACGCACTTGAAGACTTCACAGACACGACTATGGAACACAGACATGTTTCCCAAAATCTGCAAAAAATAAATATTGTTGAAGATGCAGATGCGGTTCCAGATGTCACAGACGCGGCAGAAAATCAAAAACGTGATCCGAAAGTGCGCAAACGCAAAAATATCAAAATATTGTCGGAAATGTCAAATCTGCAACTTCAAAACAAAATCTGCAACAAAAGATGTCAAATGCAAAAGGGACAAGAGTCCCACCGGGTGTGCCAAAATGTATACGGTGAAAATGGATACAACAATGTTGAAAGACTAAATGAATTCAACCACAAAACCCTAGCCTAACAACAATAAAGATCCACCATAACATATGGAGATTACCTAAGATAATGCAAATCAAATGAAATCACAAAGATTATACCATCACATGTCCAATAGGGTTTGGATCTCCATTCTTCCTATCTCCATTGATCTTTCTTGATATATTTGCTCTCAGATTTTATGTGTACAAGAGCTCAACAAAGAACGGAAATGTGGTTGCAAGTAGGATCGCATATGAAAGTGCAAAGGCATAGTGTAGTCAAGTAATCAAGTAGTTAGGGTAGGTAAAGAAAATAAGAAAATAATGAAAGGGTAGGTAGTGTATGAATTAAGAGATGAATGGCATGTGTCATGGGTAGAAAAGGTTAATGAATTAATTAAATAAATAAAGATTTATTTAATTAATAGAAGAAGTGGGATTAATTAAATAAATAAGATATTTATTTAATTTAGGAAAAGGATAATTTAAATAAATAAATGTATTTATTTAAATGAGAAATAAGGCTAGAAGAGGATAAATGAATTAATTAAATAAATAAAAATTTATTCAATTAATAGAAGAATTAGGCTAAAATAATTAAATAAATAAAGATATTTATTTAATTAGACAAGACAATTTTAGGTGTCTACAACAAGTATGAAGTTGTCGAATAGGTAATGGTTACAGTAACCAACCAAGTTGGTGTTGACATAAACCTAGAAGCATCACATGAATGGATGTTTTCTCCTCTGCAATTTGTAGCTGGACTTGGGCCAAGAAAATTTGCTTCCATACAAAGGGTTATTTTGAGGGCTAGAAGGGTTTACAATCACAGAGAATTGTTACCCCTCTAGAAGCTATGAAGTGACTTGTCTTTATAATTGACAACCATAGAATGGAGAGGTTAAGGAGGTTGAGGATCCATATTTGCCAAAGTGGATACCATTAAACAAAGTGAACAAGAGAATGCAAGGAAAGAAAAGGAACTTACAAAAAAATCTTGACGACAAGAACAAAAGGACCAACCTCTTGTAAAGTTGTTGTCGAGCATCTATCTGCAGCGATTGTGCCCGCTTCCTCCCAATTTTTGCACCCTAAGCCCGTGTATAATGATGGCACATAATTAATTTTTTTTTTAAATACCACATGGTCGTCGGAATTCTGACGTGAAATACAAAATCTGTACTATCAGCAAAAGTCAACCAGATGGTAACACACAAGTAGAAGCATGTGATCAGGATAGAATACACGGATGAAGTCCATCAGCAAAATGCACACTAGCGGAAATGGAGAAATCTTGTATTGCTGATAGTCGATGATGCTATTGGTAAGACTTATCCCGATGGACACTGGCAAAAGTAAAACACATCAGCAAAGGTTACAGCGATAAAGGGTCAAAGCTTATGCTGAGGAGACATAACATATCGGGAGGAGCTATCTCATGGGAAAAGACATCAGGAAAATTATACCCATCGCCTGAACACATTTTAAGCTATCTCGTGCTCGATGAGACTAGCAGGATAACTCGCACCGAACAAGAGGAAGAGAGGTCATTGACTTATGTTATCCCGATGACTAAGAAGAAATCAAGAGGCTATGAAAATCATCAGACCAATATATACCGATCAACAGGAAAAATCCGTGAAATTTTAACATGTCAGAATTTCGACGAACACGAGGTAATTTTTGTAAAAAAAAAAAAGTAATCCAACAAAGCTAAATAAATCCCATAACTCATCGTAAATGCTCGTCGGAAAACCACTCCAAATCTACTAGTGACTTTCGACAAACACCAAAGTTGTCGGAATTCCGATGAACGCGGGAAAGGTTTTAAAAAAAAGGGAAATTTTACACAAATTGCATTGTAAAATCCGACAAAACAAAAGAAATCTCATAGTTCATCGAAAAATGCACCCAAATGAGTTAGTGTGTGTAATGCCCCTACCCTAGTCGGCCTTGTAAAACCCATTTGACCTTGGTTGACTTCCTATGTGGCATTCTTGAATGATTGATTAACCGTGATGTAATGTTGTAGATTAGATAATATAAATAATTGTACATACCTAGTATTGTGCTTTTGCATTGATGCTTGTGTAAATGTAATTGTTCCCTAATTCTTGTTATAAATCTCGAGGTAACACCTTCATTGAATATGTATATATATGTATGATTGCGTGACTCATGGTTGCAGGAGATTGTAGGTACTATACCGCCTAGGTGCGGGGTTCATCTCCGTCAGGATTCGCAGGGCTGAGTATACCTCCTTCATCCTTAGAATTCGGATTAGGTGGTCATTAAACTCTCGTCTTGCCTTAGCCATGATCAGGTGAGCATCATGTGTGGTCCGTAGGGTTCTTTTTTCATTTGGGTTGCGTGTCGTGTGATTGGTGGACTTTCTTGGCTTATGTGCCTTGCGTGTGGTGAATGGAGTATTTTAACCTAAATATTTAATTCAATTTAATGTGTTGATTTACGCATTAGTAATTGAGAAATTAAAATAGATAGGTTTCTTTTAGGTGATTAATCATTAATTAAAAAGATCACTTTATTTATGTTGTAGCGAATTTAATTTAATAGTTAATTTTAAATAATGAATTTAATTAGTTTATATGTTTAAAATATATATATATATATATAAAGTTATTTGAAATATAATTAACTTAACCTCTTTTGCATTTTGGAAAAAGAAAGGTTAATTTTACTTATTTAAGAAAATCATAATTTATTAGAAAAGCAAGTTTAATTTATAAGTAAATTTGATATAGTGTGAAAGATTGATTTTGGGAATTAATTTAATTAAATATTTACCCTTGACAATATTGCGAAAATACAAATGTTGGCTTAATTAATATTGAGAAATTAAAACTTAATAAGAGAGAAGCATTTTAATTAGAAAATCAAGTTAAATTAATTAAATAATTTGAAAAGAATTATTATTTCCTTTTTATTTAAAAAATGCTTAAATTCGGAATTAGAAATTACATGAGGGAGAGAAAAGTATTTTTGATTTAGTTAAAACAAAATAAAACAAAATGGTCTTTTATAAAATATTTAATTATTGGAAAATATTTTTGGGGAGAAAACCTAAAAAAATTTAGGTTTCATATATATTTTTAAAAAATTATTTTATTTGGGGAGTTCACGGGAAAGAGGCCGCAGCCTGTGGAAAAGAGGAAAATCTTCATTTTTTTTGATGCAGGTTGGAGGAATAAAAATATGGAAGGAAGTTTGGGTGTGGATTTCTAGTTGCATGAGCTCTTCCTCAAGATCTTTCAGGAAAGCTTCCAAGGTTGGATAGCTTCTGCCTATTTTTATTTTTTGGTTATTTATTAGCTTAATAAATTTATTCTTCTCTGCAGTTTTGTGTCTTTCAAAAGGAATAAATGAAAATTGGTTGTGTCTTCCATTTCTAGTTGTGCTTTGCTTTGTGTAGGAATAAATGTTTTGGTTTTCTAGTTTGAATTCACAGGGTTATGCCAGGATTTCCCTCTTGTGCTTACAGCCTTTGCATTCCTTTGATAGATTTGTTAAAATAAAATAATTATATTCCTCTTTCCCATTCTTGTGATGCCTAATTTATTTGAGATGTTCAGCCAATATGGATTTGTGAAAGAATTTGTCTGGGTTGTTTTGTTTTTTTTCCCAGTCTCTAGTTTTTGGAGTATCTAGGTATATTATTTTGCTAGTATTTATTTTATGAGTTATTGTTTTGATTTTATTTATAAAAAAAAAAAGGTGTAAATTTAAGAAAACTTATAGTTTTCTGGAAAAAGAATTATTTTTTTAGTTTCTGTGAGACTGGTTTCCTTTTGGCTGTGTAAGTCACAGCAAATAAAATTAAAAATAAAAATAAAAATAAATAAATAAATATTAATATAAAATAAATGGGGGGGCAGCATGCTACCCTATGGTAACAAAGCTACCAGGCAATATTAAATTGCTTTAATGTTTTTTTTTACATGTTGTTACCACACAATATTAAATTGCCTTAATGTTTTTTTTTAATTTATGTATATCCATTTATATAGTTTGTTATTTATTTCATTATGTAGGGAAAGGATAAAGTAATATTTTATTTGGAAGATCTTGGAAATAAAAGGATAAAGTAATATTTTATTTGGAAGATCTTGGAAATAAAAGGATAAAGAAATATTTTATTTGGAAGATCTTGGAAATAAAAGGATAAAGTAATATTTTATTTGGAAGATCTTGGAAATAAAAGGATAAAGAAATATTTTATTTGGAAGATCTTGGAAATAAAAGGATAAAGTAATATTTTATTTGGAAGGTTTTGGAAATAAAAGGATAAAGTAATATTTTATTTGGAAGATTTTGAAAATAAAAGGATAAAGTACTTTTTGTTTTAAAAAGTCCATTTTATTTTTAGTGTTAAATATTATTATTATATAGCTATTAACAAGGGTTAATAAACATATACTATTTAATATTAAGTTTGAAATCTATGATTTATTCAACTCGTTTATTAATATATATATATTTTAAATGAAATATATATATATATATATATATATATATATATAATAATTAAGTGAAAATCGTGTATTATTAAATTATTAATTGATTATATTTTATTATCCAGGGGCTAATAATTATATAATGATTAATATTGAAGTTGGGAACCTATTTTAATGAGGAAATACTCCTTTGGGAATAGATAGAATAACTCTCTTTCATTGGAGATGTATGAAATAAATCATATTTATTATTCGGAGATGTTTAAATTTACATATTATCCAAATGCATATTATTTTTGAATTTAGATGTTATAGGACATATGGGAAATTGCCATAGTTGGTCAAGTCCCTAGTTAGAGTATCGTCTGATAAGAAACCCCTTGTAATTGATTTAGATGTGTTCAGATGGATCTGCTTCTATGAAGGGATCACTTATGTATTTATTGGCCGAAGTGGTCATTGTATAGTGGTTGTGTTTGCCTATAAGGCTGAGATGTAAATGACATGAACCTTATGTAATCTTAACTTAAATAATTGCCAGAGGGGTCTTGCAGTTGAGCAGACCCGGAGATGTAGCCCTCTAGGGGTGAACTCCAAGATCATATCTGTGTTATGTGATGCTTTTGTCTCTCAGGTTTCTTACTTAGAGCTAGCATGTATGGTTGCATTTTGTAAGTGTATAATGGGGATTTAATGAAGTTAATTCTTGAACGCATGAATATAGGCATCTTGTTAAATGTAGTAATTAGCATCATAAAAGATTGTAAATATGATTATGGAAAGTATTTTGTTAATGTTAATGAAAAGAAGCATGGAAAGAAACTCGCTAGGTTACCATTATTGGATTAACTTGTTGTAAAGCTTGTAAATTGAACGTATTGAATGGGTAACTAATATTGGATTAACTGTCATAATATCTAAATTGAAATCTAATGGATGAACCTCATTCGGCTACTTACCGTATTATCTTAATAAATGAACTTCGTCATGTTAGTTATATTTCATTAAATTGGATGAATTTATTTAGTTGTTTACGTTTTATTCTAAACAAATAATCCTCACCAAATTAGTTTTATAATTGGATGAACTCAATTGGTTACCCATATTTTAACCTCTATAAATGAACTTCATCATAATAGCTATAATTGAACTAAAATGGGAGAACTCATTTAGTTGTTTATATCTTAATCTTAGAAAATGTATTTCTTCATATTAACTTTATTTTAACTAAAATGAGTGAACTCATTAAGTTAGTTATATTTTAACCCTAATGAATGATCGTCACTATGTTACTTACATTTTTAATCCTTAACGAATGAATATCATCTTACTAACTATATTTTAATTAAAGGGATGAACTCATGTGGCTATATTACATTTTCACCTTAATGAATGAACTCCATCTCTTAGCATTATTTTAACTTCAATGGATGAACTCTTTTGGCTATTTACATTTTAACCATCTATAAAAATAAACTTCGATAAATTAGTTATATTGTATCTAAAATGGATGGTCTCGCCAAGTTAACCATATTTAAACCTTAATGGGAGAATTCTTAAGATGCCTACGTTTAAAATACATTGAGTAAATATCCTCATGTTAGCCTCATCTCCAATCATAATAGATGAACGCTTCCTAAATTATAAAATGTCAATTCTTCTAACATATTCTATCCATGTCTAAAGCATTAACTCGTAATTAAGATATCCAGCTTAATTGGATCAAATGTCATGAGTTGAGTTAGGTGTAAGGTTATGTAATCACGTTGGGAAACTCCTTAGGTTCATTTAGTCTTCTGCTGTGTTATCTAAGCGGTAGATAACTCCAATGTATCTTGATGTTATGTCTTATTATTAACACTTATTATTATTATTATATATTAAAAAAAAATATTTACACTCCATTGAGTCTTAAACCCTTCGGGGTTTCCTGACGGGGCATTACAATGTGCAATGAATGCCCCTAGTATTTTTGGTGTGTTAGCATACTTAGTCAAATGATGTAGGACTACATGGGATGAAGGTTGAAGGGGGGGGATAGAAGAAATGACAAAAGATAGAAGATATGAGGGTGAAGAGTTCTTGTGCATTTATCATCATTGAGATTATTATGACAAATGATTGTGACCATCTAGATATGTTTTTGACCTACATTGTCAACATATCATTCGCATGGAGATAAGACACTCGCAAACAAGGAGTGCCCTTTTTCACACTAGACTCATTATGTACTTGTTGTCACATGGATTTCCACCCGATGCAAGCTTGAAATTCCTACAATCCAATGACACATTGGACTACTCTCAGGTTGTGGGTATCCTATTATGAGAGCAAACCTCCAAATTATAGGTCGGCTTCCTATTTGATCACCTAATACTAACTTGAAATTTTGAGAAAAGAGAAGAAAGATATGCATAAGACTGAAAATTAATTACTACTAGGCGATCCACCAATGATTGAAAAATGACTTGCAATGATAAGGAACTCACAAGAATCCAATAAAGAAAACTAAAACACTCACAACTCCAGATTGCATACTTTGCATAAATGCCTCATGTGAAAGGTTAAGTCTTTCTGATGTTTTTGTGAAGGAGAACAAAGATAGTTCCCACAACTTCGTTTACCAAAAAGAATAACTCAAACATTGATTTGCACTATAGTATGCTTAACCATGCACTGAACATTGAAGGAATAGAGATAAAATAAAGAATTACTTGATAGTAATCACAACTAATTCATCCAAAAATATTCACAACAACATAAAATAAGAGAAGGATTCAGTTGTTTATTGAAAATAAGGAGTATTTCTCATTACAAAGTCTGAATAATGCTCATGAAAATCTGAAAATATTCATAAAAAAAATGAGTTACAAGAGAAAAGATCTCTGCTACTGAATAGGTACCAACTCCAGAACCCCCGAAAAAAGAGTGAAAAATAATCACTTATACAAAAGCTGGCAAAAATTTTTTTGGCTCCAAGATGGATCAGCTGTCATCAATTCTAAGTCTTTTCTCAAAATCAGGGGCTTAACTAAGAGAGAAACTCCTCCAAAACTGCTGACTTCTCATCATTTCTCACTGAGTTCACCTGGACTGAGTCACTCATTTGCAAACAGTTTACAACTCATGCACCTTCTTATCGGGTTATCGGCCTAGCGTCAAAACACTCCCGCCGATATCTGATGGTGTGCTCCCAACATTATACTGTTGCATCGAATTTTTGGTGTAGGTCCTAAACATGTTGTATCGATAGTCAATGGTGCACTCCAAACATTGACTTCTGATGACCAATGACAACTTTTCGTGCTTTGCCACGTGGCACATCCTGATTCGCCTTTGGACCCAACTAGACGGCCACCTCAACTACCACATTTCTAGTCGCTATGTCACGGGGGATAACTATCAAGCATCTTCCAATAGAGGTATAGTGACAGTTGTTGGATCTTCTCAAACTTGCACGACCCTTATCTCACATGAGCACTCACCTTTTCCGCATGTGCTTTGTCACCAAGTTGCAGAGATAACTAGCGAGCTTCTTTCTATAGCGGTATAGTGACAGTCATTCAATCTTTCTTGATCACCATTGATCTTTTTGACTTGCTTGTTGGTTAATTCTGGCTGATCTGCTCCCCTTTGTTGTGTGTCACCATGTGGCACCCCCTGGGCACCACCTATCTGTCGGGCCTGCCATGCATCAACCTACGACCTACTCAAGGATCTACCTGGACCGCCACGTTGCTAGTGATTCTGTTGGATATTATTCTTTTGACCAAACTACTCCCTCAGCGAACAATTTTCATGTCTCATCGAAACTGCAGTTTCATCATTACCTCTTATTTTAATGAAACCAATGCATTTGGTGAAACCATTTAGAGATCTATCGCGGCCAAGGTTTGTTCAACATTCACTTTGATGACATGCCACATGTTCTATCGCGTGTCACCATGTGTCACCTTGCGATTTTCTTAGAGTCCACCTCAGCACCACCTGACCTGCCACCTATCGCGAGGGTATTCATTATGGGCACTTCACAATTGCGGTACAATGGCAGTCATGGATAGCCCCAGAATGTCACTCCACCATTCGATCTTCCTTGATCTATCATTGGATCTCAACGATCTGCTCGAGCTTTAACTTTCCCTTTTTGGCATGTGCTTTGTCGCTAAGTCGCAGGGAGTATTTGGCGATTATCTTCCCATCGCGACATAGCGACAGCCGTTAGATCTTTCTTGATCACCGTTGATCTACCTTGATCTGCTCGATCTTTAGTCTCTCAGAGTGGCTATCTCTTATGCCATTGTTTCACCACATGCCAGCCCCTATTTTGCCACATGATCCACTTGAGCGCCACCTCAATCTTCCAGCTGGACGCCACCTCACCAGTTGCTAAGTCGAGGAGATTAATAGTTGAGCACTTTTGCATAGCGGTATAGTGATGGCCATCAGATCTTTTGCAGCCCGCTCGCCTATTAATTTTCCCCTTTACTAAAAAAATTGACTGCTTTGAGAAGTGCTCACACGCGAGGGGGGCACCAACACTGAGCTGAAACTTCCCAAAAGCCCTTAAGCTTTGACACTAAGGATATATGTGGCCTTGCATATAAATGCGATAAATTTCATCTATGCGGCCAATGTGGGATAAATGGACTATGCCTAGGCCTTTCCATTGGGTCATCGGGATAACCTAAGATAGCTCCTTCTAATAGCCGATGACTTCACACACCTATTTGCACTTTCCATCAGGTCATCGGGGTAAGTCTTGCCGATCGGGGTAGGTCTCGTCGATAAGGCAAAAATTCAAAAAACTGCAAAGAAACACCCATCTCCCTCAGCATGTTGGGCTCAACCCTCATGGGAGCCACATTTTACCCCACATGCTATAATTCAATGAACAAAAAGTTATTTTCCATGTGTCTGCACATGAAGAAAACAAGTTAGACAAGAAAAAAATGTATTATTTTCATACTTAGCACTTGTTTCTCCTTCTGAGGCATATTGAGCTTGTAGCAAAAATAGGTAACATTTTTGGTGACATCTTCCATATTCTTGCCTGCTAAACATTTTGACTAGCTGCCTTATGAGTTCCATTGGGCACAGAGTCACTGAGACTGATAGAAAACTGAAACAACACATCACACATGACTGCAAAAACTCTCTTTTCTCTCAAAAACCTATCCTAATCTATTGAGTATAGGTGTGTGGTTTATGGCAGTGAGCTTAACACCTTACTGTCATGAATTAGGCATGTGTATTGACAGATTAGGATAGGAGAAAACAACAAAACACTGCAACAATTTATTGCAGCTATATGAGGGAGATGCCTTTTGTGTGTGACAGGGGATAAACATATTCTTTGTTTCATATAATGGATACCTCTCTTTTATAGCTTCGATGGATTGCAACGGTATGATTCTTATTACTCCTTCTAAACTGTACACTAGGAACTTAGGGAAAACAAAACTACAAACTGACCTATTGTGCAAAGCACTTATTACCACTAGAAAAACTGAAATATGTACAAATTTTAGGCATACCTCAAAAGCAATGTTTGAGGTGAATGCCATTGACTGGGATTGGTTCAACTTCACCATCCAACTTAGACAGTTGGAAGGCATTGTGTTGCTTGCACTCAGAAATCATATAAGGCTCACTCCAAAAAGCATCAAACTTTGTATGCTTGCCTGGCCTGCTCTTGAATTCATCCCATTTCAGGACAATGTCACCTTCCTTTAACACTTTAGGAGAATCCCTCTTATCAAAATATATTTTCATTTGAGCTTGCTGATTCTCAATTTGCCTCATTGCCTCATTTCTAACTTCCTCTAGCTCAATCAGCTGAGCCAATCTTGTTGTCATAGGATCTTCTTCAATCATATCCTCCTGGTTAGATAGATCAAGGGCTAGAAACTCAAGTGAAATAGGCAACCTTGCTTCTTTCCCATACACAAGAATGTATGGAGATATTCCAGTGGACCTCTTTGGTGTGATTCTATCAACCCATAAGGCTGATTTAAGCTTGGTATGCCAAGCTCGTTGATTTCCTTCCATGGTCCTTTTGATGATCCTGAGTAGATTCTTATTTGTGGACTCAGCTTTTCCATTTCCTTGAGGGTAATAGTTAGATGAGTCATTGAGATAAACACCATTCTTTACTGCCCAATCAGATATTCAGCTCCCTGCAAAAGCAAGAGCATTATCTGAAGTTATAGATTCAGGGACACCAAATCTAGTTATCAACTCATCATAAAAGCTCAAAACAGTTGTCTCGTTTGCTTCCTTTAGTGCTACAGCCTCAGTCCACTTAGTAAAATAATTAGTGGCTATGAGAACCCACTTGTGGCCAGCACTTGAAGGTGGATTGATGACTCCAATAAAATCCAAACCCCACTTCATAAAGGGTTGTTCTACCTGAATAGGCTGCAATGGAAGCGCTACCAACCTCTCCTTTCCTACAAACATGGCACATTATTTACACCTTCTAACCCAGGAATGTGCATCTCTGAACAAATTAGGCCAATAATAGCCTCCTTTCATAACTTTCAGAGTTGTACCTCTTGCTGAAAAGTGTCCTCATGTTGATCCTTCATGAAACTCATGCAATACCTTATCAACCTAATCAACATCTATGCACCTCAATAATACACCATGAAAATCCTTTCTAAATAGAAAACCATTCAAGAGTACATAGGGAATGGACTGAAGTCTATAATACCTTCTTCTTGACTTACTCAATCCATGAGGACACTCACAGGTCAGCAAGAAATGAGTCATTTCTTGTACCCAGCTAATAGGAGGAAGATGAACAACTACTTGTTCTTTGTCTTGGAGGGCTAAAACAACCTTCTCCTCATCCTCTTCACTGTTGTTTGTGTGATCGGCAAGCTTCTCACAGGGTCCCTTATCTCTGACTAGCTTGGTGACCTTAATATCATCAAATTCCATCACCTTAGTCACCCAACCAGCCCTCTTATCATTTAAGTCTTAGCTGAGCAAAAACTCTTTACCTGAGGGGTGAGCAACCATCAACTTAATCCTATTGTTATACATCATATACTTAAAAAAATTCAAACTCCCAACAACAACAAGAACATGTTTTTCAACAAAAGAATATTTCTCCTCATAATCCTTAAGGCCTTGACTGAAAAAGGCCAAAGGCTGCTCCAAACCATGCTCATTTTCTTGAACCAACATAGCTAAGATGTTGTCAATACTGCCATAAGAATACAAAATAAAGTCTTTTAAAAAATCCGGGTTTAGCAAAGTAGGAGCAGCTGCAAGTGCCTCTTTTATAAGCTCAAAACTCCTCCTCCCATTCTTAGACCAGCTGAAAGGAATATCCTTTTTCAACATAGAATCTAGAGGTTTTAATAATTCTGCAATATCTGGAATAAACCTCCTAACAAAATTAATCCTACCCAAGAAGCTTTGCAAGCCCTTCTTGTGTGCTGGTAGAGGTAAGGAAAGAATAGCACTTACCCTCTCTGAATCAATAATAATACCTTCTTTTGACACCACATAGCCCAGAAGCTTACCCTCATGAATAGAAACACATGCATTTCTTTGGGTTAAGAGATATACCATACTCTCTGCAACTCTCAAAAAATTTCTTTAGGTGAGCTAGGTGTTCAACTGAATTTCTGGAATAAACAGTGATATCATCCAAATAAACAAGTACAAATTTATACATCAAACCATGAAATGCCATATCCATAGCACGCTGAAAAGTGGCACCAACATTTGACAAACCAAATGGAATCTTTTTATATGTCATAGTGCCCCATTTAGTTGTAAATTTTGTTTTAAATTGATCTTCCTCCTTCACTAAAACTTGGTTATAACTTGAAAAAACATCTAGCAAGAAGAATCTCTCAGAACCTGCAACAACTTGCAGAATCTGCTCCATAGAGGGTAGTGGATATCTATCCTTCAATGAGGCTCTATTGAGATCTCGAAAATCAACACAAAGTCTAATTTCACCATTCTTTTTCCTAACTGGGACAAGGTTTGACACCCAAGAGGTGTGTTTAATAGGAAAAATGGTGTTGCTCTCAATGAGTTTATTAAGTTCTTTGACCATAAGGGGCTCAAGCTAGATTAAGAGGCCTCTATTTTTGCCTTACAGGTTTAGCATTTGGATCAAGCTCTATGGTATGTTGGGAAATACTAGGGTCAAAGCCTTTTAAATCAGAATATTGCTAGGCAAATATGTCACTAAACTCCTGGCATAGTAAAACAAATGCATGCCTTTCCTCTAAAGTACACACCTTGCCAAGCTTTAACAACTTCTTTTTGAAAATATCAACATTTTCATAATGTTCCTCCTTGATCTGCAAGCTGGACTTTTCTTTTCTCACTTGATCATCCTCATTGAAAATTGACTCCAATGTGACCAAACCCTTAGGTAGCTTGTTTGTTTTCAGTTGTATGACCTGATTATGATACTGTTGCTTAAGCTTCTCTTGGTTAGTATTTGAAAACTTTGCCTCTTCCCTCAAAAAGTTAATAATCTGTCGATCACTATCAAAAACTTGCCAATGATCAGTATTGTTAGGAACGAAAGACCTAAAAATCACTTTTACATATTGATGTTTATTAATTTTGTTGATATCACTTGGAATATCATATTGTGCTCCTATTGCAGCAAGTCTATCAGCATGCTTATTAAGATTTCTAGGAATAGACAATAGATTGAAAGCTTGGAAATCTTCAATAAGATCCCATACCCTATGTTTATAAGACTTTAAAAGATCATTCTTAGTGGTATGGAGACCTCTTACATGGTTGACAACCAATTCACTATCACCAAAAACCTGCAAACAGTTGATTCCTCTCTTATGTGCCCATTGTAGACCATGAATTAAGGCCTCATACTCAGCTATATTATTGGTGCAGCTAAAAGAAAACTTGAAAGTTGCATAATACTTATCATCAATAGGGGAAATCAACATGAAACCACCACCAACACTATTCTTACTTCTTGACCCATCAAAATAGAGCTTCCAAAGCTCATTTGGATGTTGATTATCTTGTTGTCCAGCCTCCTTCATCAAGTTTGGGATAGCAGAACCTTGTACATGAAACATATAGACTCCAAGGTTTACCTCATCCATATTTTTAAAAGGATCTTCCTCAATATTCTGAGTTGCCCATTCATCCAGAATAATGTCAGGAATGTCATCAATAGGGGTGTTTTGATCACGCGGAATTGTTTGGTCATCTTGCTCATGAATGGTCAAATTGGCATTGACAACACTAGGGGCATAGGGTTCTATGTGATCATTAGCTAAAGCTTCTGATTTAATAGTAACTTTAGTTCCATACCTAGTCCTAAAAAACATATGTGACCAATCGGATGACAAATAACCCCCTAATTTGGCTATAAAGTTTCTTGATAAGCAAATTGCAAAGTAGGGTGGCAAGTCTATCACATATACATCTTGCGAAATAGAAAAATTGGGGCAAGCATGGAGTGTTAGACTCAAATTTTTAATGACTCCTATAGTATTTATAGCAGTCCCATCTAACTGCACTACATCCTTATTCAATGGCTCATAAGTCAATCCTAACTGGTCAACCAACTGCTTGGGCATGACTGAGCTACTTGCACTTGAATCTATCATGCAATTATGCACTAGGTGTTGGCCAATGATTAGAGTGACATAAAAGGGAGGTGGTTTGTTTACCTTGGACTACTGAGACTATTGTTCACTCTTGTGTTGAGGCTTATTGGTAAGAACAACCTTTGAAGATTGCTGATTACATGGTTGGGCAGTCAAGGAAAGGTTAGCCAAAGCATCATGTAACAAATCTTTTTGCCACAGGTAGAGCTAGTGAATCCCACATTGACACGCTAACATGAGTTTTCTTCAATTGATTCCAAAATATTAAAATTGGACATACTGACCTTCTATTGTCCCTTAGTAACAACAATGTCCTTTTGCACCTGTGCTGGCTGAGGTTGGATTTTTGGCTGATCTTTGGTCACCACAGGCTGTGATCTCTGAAGAATCTGTGTATTTTGAGTGGAGAAAGACCCTGCCTGAGCTTGGGTACTTGAGAAAGGTTGATTATTATTCTTATCAATCTATTGCCTCATGTTGACAACCCTTTTCTTGGATCTTGTGTTGGCTGCTACAGGGATATATGACTGATTTTGAGGCTGATTAACCCCACAAAACTCCTCACCTTGGCAATTCATCAAAGTAACATCGGGACTACCTTATTCCATGGGTGTAGATTATTGTTCATTAACTTCCTGACACTGATTTCTTGGAACAACAGCATTGTTTTGCACCATCAATGCCTGATTTAACATGCCATTGGAGCATGTAGATTGGTTATGTGGTTGGTTGCAAGGAAATACCACTCATAGTCAGTTACCAAGTTGTTATGGACTGGAACAATATCCTTTGAGGAACTCGATGTATTAGGATTATACTATTGAAAAAGCCTTTGGTTAAAATTCTTTCTTTGACCTTGAGAGTTTGGCTGGTACGAGGCCTGGTAGGGAGCTTGGAAAGGAATTTGGTAAGGTGGTTGAGTTTGGGCTTTCTTGATATTAACCAACTCATTACCAAAATTCTGCAAAGACTTCTGTAGGTTAGCATTTTACTCCTTAATACTTGTTATCTCTTGCAAATGACTAGGGACAACATGCTCTTGAGCTACAACTTGAGCATTATATGCTGGAAATGAAGGTATAGAAGCTATAACAGGTGGAACTACGGGGATAATGGGTTGTATATCAACAAAAATTGGCATGGGAGGCCTAGGTGTTATCTTCCCTACTTGAATAAGACTATTCTCAGCCATAACAACAACATCAAATGTTGTTGGTAAAGTATTTCCCCCCATAGACTGTATCATGAGTGCAATATCACTATTCAAAGCCTTTAGGTAAAACAAAAAAGCATAATCATTAGATGGTTTTACCAATGTTGGAATCCGATTCCAAGTCCCTTGAAACCAGTAGCTGAAATCCATCATATGCTCATGTGGAGCTCTTTTGATGGTAGTGAGCTACTCCACCAATGAAAGATGATCTAAATTGTCTTCAAAATGTCGATTTAAAAGTTGTCCCAGCTCATCCCATGTAGCTATTGAGTTCATAGGCATGCCCCTGAACCACTAAAGGGATTTCCCTTTGAAAGAGGCTGCCAAAATCCTCAAAGAAACATTTTTTGCAACAATATGATGCACTCCACATAAGGAAGCCACATCTCTAATATGTTCAATAGTTGTTGTTTGATCCTCTCTAGTGAAAAATGGCATACTCTTAAGTGTTGCAGCTGGTATGTAATCATGTTGAACCAAATTTAAAGGACTACCCTAATTAAAAGGCATAAATGGATGAACCCTAGGGGGTTGATTAAGAGCCATATTTGGTATATTCTGACTGGAAGAACTTGCAAATAGTAGATTGTTATAAGCTGTAACAATAGGGTAAGAATTAGAATTAACAGGCAACACACCAACTGCTGGATCTGGAACTTTGTTGACTACCCTAGCTCTCCTTTTTGGGGGTGATAGCTGGGTATGATTTATTGAGGCTGCACTTTGCCTATTCTGGTATTTTCTCATAAGCTAGGAAGTATGGACTGCTAAAATACAAAAGACTTAAGTCACCAGGTGTGAAAATAATTTGCTGCTACACACACCAAGACAACATACGGTGGCCTTCTATGAACTATAAAGTCCAATAATCCCACCGAGCGTGCAAAAAATTGTTGTCACATGGATTTGCACCCAATGCAAGCTTGAAATTCCTGCAATCTAGTGACACATTGGACTACTCTCGGGCTGTGGGTATCCTATTGTGAGAGCGGACCTTTGGATTATAGGTCGGCTTCCTATTTGATCACCTAATACTAACTTGAAATTCTGAGAAAAGGGAAGAAGGATATGCATAAGACTGAAAAATTAACTACTGCTAGGCAATCCACCAATGATTGAAAAATGACTTGCAATGATAAGGAACTCACAAGAATCCAATAAAGAAAACTAAAACACTCACAACTCCAGATTGCATACTTTGCATAAATGCCTCATGTGAAAGGTTAAGTCTTTCTGATATTTTTGTGAAGGAGAACAAAGATAGTTCCCACAACTTCGTTTACCAAAAAGAATAACTCAAACATTGATTTGCACTATAGTATGCTTAACCATGCACTGAACATTGAAGGAATAGAGATAAAATGAAGAATTACTTGATAGTAATCACAACTAATTCATTCAAAAATATTCACAACAACATAAAATAAGAGAAGGATTCAGTTGTTTATTGAAAACAAGGAGTATTTCTCATTACAAAGTCTGAATAATGCTCATGAAAATCTGAAAATATTCATAAAAAAAATGAGTTACAAGAGCAAAGATCTCTGCTACTGAATAGGTACCAACTCCAGAACCCCCGAAAAAAGAGTGAAAAATAATCACTTATACAAAAGTTGGCAAAAATTTTTTTGGCTCCAAGATGGATCAGTTGTCATCAATTCTAAGCCTTTCCTCAAAATCAGGGGCTTAACTAAGAGAGAAACTCCTCCAAAACTGCTGACTTCTCATCATTTCTCACTGAGTTCACTGAGACTGAGTCACTCATCAGCAAACAGTTTACAACTCGTGCACCTTCTTATCGGGTTATCGACGTAGCGTCAAAACGCTCCCGCCGATATCCGATGGCGCGCTCCCAACATTATACTGTTCCATCAGATTTTCAGTGTAGATCCTAAATATGTTGTACCAATAGTCGATGGTGCGCTCCAAAAGCTGACTTCCAATGACTGATGACAACCTTTTGTGCTCCACCACGTGGCACATCCTGATTCACCTTTGGACCTAACTAGATGATCACCTCAACTACCATGTCGCTAGTCGCTATGTCATAGGGGATAACTATCGAGCATCTTCCTATAGCAGTATAACGATGGCTGTTGGATCTTCTTAAACTTGCGCGACCCTTATCTCACATGAGTACTCACCTTTTCCACACGTGCTTTATCACCAAGTCATGGAGATAACTAGCGATCTTCTTTCTATAGTGGTATAGCGACGGCCTTTGGATCTTTCTTGATCACCATTGATCTTTCTGACTTGCTTGCTCGTTAATCTTGGTTGATCTACTCCCCTTTTTCATGTGTCACCATGTGGCACCCCTGGTTTGCTCATGAGATCCGCTTGGGCACCACCTATCTATTGGGCCTGCCATGCATCAGCCTTAGGCCTGCTCGTGGATCCACCTGGACCGCCACGTTGCTAGTGATTCTGTTGGATATCATTCTTTTGGCCAAACTACTCCCTCGGCCAACAGTTTTCATGTCTCATCAAAACTTCAGGTTCATTGATACCTCTTATTTTGATGAAATCGATGCATTTGGTGAAACCATTTAGAGATCTATCATGGCCAAGGTTTGTTCGACATTCACTTTGATGACATGCCACCTGTTCTGTCGCATGTCACCACGTGTCACCACGTGATTTGCTCAGAGTCCACCTCAGCACCAACTGACCTACCACCTGTCACGAGGGAATTTGTTATGGGCACTTCACAACCACAGTACAATGACAGCCATGGATAGCCCCAGAATGTCACTCCATCGTCCAATATTCCTTGATCTGTCGTTGGATCTTAGCGATCTACTCGAACTTTAACTTTCCCTTTTTCCGCATGTGCTTTGTCACCAATTCATGGGGAGTATTTGGCGATTATCTTCCCATCTCAACATAGCAACAGCTATCAGATCTTTCTTGATCACCGTTGATCTACCTTGATTTGCTCAGTCTTTAGTCTCTCAGAGCGGCTCTCTCTTATGCCACGGTGTCACCACATGTCAGACCCTATTTTGCCACATGATCCACCTCGGTGCCACCTCAATCTTCCAGCTGGATGCCAGCTCACCAGTCGCTAAGTTGCAGAGATTAACAGGTGAGCACTTTCGCATAGCGGTATAGCGATGGCTGTCAGATCTTTTGCAACTTCCTCGCCTGTTAATTTGCCCTTTTACTGCAAAATTTGGTCGCTTTGAGACATGCGCATATGCGAGGGGCCCACCAACGCTAAGTTGCAACTTGCCAAAAGCCCTTAAGCTTTGACACTAAGGATATATGCGGCGTTGCATATAAATGCAATAAATTTCCTCCACGTGGCCAATGTGGGATGAATGGACTATGCCTGGGCCTTTCCATCGGGTCATCGGGATAACCTGAGATAGCTCCTTTTGATAGCCGATGACTTCACACACCTCTTTGCACTTTCCATTGGGTCATCGGGGTAAGTCTTGCCGATCAAGGTAGGTCTCGCTGATAAGGAAAAAATTCAAAAAACTACAAAGAAACACCCATCTCCCTCAACATGCTGGGCTCAACCCTCATGGGAGCCACATTTTACCCCACATGCTATAATTCAATGAACAAAAAGTTATTTTCCCTATGTCTGCACATGAAGCAAACAAGTTAGACAAGAAAAAAATGTTTTCTTTTCATACTTAGCACTTGTTTCTCCTTCTAAGGTATATTGAGCTTGTAGCGAAAATAGGTAATAGTACTTGATGGTTATAGGCCACCATATGCTTGGACAATCCATAGTGTTACTAGAGAACAATCCACAAACACTAATCAAGTGACCATGCCCCATCACGACCACTCTAGTCCATAGACATCCTTGAGAGGCATAGTAAGAATGTCACCAAAAGACAAAATTGAAGAAAAACAAAAGATCTAAAACAAATAGATAATGAAATCCCCATGCCACAGATGTTTCTTGCAACAGATATTTAAATATTTGACCTAGTCAAAATATTGATAGTATTTTGATAAAGGACAGACAATACTAAGGAAAATAGGATCATCATTAATGTTGGGATGCCAATCTACTCGAAAGATTGATTTTGTTAATGCTCAAATGCTACTCACATCCCATCCAAAACTATCCCACTCCATAAAATAGATATTGAGAAGAAAAGTGGGAACTTTATTACGAACTAGAAATACAAGTGAAACTTTATTGTGGATTGTGAGCAGAAGAATGAAGGTATAAAAGAAACATTCCTCAAAACATGTGATGCCAAGGATCCAATATCCGCACAAGGTTGATGATATTCCCCCGATTAGAGATAGGATCCGATTATTATGGATGTATCAAGGGTGACCAAAAATTTTATTGTGAAAGGCAAGAACCTTGGTATAAAAATGCCAAGCCATGATGGGGATGGAAAGTTTTATTATGAAATCATAGGTGGTGAGTGTGTGCACAATGAAAGGATGATGCAAAATCTTGAAGGAGGGAGGAGAAAAGTATCTATGCAGTGTCGATTGCCTGGTTTTCACCATGGTACTTTCCCAGGGCACCATCGAAGTGGTTTTCACTATTGGATGAATTTATTTTTCTTTACATTATTTTATTTTATTTTATTGTGTAACAAACAATGCTTGTTTGCCCGGTTTTCATCATGGTGACGATTTATTTTTTTATATGTTTAAGGGATTTTGAAGGTCTAAGTGTAGAAATTTCAAAGGTTCATGTTGTTGATAGGATATTCAAGAAATTCACCTTTGAGAGTAGATAGTTGATATGCTTTAAATCCATCGATTGTTGTGACAATGTAGGGGCCAAGCTAGTTAGGCTTAAATTTTCCCCATTTCTCTCAATCTTGTTGATTCTTAGGATTTTCATTGAGAACCAAATCACTTACCTCAAATGTGTGAGGTTTAACCTTATGATTGTAGCTTTGACTCATGTGCTATTGCTATGCTATGAGATGATTGATAGCATTTTGTCTATGCTCATCCAATAGTTCAAGATCTTGAAGTCGAGAGACTTTGTAATCCTCATCACTTATAAGATTGTGCAAGGAGACCTATATAGATGGTAACTTGACCTCAATGGGTATGATATCTTCAACACTATATACAAGTGACCATGGTATGGCACCAGTGGGAGTGTGAACACATTTATGATAGGCCCACAATGTAGGGTTAAGTTGGATGTGCCAATAATGGGTAGTGTCATTGACTATCTTGTTGAGGATTTTCAAGATAGTTTTATTAGATGCCTCACCTTGACCATTTCCTTGAGGATAGTATGTGGTGGAGAAACTAAGCTGGGTAAGAAATTCCTCATAGAGCTCATGAACATTCTGATGAATAATGATGAACTACTAAGGTCCTAATCGATACTGAGAGGGGGGCATGAATCAGTACACACAAAAACTGCTTCAACACTTTGTCATATAAAAACATAGCTAACCAGTTGTCTTCACCACTAAACTTTAACCATAACTATACTGGTTAAAAAAAAATACTTATTTCATCTCCCCTTCGCATATTAACGTTCAAACATATATCTTCTCCCCCTTTGATAGCAATGCTAAAGTGGAGGCACACGCTTTCGAGCTCCACTATGCTACTCCCCCTATGGAGTAGCATCCTTCAGCACATCAATCCTGTAAGATATGACACGGTAAAACCTGACTGACGTGGAGCACACATCTTTAATTTACTTCATGAAGGGGTAGAACCCCTAATGCACCTCTCAAATAGGTAAATGTAGTCTTTAGTAAGGGCTTAGTGAATATGTCTTCTCGCTGCTCCTTACTGGAAACATGTTCTAACACAACCTCTTTATTCTGAACCTTTTCTCTTTAGAAATGATACTTAAGCTCAATATTCTTGGTCCTAACATGCAATACCGGATTTTTGGAAATATTTATTGCATTGGTATTATCACAAAATATGCTCACTGGTTCAAATATACTCACTTTGAAGCCATTCAGTACATGCTTCATCCAGATTGCCTGAGTGCAGTTCATAAATGTTGCCACATACTCTACTTTAGCTATAGACTAGGAAATACAACTCTGCTTCTTGCTCGTCCACGAGACTAGTCTTCCACCAAGGAAGAACGCTCCACCGGTTGTGCTCTTTTGGTCGTCCACATTACCAGCCCAATTTGCATCGATAAACACTTTGATATCAAAGTCGCCATTGTATGGATACCACAATCCATAATCAACCATCCCTTTCAAGTATCTAAGAATCCTCTTTACCACTACCAAGTGGGATTCTCTTGAACTCTTCTAAAAATGGGCTACTATGCCCACTGCATGAGCAATATTTGGTCTATTGTGCACCACATAGTGCAACTTACCGATCATTAACCAGTACTCCTTCTCATCCACCAACCCTGTATCATCCTCCTTTGTTAGTTTGTAGCCGGTCACCATCGGCGTTCTGACCAGTTTTCTCTCCTCCATGCCAAAGGTCTTCAATACCTCTTTGATATACTTGGATTGGGTAATGAAGATACCCTCTTTCATCTGTTGAATCTATAGACCAATGAAAAAATTTATCTCTCCAATCAGAGACATCTCAAACTCCTTTTTCATCTCATTTGCAAATGCATGACTCATATCATCATCTCCACCGAAGATTATATCATCTACAAATACTTCACATATCAGAATCTGACCATCTTCAAATTTCAAGTAGATGTTGTTGTCCTCACTTGTTCTTTGAAATCCTATCTTCACAAGATGAGAGTGTAACCATTCGTACCATGCCCTTGGTGCCTGTTTCAATCCATACAAGGCCTTGTGTAATCTACACACCATGTCACTATCTTCTAACAAAGAAAACCCATCTGGTTGCTCAATATACACTTCTTCCTCCAGTTTTCCATTCAAGAAGCCAAACTTCACATCCATCTGGTATACCTTAAATCCCTTGAATGCTACAAATGCAAGTAGCATTCGGACACCTTCCAGTCTAGCCACTGGGGCAAAGGTTTCTCCATAGTCTTCTTCTTCTTCCTGAGCATATCCCTTGCATACAAGTCTTGCCTTTTTCCTTACCATTGTGCCTTCTTCATTCAGCTTATTCCTGAAGACCCATTTGGTACCTATGACATTCTTATGTTCCGGTCTGGGTACCAAGGACCATGTTGCATTCTTCTCTATCTGGTCCAACTCCTCTTCCATTGCCTTTATCCAGTCTTCATCAGTAAGTACCTCTCTAGCGGTCTTAGGCTCAAATTCTGAAATCATGCAAGAATTTTCTTTCACCTTTCTCCTTGTAAGTATTCCTGCATCTTTGTCCCCTATGATCTGCTTCGGATCATGATGCAGTCTTACATACCTAGGAATGACCGTAGCAAGTTCCACTTGCTTTTCCTCTTCTTTTTCCGCTTCATCTTCTTCTTCACCCATTGAAGCTTCTATCGTTACAGAAACACTGAGGTCTTTGCAGTGTTTGTCACTTGTTTCTTTCTTAACCGATTCCCAGAAGGCTAAACCTGGTTCATCTTCCATTTGCTCACTGTCAGTTTCCTCAGGCTTCTCAGGGGATTCATCAACCCTAACATTAATACTCTCAACAATCTTCTAAGTCCTGTTGTTGTAGCACTTGAGAGCTTTGCTTTTAGTGGAATATCCTAGAAATATTCCTTCATCACACTTAGCATCAAACTTACTCAGGTGCTCACCTCTCCTGATATAGCATTTACTCCCAAACACTTTGAAATAACTCACATTGGGAGTTTTCCCATCCCAATACTCATAGGGGGTTTTGTCTTTACCTTTCTTAATGAGTACCCGTTTCATGGTATAGACAGCAGTTATCACCGCTTCTCTCCAAAATGTGTGAGCAACATTTCCTTGGATCAACATAGTTCTGGCAGCTTCAACCATGGTCCTGTTGTTTCTTTCTACTATGTCACTCTGATATGGTGTCCTTGGGGTAGACAATTGCCTCTTAATCCCTTTCTCCTCGTAGTACTTATTGAATTCATCAGAAGTGAATTCACCACCCTGATCGGTCCTTAGGCATTTTATCCTTCTACTGCTCTCCTTCTCCACCAATTCCCTAAAGGCTTTGAACTTTCCAAATGCCTTAGATTTGTCTTTCAAGAATGTGACCCACACCATTCTTGAGCAATCATCGGTAAGAATTATGAAGTACCTATCTCCCTGAATGCTTCTAGTTTTCATCTGACCACATAGATCGGTGTACACTAGATCAAGTAACTTGTCTGTGGAAAAAGACTTACCTTTGAATGTTGAGGAAGCCATCTTCCCAAGTTGGCATTCTTTGCACAAGGCATTCTTCGGTTTGTTCAGCAAAAGCAATCCTCTTACTACCTTGATCTTACTATCTTGTACAATATTGTCAAAATTTATATGATAGTCTCCTATGCCATATCTAACTGTCATCAAATTTTGCCATCAGGCACTGAATAATCTTGGCATTCATCTGAAACAGATTTCCTCTGGTCTGCTTACTGATGGAAATAAGTTCACCACTCTTTCCAATTATTCTACAGACTCCACCTTTGAATTCCAGTATGAGTCATTTGTCGTTCAGTTGAGCAACACTCAAAAGATTGTGCTTAAGGCCTTCCACCCAGTCGACATCATCTGCACTGCTGGCATATGCACACTCCAATGAGACATTGTAGGTGATTGAAGGTTTTGTCATTGATGGCAAACTTGCAATCCTATGGCACCGGCAAGGCACTATACTGGCAAGGCATTACACTGACAAGTTAGTGCACCAACATCAGCAGACCACATTCTACACCGGCACTCAAGACACCGACACCGGCACAAAGAAAGGAAGTATACCGGCACAGAGGCCGACAGGATTTTGTTATATTATATTTTGTTTATTATTGGAAAACTTTGTAAGCCGACTTGGCATGTTGTAAAATGACTCTTATATATAAAAGAGATCATTGTAGACATTTTGTAAGTAAGGAATTAAGTGAAGAAAGTGATGTATGCAAAATATTAAGGCAGACCTATCATGCTAAATATAAGTTGAAGGGTTTATGTAAGAAGCAGAGCAGCAACCGGTACTGGATCAGGCATTATAGATGCTATTGTAAAGCAGTACAAGATATTGGATTTGTATAAATCCATATTGTAAGTTAGTGAGACTTTCCATTGAGCAGTGAACTCTAGGCAATTGGCCTTCCTGCATGTGTAGGCCCCTATTGTAAGTAATATTCTCTTATTGGCTAGTGAGTGAATATTGTGGGTCACAAATCCCACCGAGGTTTTTTCCACATTGGGTTTCCTCGTTAAATCCTTGTGTTATGGTGTGTTTTTCATGTGGATGTTCTTAATTCTGTTTATTACATTATTTCTTGCATATCGGTACACTGTTATAATATGTTCTGCATGTTTTAAGTTAAGAAATTCTAATTACCGATTAGATACTGATTCACCCCCCCCCCCCTCTCAGTATCTGTGGGATTCCTAAAAATTGGTGTTAGAGCCTGGTCCTCTATTTTCAGAAGCCTAACAGCTTGAGGAAGATCTTGACACTAGTAAAGATGGAAAATCTGATGAAGCAACTTGAAGGATCTCTCTCAGACTATGATGCAGAGAAATTGAAAAATATCAAACTAGAAGATTATTTAAGGGCAGCTCAGGATATCATTCAGGCAATTCAAGAGAATCTTACTATTGCAATAAATAAGAGAAGAGAACTTTGTGAAAAGTTGCAAAATGAGAATGATGAAAAGGAATCACTTAATGATCAGATAAGCAAGCTGAAACAAGAGAACATGACAACAAAGAATGAGATGCATGATATGACTATGAGATTTTGTAAAGAGATTGAGGATAGGAAGAAGAATGAAGAAGAATTGACCAGAAGACTAAGTGATGCAGCAAATGAAAACACAAGACTTAGCTATGAAAATGACATGTTGAAGACAGATCTGATGCACACACAGAATGACTCAAATGAACAGATGAGACGAAAAGAGGTCTTAGAAAGAGAACTAGAAACTGAAAATCAACATAAAGAAAAACTCAAGAAAAGCTAAGAGGAACTTGGCACCTTGCTGAAGAATCAAAAACCTAAAGGTGACACTTCTAGAATTGGCTTTGAAGTTGGTGAAAGCTCTGGTACTGCAAATACTCAGGATCATAGCAAACCAGTAAGACAACCCAATGCTTATAAATTCAATGGAAAATGCTTTAACTGTAATAAGTACAGTCATAGAGAAAATGAATGTAGATCTATAAATTATCAGAATATCAACACACCCACCAGTCAATGTTCAAAATGCAACAAAGTTTGTCACAACTCTTAAAATTGCAGAATGAATGTGAGATGTTATGTTTGTGGAAGATTTGGACATTTATCTAACCAATGCATAACACAAACCGGAATAGGTTATGGGAAAGCTATTCAGAAGAATAATTTGACTTGTTATGCATGTAACAAGATTGGGCATATTGCAAAATTCTATAGAAGTAAAGGATCACCGCTAGACAACAAAAGTTCTAGCTTGAAGGGTAAAGAAAAAGTTGAAGAGGTTAAGCAAGAATTCTCAAAACAATGGATTAGAAAAGTTGATCTAAATATTGGGAATACTCCTCCACCGGTAGAACCAGTCAATGCTTCACCGGTAGGACAGAGTGATGCTTCATCGGCAGGACAGAGCAGTGCTCCACCGGTAGGAAATTCTTCATCTAATTGAAGAAAGTTTCCTTGAGGGTTTGGCAATCTAATGACACATGTGTTATTATTCCCTCGGTTAGAGATAAGAAGTTGGAAATTACTTATTACCGACAGACAATGTTAAGTGAATACTTAACCGACATGCATTTAGTGTGGTAGATGGTGAAAAAACACTATAAATTTGAGGTTTTGGCTCCATTTCATTTCACCGAGATTTCAAACCTACGAAGAGCACGAAGATTCCGAGCTAAGGCATTCTAAGCTAAGAGGCAAGAACACTCCAAGCAATCATCCATCCTAAAGGAAGTAAAAGGTATTTTATCATGGCATCCACCTCTGCAATTGAATATATAGCGAACCCTACTGTTGTCAAAGTCATAAAAAGACCTAGGCTCGTATTTCAATTAGTTCTCGAAGTAGCAAAGAAAGATGATACCTTAGGTGTTTTTTCTCAAATTCCTAAGGGATTTGTTTATGCTGAAGACCCCAGAATTTACATTCACTGTAACATTGAGGAACTAGGAGATGAAGAGATTAAAACCATGTTTAAAACTGTCATATGTGATGAATCCAGCAATGTAAAAGATGAACATAAGATCATTGAAACCCTAGGATTTACATAGATCCTTAGCATTCCTGAATTCCCCAAGGATGTGATTAGGATAGTCTTAAGCAGGGTACATGGTGAATTTTTCTGGCTAGATGCAATCCACAAAATCACTAAGGAAGTTGTGAAAGTTGTCACAGGGTTACCGACCACCGGTAAAAGGCCAGACAAAACTAAGAAGGTTTCCAATGACCTAGTTACTCAGTTAACTGGTGCCACATTCGATAAAAGGTCCTTAAGAGTAAATGATGTAACAGACATTAATGTGAGATTTATCAGCATGATATTAGGGTATAAAGCTACTCATGCAAATAGACTTAATTCAGTTTCAAGTTTATGCATTAAGAGTGCTTATGATATGGTCACAGATAATACAAAGATTGATGTATGTGAGTGGTTAAAGGATGAATTAATTGACAACTTAAGCAAGATTAAGAAGGACAAGAAAGGAACTTTCAGGTTTGGAAATCTACTAGTATGTCTGATGCTACATATAACCAAATAGGTTCCCGATATAGGCTACAAAGAACTTGGATATGATATACCGGTAGGCAAACAGTTAACAGAACTATTCAATAATATGGGAGAAGACAAGGAAAACAATATCCATGATTTCTTTCAAGCACTAAAGGTCAAAATGAAGAAAAGAATCTGACTATCACAAAATATTGTTGACAAATATAAGCATGAAATATGCTTTGTAATCAAGAAGGATGAGATCTAGATGGAAGCAGTCATCCCTAGGACAGTTTGGGTAACAGAAATGGGTTATGAAACAGATGATCATATAATTGAAACATATGCTAAAGCACTTCTGGAAGCCCCTAAAGAACCTAAGGAAGAAGTATTTGGTAGTGCAGAAACTATTGAAAGCCAAATACAATCCAAGAAAAGAGTGAAAAATGTTGAGGTAGTTGTAAGAAAAGGCTATTAAAGAAGATGTGTTAAAGCAAACCAGTATAATAGAGGATGAGTTAGCAGCTCCACAACCTGAAACTCACCTATCACCAGTAGGTACTTCTTCAGAGAGTGACATGCCTACAACTTTCAAAAGAGTTGTAAGGAAAAGAGATCCCTCATCGGCAACCACACCCTCACCTAGGAGGACAAGACAAAAACAACAAGCAGTGAGATCTCCGGTAAGAAAGGCTACACCAAAGAAGAAGAAACTGACACCCAAAAAGAAGAAGAGGACAAACAAGGACTTGGCCCCTCTTGATATAATGTTGAATGAAATTACAAAGGAAGGCAAATTGAAGAATATAGAGAAAATATATGACACTCTGACAACTGATGAAAAAGAACAAGTAGAAAACAGTGTTATATTGCATATGGATATGTATAAGAAATTTTTGATGGAAGTAGTAAATGAAATTCTAGATGAACTCTTTAAGAGATTGGAAGCAAGAAGACAAGCAGTAATAGAACTGGACAAGAAAATAAAGATAGAGAAGCTACTTGTTGTATATCCGGTGAATTCACCCAAAGAAATTGATGACTTAGTTGCTCAAGCCAACCGGTCAGTATTTTCTACTGCACACTGACACATTGCTTTAATGGTTGGAATAGTTAATGAAGTGACTGAGGAGACAGAAAATGCATGGGACATTTTCCTAGCAAAAAAATAAAAACAAGAAGAGTACATGAGCCACAAACCTATAAAGGTATATCAGAAAGAAAGAGACAAGGGTAAAGGTAAAGTTGGTGGACCACCTAGTATCAAGGTTAAAGACAACTTACCCCCACCTCCTTTGATTACTCCACCAGTAAAAACAACAGCTACAAAAGATCAACCGGCAACCGAGAGTATGGATGTAGAGGATGGAAATCCTAATCCTGAAGTCTTATATACTGTGGATGTTGATACTCAAAAGATCAACATTGTGGTAGACAAAGATACAACTGATAAGACTGACATGGCTAGTGAGCCTCCGGTAGCTGAGCAAACTAATAACACACAAGAGAAACCGACAGATGACAAAGAGAAAAAGGTAGAGACTTAGACAATGCAACAAATAGAGAAACAAATAGAGCAAAAGGCTCCTGAACAAGAACAACAACAACAACAGGAACAGGAACAGAAGGAAACAGTGCCACCGGCAACTGGAGAAGTAGAAAAACCATTGCTTAAGGAAATGCAAACACAAACAGACCTACCAGAGGTCAATAGAAGCTTGGTTACTTCCACTAGTGGTACTCAGAATCTAGGTTCATCATCAGGCTACAAATCAACTAATGTGACTGAGGTACTATTGGATTCAATTAAAAAGATAACAGACTACATCTCACAAGCTTATAAGGCAATAGATGATACCATACCAATTTTGAAGGTAATTGCTCCTAATTGTAATATAGACAATAAAGATTCTTTAGGACAACTTGATACCTTGTGTAAATATATCACAGAGAACATTGAGAAAATAAAGGAAGAGACATTGAAGGATAAAGTAGAAATTGAAAAGCAGAAATTCTTTGATGAGCAAATAAAGAAGTGTAACAGAGATTTTGACACACTCCTACCGGAATTGTGTAACTTACCGAAAGAATACAAGACTCTGTACAAAGACACCTGTAAGACAAACTTTTTGACTGTAGATATAGATAAAAAGATGAGCAAGGTACAGGATGAAATCGATAAACTTGCAGATAATTTTGTTAACTCACCTTATACACTATCAGTTTTTGAGGAGAAGATAACAAATTTTGAAGAAGGATTACTTAAATTGGAAAGAGAAAAAGAGAGAATAGTGAATAAGGCAAAACATCTAAGATTAAAACTGAGTCCAAGATTGGACTATCTAGCATCACTGCGGAAGGAAGTATCTGAGGCACTAATACAGGGATAGAAAACACCAACAGAGCATTTGCATCATCTCACCAGTACAGTTAAGAGAACAGAGACAACAATAGGAGATAGTAAAAAGTTTATGGAGAGTATAAACTTGATTTTGGCGGATCTATTTCAAATTGTAACTACCCACTTACAAGGTTGAAACTACAAACTCCACTGACATCTTGACAACCTTTGTCATTGATGCCAAAGGGGGAGTAGTGGTATGAGAAAATTCAACATCACAGGAATCATATGCTCAGGGGGAGTACACACATTTTTGGTAACATTTTTGGACTTCACATTTTTGGATAATTTTTTTTTGGATACACTTTTGAAATTTCTCATGAGTGTTGCCATCAATGCCAAAGAGGGAGATTGTTGGCATATGCACACTCCAATGAGACATTGTAGGTGATTGAAGGTTTTGTCATTGATGGCAACCTTGCAATCCTATGGCACCAGCAAGGCACTATACCGGCAAGGCATTACACCGACAAGTTAGTGCACCGGCATCAGCAAATCACACTCTACACCGGCACTGGCACAAAGAAAGGAAGTATACCGGCACAGAGGCCGACAGGATTTTGTTATATTATATTTTGTTTATTATTGGAAAACTTTGTAAGCCAACTTGGCATGTTGTAAAATGACTCTTATATATAAAAGAGATCATTGTAGACATTTTGTAATTAAGGAAGTAAGTGAAGAAAGTGATGTATGCGAAATATTAAGGCAGACCTATTATGCGAAATATAGGTTGAAGGGTTTATGTAAGAAGCAGAGCAGCAACCAGTACTAGATCAGGCATTATAGATGCTATTGTAAAGTAGTACAAGATATTGGATTTGTATAAATCCACATTGTAAGTCAGTGAGACTTTCCATTGAGCAGTGAGCTCTAGGTAGTTGGCCTTCCTGCATGTGCAGGCCCCTATTGTAAGTAATATTCTCTTATTGGCCAGTGAGTGAATATTGTGGGTCACAAATCCCACCAAGGTTTTTCCCACACCGGGTTTCCTCATTAAATCCTTGTGTTATGGTGTGCTTTTCATGTGGATGTTCTTGATTATGTTTATTACATTATTTCTTGCATACCGGTACATTGTTATAATATGTTCTGCATGTTTTAAGTTAAGAAATTCTAATTACCGGTTAGATACTGATTCACCCCCCCTCTCAGTATCTGTGGGGTTCCTAACATGCACTGCTCTTTCCATTTAGTAAGATGGATCCTTTTCCTTTCACCATGCAAGGTGCATCATTGCCAAACCAGACAACGCCACCATCATATTCTTCAAGAGACAAAAACTTTCTCCGGTCACCGGTCATGTGGTGAGAACACCTGCTATCAATGATCCACTCATTAGAGTTGTCAATATGTGAGACAAGGGCTTTCTGGTCAGACAACTCTTCCTTGATAGCCACAAACACTATGTCCTCATTCTCTTCATCCTCAGATTCCTCATCGGTAACACCTCCATCCACTGCAACAAGACAATTTCTCCTACCTACTCCTTTATACTTCCTAAACCTCTCTGGTTTATCCTTATTGTCATTGTTAGGACAATTAACAGCTATATATCCTATCTTATTGCAGGAAAAAGACTTCAAAGGAAGCTTACCTCTGTATTTTATGATGCCTTTTGGAAGTCTCTTGGCAAGAAGAGCTTCAAACTCCATCAGAATCTCCTCATCGTCCATATCTCTGCTTGGCCTGGATTCATAACTGGTACTGACCTCTTTTCTTTTCTTGGTCAGTGCGGACGAAGCAAATGCTCTAAAGGCTGACTTGATCTTTTGAACACTACCATCATAACCATTCAATTCATATGCAGTCAAATTTGCAATAATAGAGTCTAAAGATACCTTGGTTTTGTTGATAGACCTTAGCTCCTGAATAGCAGCAACCCTGATTGCATAGACCGGTAAAAGTGATCTCAAAACTTTACTGACAGCACTGCCCTCATCAATTGTTCCACCAGTGCTCTTGATCTCTCCAACCACTATCTTGATTCTTATGCCATACTACTGAATGGTCTCTCCTTCAACCATCCTCATATCTTCAAACTTTCCTCCAAGGCTTTCTTCCATAGCCTGCTTGACATATTCATCACCACCATAAATGGATTCCAATTTGTCCCATACTTCTTTCAAATTGTCCTTATCTTGTACATCAATGAACTCTAAATCAGACAAGCTGCTAATAAGGGCTTCCATGACTTGCCCATTTTCTTGTATCTCTCTTTTCTGATCATCGGTTAGAGTGCCAGAGGGGATTACATAGGCATTCTCAACATAGTTCTAGTGTTGTGCACCCAAACTCTTGATATATATATATATATATATATATATATATATATATATATATATATATATATCTTCATCATGTCCTTCCATATTTTAAAGTTGTCCCTGTTGAACTTAGGACCTTCCCTTTTCATCATTAAAACAAGATCTTTTGCCTCAAGCGGTTAAGCTTATATCATCAAGGACCTGGATGTGCTCTGATACCAATTGATTAATAATGATGAACTACTAAGGTCCTAACCGGTACTGAGAGGGGGGGTGAATCAGTACACACAAAAACTACTTCAACACTTTGTCATATCAAAACACAGCTGACCGGTTGTCTTCACCACTGAACTTTAACCATAGCTATACTAGTTAAACAAAAATACTTTTGACAGCATTCAATAGATCTCAAACCTTGACAACTACTTCACTAATATAATCATGCATGAGTTGTACCAATAATACCACAACCATTTAACAATGCATGCATATCTAACTTAATCAAAACCACACAATCATCACATGAAAATCTCACAATCCATAACACATAGATTTTTCACATGGAAACCCAAATGGGAAAAACCATGGTGGGAATGAAGACCCACAAGTTGTTTGTGAACTCTTTTGAAGTCCGCTCTGTTAGGAGCCTAGTCCGGTTAAAGACTTTACAATAAAGGTCCTGTTAGGAACCGATCCTATTAGGGATCACGCGGTTAAGGGATGGCTATATACCCTGTTAAAGGTTGAAACCCTGTTAGCAGTTACCTCACTAGAAGATTTAAATAACTCAATAACCTTGAGCCACCTGGTTAGAGGATTTACAACAAAGCCTGTTAAAGCTACCTGGTCAAGGGATTTACCTTCTCTTGAAATAGTTAGAAGACAATAGGTAAAACACCGATTTGATAACAACACTTCTTGCTAAGGTAGATCCTTTTCAATTCCTCTCTTCTGCAATCACACTCTGCAGATTCCTCACTCTGGTTCGACAAGTATCAAATCTCCAACACGCGGACACAAATACAACTTTTGCCAACCACTGCAATAACAAAAATCATCAACCTTATAGACAACAACTAGGTCGGTAGCATAAACCCTAAACCCTAAATATTTCATGTTTACACTTACAAGCGGTCCAATCTTGACCGTCCAATCACATTACATAAAAATAAAACGATATAAAATAGATCTCAAGACATTTTGCATCGTCCAATCTTCACTACATCTGAAAATCAATAACCCATCACGTGCTCTTCACACACCGCTAAGAAAAACGCTCATTCCCGAGGTAGGCATTCAATGCATTCAATCTTCATGCGCAAGAACCACAAAGAAATCCTTCACGTGCACATAGCTGACGTGGTATCTCGATCCTTATCCTTATTCCTTAACTAACTGGTCACAAAACATCATCGGTTGCACCGCACAAGCCAAACCGGTAACCCTAGAGCTGAACTAAGACTACCAACTGGTAGTCACACTTAGTGAACCCTCACACCGGCCCACTCCATCCCGGTTGACCATAACCGCTTCTAATCTTCATACCAGTTCACCTGCTTGAGCACTTATTGACATCAATGACAACATGCATTATCACCACTTCTCATATGCCAATGCATTCTGATTTTTAAAGGGACACTCATTAGTTGTGCTGATAGAAAGGGGAACAACATACCAACATATAATATAGTTAAGGACATATAATATAGTTAAGGATAAAAGTGGCAATCTATTTGTCGATAACTTATGTGAGGGAACCAACTTCAAAAGCTTCAAGAAGTACTCAATAGTGGATATTATGAACTTATAGCGATTAGAGGATGGAGGATGAATATTACCCATGAGATTGAGTCCCTATTGACAAAAGGGCTAAGGTGTTGTGATTGGTTGTAGTTCTTGTGTTGCTGCATGTATCAAGTCTTTGTGAATTTGAAACTGCTTGCATTTTCTGATAAATTGATAGACATGTTTCTCCATAGTGGGCCAATAGTAACCAATCCAAATCAATTTCTTAGTAAGGTTGGACCACTATAATGAGCCCCACATATACCTTTGTGTACCTCACACAACACAGTTTGGACTTCCTCATGCTCTAGACATATGAGGAGAGTACCATCGAGACCTTTGCAGTAATGGGTGTTGGCAATGATTACATAACAAGAATTTTTATGGATAAAGGTATGATATTTGTTATTGGAAATATTAGGTGAAAGGATGTTGTTGTGGAGGTAAGTGAAAATGCAACCGTACCAAAGATAATTAGGGCCAATAACACATATGAGCTTAGAAGAAGGGATCTCATATGCAAGGACCAATCCACCAAGAATCACAATGGGTTGTATTCTGGGGCATGTCAAACAAAGAAGCAATAGTAGTTATGGCATCAACAAATTTGATGTTGTCTCTAGGAATTTACCCAAAGATTATTTATGTGAAGTATTTCTTGAATTCATCAACCATTTTCTTGTAAGGCATGAATTTTTCATCCTTTTTTTATAGTCATTATTTTTTTGTCGAATGACTAATTGAGAATTACCAAAACATGAAGTTCCTAGATTCTCCATTGAACTGCATTTTGTAAAGCTAAAGTGAGTGCCTCATATTCTGATATCTTGTTGGTACAAGGGAATGATAGCCTATATGATTTTGGAATGCAATCTCCTTGTGGTGGGATAAAAAGGATTCCTATACCTACTCCATGTTGTTTGAATCATTTGTCAAAGTAGAGTTTCCATAATCATGAAGGTGTGACTGCTAGGATGGATTTATCTAGAAACTCTAAAATTAATTGGTGATCATCTATCATAGGAGCACCTGCTAACTAATCTATAATTACTTGTCCTTTGATGGCTTTCATCTCAGCATATTCAATATCAAATTCACTAAGGATCATTTACTCATTTGGCCAATCTACCTATGAGAACTACTCTATTGAGAAAGTACCAGGGGATCGAATTTTGCTATGAGCCTTGTTTTGTGAGTGAGCATTTAGTGTCACAATTTTTGCAAGGCCAAAATTATGGCAAGACACGCATGCTTAATAGGTGTGTAATTTATCTAATATCCCACTAATGTGCGACTAATGTAATAGATGGCTCTTTCTTTTCCTTCATAGTCTTGTTGTACTAAAATTGCTTCCATTATTTTTATTGTTGTTGATATGTAAATAAGTAAGGGCTTTCCTTCAATTTATGGCATGAGGATGGGAGGATTCAAGAGATAGTCTTTGACCATCTAAAAATTATTTTGGCACTTATCATCCCATATGAACTTAATATTCTTGTGTAGCAAATGTGTAAATGGATGACACTTGTTTGCAAGTTGAGAAATGAAACTTTTGATTGACTGCAACTTCCTTTGTAATGATCTTAGTTGACTAATATTCTTTGGCAGAGGCATCTTTAAAATAGATTTGACCTTTACTAGATCAATTTCAATACCTCTTTGTAACATAATGTATCCTATGAGCTTCCCTGAGGTTAACCTAAAGACACATTTCTTGGGATTTAATCACACTTTGTACTTTTCTAGTCAAGTGAAGATTTTGTCTAGAACATCCAAATGGCTTTCTCTTGTGAGAATTTTTTCCAAGAGTTCATCTACATAGTCCTCTATTAAAGTATGTATCATGTCATGGAATATTGTGGTCATATGTGAGGACCTGCTAGTCCTAACCCTAATTTACCTTCATAAATGATTCATAATTACAATCAAATTAAATTTCCCTTAATGCACATGCAAGATTTAATTTAATTGACATGCATTCAAATAAACAAGTGAAACTTAACATTCATGTAGTGTACGTCTAACATACCATACTTATCATGCATCATAGAAAAAAGTGAGTAGAAGTGAAGTTTGCATGAAATTGCATGAAGGTAGAATAACAGGCAAAATCCATAATTAATGTGCCATAATTAAGTTAACTAATCGAGATTAAATGCCAACATGCATGTGTTCATGAAAGGAAAGTTTACCAAAAGAAAATAAACCATACACAAAAAGATGCATGTTAGTGGGTTAGTAGGTTAGCTATTTTTCTCTTCTTTCTATTAGTTACATCTTCATGACAACTTTATGTCGCATTTACATGATTAGACCTCATTGGTTCTTTACATAGTCTTTTCATGAGACCATACTGGTCAATTACAATAAAAATACAATATAGTATACATTTTTCAATTATTACATATAATTCTATGAATCTTCGTCTTCTGATGTGTCCTCTCCATTGCCATCGGACTCACCTCCATTTGAAAAACTAAAAGATAGACATATGACCCAGGCGTTTTATCCGCCCAACCAAATGAAGCTTACGCTTATCGGTGCTCATGATAAGCTCTCGTCCCTCACGAAAGAGTTTCCTAGCAAACTGAAACCAACAGTCGGGAATGGAACTTGTGCATGCATGTAGTATCTAACAACCAATCTGTTGAACTTAGCTACATGTGTTATGGCAGAGAGAAAAATTAATAATTTATTGGCCAATATTACCCTATTGGGGTAGGTGAAAAGAAAATCACCCTTCCTCGGTTAACCCATAATCAAGCACATCTTTCAAGTGAATCCATCGTAGACAAGAAAATAAAATCACCCTACTCGGTTAGATACATATGTTTATCATCATTATATCCTATTATAGACTTTATTCTTTGAATAACATCTAATTTACCAATAGTCTAATCTCCCCAAAATATAATCATAATAACTCAGCAAGATTAAAATTTATAGAATACAACCAATTAGAGGTCGGCTAAGTCCTTAACACAGAGTTGAATCTTACACCTTGCAATTCCATGAGACAGAGTTATATAATATAAATCCCCCCACAAAAATCAAAGGAGGAGGATTGACTCTACCCAAATGGTGTGGTGACAATAAAAAATAATCAAATCGGTTTACCAACAAAATTATCTTAGATGAAAAGGAGAATGAAGGGTCATAGAAACATCTAAACAAATTTCAAAAGAAAATTAGTTATAAGCATATCGACCCATTGACAATTACAAAGATATGAGACTGGGCGATAAACAAAGAATCTTCTTGGATTCGATTTCTTGCTAAAAAGAAAGAGAAAATTAACCAAATTAAAGGTTCCTAAATAAAAAATTTACAAGGCGTGGTCTGTAACTAATTCCCTGGCTGCTCCATGCCTCTCATAGCCCGATTTTTGGTGAAAAATAAGGAAAAGGAGGGGGCGATTCTTACTCACTGCAAATCATACAAACCTAACTCCTCTTCACCCCATCTCCTCCTCCTCTTCACCCCATCTCCTCCTCCTATAGCCTCCTCCTCTTCATCCCATCTCCTCCTCCTCTTCACCCCATCTCCTCCTCCTCTTCACCCCACCACGCAAGTCGATTTGGGGAAGATAGGGCAATAGTTGTGAGGAGAAAGGAGAGAGGTGTGGTCGATCTCTCTCTCAACTCTCCCAAATTCGAAATGGTATGTGCTCATAGGGGAATGGAGAAAATATAAGCAAGAAGAATTAGAGCCAGAGTTGAATCTACATCTATGTCGGCCCCTATATTTATAATTGATGTGGCTAAGATTTTATCAAAATGCATAGATTTATTTAATTTAAAAATTTAGATAGTAATGAGTTTAACTGATTTAAAAATTTAGATAAAAGGGAGCTTAACTGATTGTAATAATCAACTACGAATGCATGTCGTATGCATTCAAAGCTTTATCTTCTAAAGTCTCAGCTTTCCAATACTTAATTATATTTTTAATCTTTTATTATTTTTTTCAGTTTTAGTAATACCCCATGCAGGTCATTTTCTATTTTAATAGTATAGTTTATTTATTAATTATTGATTTAATTATAACTTTTAAATAAATTTTAAATTTTAATAATTTATCTTTTCGAACAATTAAATATTATATTTTTTTTATTCAATTTATATCCCTAGGTTTAATTTGTATTTAATTATTATTTAATTTGGTAATTGCACAGAGTTTCATTATGTGAGTCACTGCCGATGAGATAGGAGACCCCTCCTCGGTCATATGTCTGCCTTCGACTGTCAACCCTGCAACCACCTCACACTCGACAAAAGAACGTCAAATCACGAAGAAAGAAACTCATTATATTCATCATTACATTTAAATAAATATCATTTAATAACATCACATTAAAAATAATGTTGTTACACACATTTATTAGCATAATAATTTCAACAATATCAGTGTCTAGCAAATAAAAGTAATCTAAAACTTATTGGTCTAAATCGGGTCATGTCATCATATCTCTCTTATAGGTAGCACCAACATTTTTTAAGCTGAAAGGCATGACGTTCCAACAAAATGTTCTCCATGGACATGTGAAAGAAATATTGTGTTGGTCCTCAGGTGCAATCTTAATCTGATTATAGCCGAGGAATCCATCCATGAGTGATATCATTGCATGTACAACTATAATATTGACAATTATGTCTATGTTGGGTAGTGGAAAATCATCTTTGAGACAAAATTTATTGATATCCCTGAAGTCTGTACATACTTGAATATGGCCATTTGGTTTTGCCACAAGTATAAGATTTGAAATCCATTCCTGGTAATTGATAGGTTTGATGAAACCAACATCCAATAATTTCTCAAGCTCAACTTTGACTAAAAGTGCTACTTGTGGATGCATTTTTTAAAATTTTTGTTTTATCAGTTCTGTGCCTAATGCTACCATTAGATTATGCATGACAAGATCAAGATCTAATCCATGCATATCGGCATATGACCATGCAAAATTGATTTGATATTGTTTTAAAAAAATGACAAAATTGGGATGCTCTTGTTCTGTCAATGATACTATAAGATAGATGTCATGTGGATCTTCTTCAGTCCCAAGATTAGTTTGAATTTTCTCTTCCACCAACACAAGTGATTACTCATGATATGATGTCAAGGGGAGAGTTTCAATCTTTTAATCCTTAGGTGCCTCAAAGAGGTTTCAACATCGGATACATCCTTTCTTTTTACTTTTTCATGGTACAAAAGAATCACTTGTGGTTCTCACTAGAAGACCTTTTATTATTTATTTTTATATTTTTGTGACTAAAAGGCTTGGCACCCTCTCCAAAGTAAGCCACATTGTCAAGCTCAATGATGAATCCTTCTCTATGGTCCTCGATAGGAAGATCATATCTTAGTCCAAGGTAATTAATGATAGCCTTGTTGTTTTGGAAAGTATTGAGTTATGGAGGCCCTTGTTGGTCAAAATCTATGAGTTGAGGTGGACAAGTGAAAGGCCACCTATTTGGTCAAGATTAAAATAGTAGTCAATGATGTCATGAGGTTCATCATTGGTACTCTCCTCATTAGTTTTTATTGTGAAAGAGGTTTGACCAACACTACTAGAAGGACAATCAACAATGGGAGCTCTCACTTTTTGTGGTTTAGAACTTGAACTTCAAGATGTAGAGGGTTCGGGATCCCAAAAGGTTTTTATCCATTCTTCAACACTAGCATTCTTATCTTGGGGTGTTTTGTTGTTTTGACTTGCAGAATTTTGTCCAACTCCAAACTTTTTTGTAAAGGTAGGCTCACCAGGCTCTCTAAAAGTTTTCTCAAGATCAGTCACTAAATGACTTATCTAAGCCCCATTCCCATTCATTGGAATCTATAGATGGATGATGTGTTTTAGATGTTGTATTATCATTGGTGGAACTGGAAGGACCAACTTGTACTGTTGCTTGAGATCTAGGGTCATGTAACCCCAAGGGTGCATATCCTAGTCCTTTGGTCCTTTGTTTCTTAGGTACTAATTCAGGTTGGATGGGCTCCATGATTCCTTGGTTTTTTAGGCTAAGAGAACCTTTACCATCATATCCCATTTTCTATAATAATTTCAAGCCTTTTCTATAGTTCTCAATAGGTATCGTGATGTTATCATGGTTTGAATGATCCTCTGGGTTCTTAAATAGCATCTTGAAAAGGTCTTCATCTTCCATTTCACCCCATCTAGTAAAATTTGTGGGATCACATTTAATAGTAACTACTGTCACAAGTTGTGAAAACTATGGTTTGCCATAAATCTTAGGAGAGTCCATAAGTTGTGTAAGATACATGGATTGTTGCAAACTATGTTCTTCCATTCTGTAATTATTGACCTTAGCCTCAAGATATCAGGTTGCTTAGAATTAAAGAATTTTAATGACTTGGGATTGACATAAGGTGAAGATGAACTAGCTTCTCGACTGATAAGTGTTGTAGCTTCTAGCTTAAGACGAATGTTATGGCAATATATGGATTTGGATTAGCGAGAATCATAATCTCTATTCCATTGTGTGAGAATTTGATGCATTGATGGTATGTAGAAGAAACTATTCTCATGGCATGGATCCAAGAATGACCCAAAAGGATATTATAGATGAGATCAAGGTCCAAAACTTGGTAGACCACATCTTGTACTACTAGCCAAACTCTGATTGGTTAGGTGATTATTCCCTTTAATGAGCGTTCTTCATCATCATAGGCTTTGATTGTTATATTTTTATTTTAATCTACATCCCCTTCAAACAATCCCAGTGCTAAAACAACTTTCAAAGTGCAAATGTTTAGACCTACTCCTCCATCTATTAAGACTCACTTTATTCGATGTTTATGGATAAAAGCTTTAATATGGAGGGGTGCATTGTGAGGTTGTTGGGGGGAATATTATTTTTCTCTATGAATGTAAGATGATATGGTGAGGATAAGTGTCCCATCATGGTTTGAAACTAATCCATGTTTAGGTCAATAGGTATGGAAGTTTCTTGCAATGTATTGCATAGGATAGTCTAATGTGAAGGGGATATGAGTAAAAGCTCAAGAATTGATATGTGCACTAGTATTTTTCCAAATTTCTCAACAAGTACATATTGGTTAGAGGATGAAGAGGGTTTGGATGTGGTTCCTTGTAGGGTGACTTTACCCTAACAAATTGTTACATTACATTTAGGGGCTTTGTCCTTCATAGTTATGGTTGACACATGATGGTCCATCTCAAAAATGTGGTTAACTATATACTCATAAGATACATTGGCATAATTGATATTGGCATTGGAGTTGGTCTTAGGAGATTTTCCTTAATCATGTTTAGGGAAAGGATCCTTAAACATTGTATGTTCTTCATTGGATAATTGTTAAACCAAAGGCCATACTGAGAGGGGAGGTGAATCAATCCAAATAAAATAATTATTACAGCATATAAACAACTAACAAACAACACATATCAACACATGAACACTAAGTTTTATATATGAAAAACCCAAATAGGCAAAAACTACAGCGGGAAGTTAACCCACAAGATAATCCACTATATATGAAATGATTACAATAGGGAGCTCACTGCTTCAGACTTGTACACCAAGGATAATTGCTCATGGGGTAAGATACAAAGAGGAATTGCAAAAGCTGAAGCTAACTACACTCAAGGAAAGATACAAAAATGATCTGAAAAGAAGGATCTCTTGATCATGAAGCTATCCCTAAATTTTGCATCAAGTGACCAACACCAACACACAACAATTTTGATCTCAATTGCCAACACTCTATCTCAACTCTCTACAACAGTCTTCAACACAGCTTGCATATCATTCAAACACAACTCTTCTGATCTGATCAAACTTCCTCTAATCTTCACTCTTTACCACATCATCTACACTCTCTCCACATTCCACACTCTAACTGAAAACCTCCATATGCCTTATATACAAGATAGATCATCAAAGCTTAAACCAAGTCATCCTAAATCAAATTATACTTTCCAAACCAAAAACACACACGTTGATCCACTCTAGGATAAAAAGAGGACCAAAACATGACTTCTAATAATTAATTCACTGATCTGCAATCATTGGAACATAACCAACAACATATCCACATGCTATGGAAGAATATAAGCAATTACGTGATAAGGGATGAGCATGGTAGGTGTATTGCAGCGGTGGCACTCCCCGTGGCTACCCAGACTAACCAACTTGGTGAAGTTTTGGGTGTCTTCCAAACTTTGTAAATTGCTAAACAACTATGATGCATGAAGGTGTGGATTGAGGGTGGTTTGAATAATATTATTCATGCCTAAGGGGGAGAGTATGCCTTCATGGACTATTGAGAATATTATTAAAGCCTCTATGAATATAATCAAGACCTTTGAAGAGTCCTACATTTCCCATAACTATAGAGAGGTTAATTGTGTAGCGGATTATTTTTCTAACATGGGGGTTAGGCTTAACACAAGGAAAACTTGGTTTAAGGAAGACACCCTACAGATTGAGGTTCGGTCCTTTCTCATGCACGATCGAACACATGGCAGATTTGAGGAGATCCCTACTAATTTTGATGATGAAAGTTAATAATTTTGTCATCTTTTTTTGACTTGCATTTGGTCTCAATGCCTTCACCTATAATTATGACCGCCAGAGCTCGCACGCTTTATGGGTATTACTTGTTTTGGAAGTTGGTGCTAGTTTTTCTATGGCCAACTTTGTTTCATTGAAGAGTGTTGTTTCTGTGTCAAGTTTTGAGACTATGGGAAGTAAGAGATGCAAGGTGGAGCCAACTAATTGTGCTAAATGGAAGAAAAACCCTACCATTTGGCATAGATTGCAAAACGGGGGAGTGGCGCCATTCCTGGAGAAACTACAATGGCACAATCAGAGTGTTACCAAGCAATCTGTGAAGGGGTGGAAGGATGGTAAGGTGAATCTGTTTGGTAGGGTGACAAAGATTAATGAAGAACTCATACCTGAAGTGATGGGTATGTCCATGGAGGGGATAATATTTTATTGAGAGAGAAAAATATATGATGTTGTTGTGAAGATATTCCCCAAGAAAGAGGAGTGTGAGCGCCTGGTGAAAGCAAACAAGACCCACTTTGAGCCACATCAGATTAAGGCCATTTGGAGGGGGCCCCCGAAGGCGATTATGGAGTTTTTTAATTTGGATGAAAGGTTCACCAAAATCTACCGGTATCATTTTGTGTTCCTTGATCATTTTTGTCACAATGAGAAAATGTCTTTTTTTGTTTTATCTGTTGTCTTCGTTGAGTGCTAGTATCTTTGATTTTAAGGAGAAACCACATGTTAATCCGGTTTTGCACCAAGGTTTAATCTCTCTTATCTATGAGCATTTGAAGGATAGGGATTCTAAAAACCCTAGCAAGCCCTCTTCCATTATTGCAGAAGAGATTAATGGTAGTGAGGATTCAAAATTAGAGGGTTGGGAGACTGACATCAATGATGGGGATTTCCTCCCCCACACCAACAAAAAGGCTAAAATTGGGCTTAAGGGGGTTGCTTCAGGTGTTAGTAAGGGGTCCCCTGATGTTGGTGGAGAGGGTTTGAGAAAATGAACTAAGGGTAAATCTTGAAAGACCACTTTGAAGGTTTCAGACAACTCTAATGATCAGGTTTCCTTAGACCATACTCACAATGTTGAGGCATCCTCTTCCTCCCATGGATCTGAATAGAATTCCCAGGAATTGGTAGATTTTACTTCATAGGATTTTCATCCCAAACAAGAGATCCCATTTGGTGTGCTCAACATTTCCAAGAACAACTCTCTAGAGGTTTTTCGTCTTTTCAGGTGGGTGTTTTATGAGATTAAGAACATTAATCTCAAGCAGCTGTCCTTATCTTCCAAGATGGAAGTTATGTAGGCTAATGTGAGTGCTGGAGATATGTCGCATGTTGTTGTTAGTACTCATCATGTTAGTATTGGTAAGGAGGTGGTTGAGGGGGCTTCGGTGGGTGCTATATGGACATAAAGAGAAAAGCAAGTCATGACTGATTGTATGGCTAAAAATATGGAAGCCACCCAAAAAGTGAAGGATATTTCTGATAAAAAATTTGTGGACATGGAGACTAGAATTGCCAAATGGGAGGCTACCCTCTGGGGCATAATGGACAGTAATCAAAACAATTTTAAGGTTTCTGCTAAAACTATGTCTACCATGGTTAGCAAGTTAGAGAAATGTCATAAGGAAAGGACTGCGGTGGATGTGGACAAGGATATGGTTGCTGGTGCGGAAGAATCAAGTCCTCCAAGTAAGTGTACTCGGTCTAGCCTGAAGAAGAGAGTCACTGAAGTGCCCCAGGACATCCTGGAATTGAAGAATGATGCCAAGAAGATGCATTAGCTAAGTGCTATTGTTGCTAAGAATCTTAAAAATTTGGGTTGATTTTATGTTTCTGTTGTTGTGTCAGTGCTAGCAGTTTGCTGGCTTTTTGTTGTCTTAGCGGGTTGTGTGGTATTTTTTGTTTGTATCTGTTGTCTCTTAGACCTATGGGGTTTTGTTTGTTTGTTTTGTTATGTATGGGCTTTAAATGATTTATCTTATGTAATCTTGATGTAAAGGGTTTCAGGTCCCTTCAAAACCTATTTTTTCTATAATAAAAAACAATATAAGCAATTACCAATCAAAACATAAGCTCCAATGAAAATAACTCAAATCTGAACTCCACATGCTATGGTGAGACCCATAACATATCACAAACACTTCCATAAATTATATCTGAACCTAAGAATAGGTCTAACATAAAATCTCACAACCCGCTACGAATAATGTCGTAACACCTGGAGAACACAAATATATTTTCAGACCACATACCCATCATATCCATGATACCAAAACCATTACTAATGAAGATAAAAATAATGTTCAACACCAACAGTAGATTCTAGACCCAAGCACTTTCAGAACAACCAATAAAACAATTGCACCAACAATAACACAACAAGATAACTTTGCACCACAGACATTCTAGACCAAATCAAAACAAGTTTGACATCAATGACAACCACAACAACATATTATCTCATAATTCCAACAATCACCCCCTTTTTCATCGATGGCAACACTTGATAAGCACTTGACAATACCCACACTTGACAAAAACTCAACCTGCAACAAAAACTCAAAGAAAGAATAATACTGCTCAATATCTCTCCAAATCTCAACCTTAAAACCTCTGCCAGAATTAACAACTCAATCTCTCCCTCATTGCCATCAAGTACAAAGGTCACAGCAACACTGCACACACCTCTACATACCATTGCATATCGTTGCACACCATTTCTCCCCTAAGAGAAACCATAACATCAATCCAAGAAAATAAATAGGTATGAAAGCTCCCCTAGATAGATGCATCCCCATAATGTGCCTAGCTAGAAGAAGGAGGGTTAATGACCCTAATCTTCTCCCGAAAAAACTCCAATGTATCCTTTGTCAATGCCTTGGTGAAAATATTTGCAACCTTATCCTTTGTAGAAATGTATTCCAACTAAAGTTCTTCCTCAACAACCTTCTCCCTTAAGTGAATGATATCTTATTGAAATATGTTTTGTTCTTACATGCATAACTGAATTCTTTGAAATTTTTATTGCACTTGTATTGTCACATAAAATAGGAATTGCTTAATCATATGTTACCTTGATATCCTTAAGAGTTTATCTCATCCACATCACCTAAGTGCAACAAGATGTTGCTACAATATACTCTTCTTCAGCAGTAGATAGGGAAACTGAATCTTATTTCTTACTAAACCAGGAGACCAATATGTACCCTAAAAAGAATGCACCACCACTAGTACTCTTTCGGTCATCAATACTTTCAACCCAATCTACATCAATATAAGATTTTAAAATGAAATCGCCACCTTTCCTATACCAAATTCCAAAGTCCACAATTCCTTTCAAATATCCAAAAATTCTTTTCACCGCTTTCTCATGATTTACTTTCAATTTTTTCTGAAATCTAGCTACCAGACAAACAACCTACATGATATCTGGTTTGGATGCAGTCAAATACAATAATCCACAAATCATCGACCTATACTTCTTTTGTTCAACTTCTAGAGACTTATCATCTTTTCTCAGCTTGCATTTAATGGTTAGAGGGGTAGTAACTAGTTTGAAATCATCAAACCAAACTTCTTCAATATTTCCTTCACATACTTTCTCTAAGAGATAAAAATTCCATCTTCAAATTAACTAACTTTCAACCCAAGAAAGAAAGATTACTCACCAATCATTGACATCTCAAATTTATTTTGCATCCCCTTAGTAAATTCTCTACACAAGCTATCATCTCCTCCAAATATAATGCCATCAACATAAACTATAAAAATCAACAACTTATCTCCATCAATCTTGAAATGGAGATTATTGTTTGTTGTACCTTTCCTAAAATTCAGTTGAAGTAAATGTGTGTACAACCTTGCATACTAGGTTCTAGGTGCCTGTTTAAGTCCATACAAAAATTTATTTAGTATGCACACCATATCTAGATCTTCTATCAATTTGAATCCAACAAGTTGCTCAATGTATACCTCTTCTTCTAAAAATCAATTAAAAAATGTTAATTTAACATCCATCTAATAAACTTTAAAGTTCTTGTAGGCAGAAAATGCAAGAAACATGCATATAGATTCCATCCTTTCTATAAGAGAAAAAGTTTCTTCAAAGTCTATACCTTCTACTTGAGAATATCCTTTACATACCAGCCTCACTTTATTCCTTGTCAAGTTTCTCCTTGCTCATTCAACTTATTTTTGAATATCCACTTAGTTCTAATTATATTCTTGTCCATCGATCTAGCTACCAACTCCCAAGTCTTGTTCTTCTCAATCTAATTTAGTTCTTCTTCCATTGTTTTTACCCAACTTTCATATTTTCTTGCTTCCTCATAAGTCTTTGGCTCAGTTATTGATAGAAAATGGTAATTAGCTTGATCTTAAGCTTATGCAATCTTCCTTATTACTTGAACACCTTTTGGTTTATCTCTAATTATTATTTTATGAATGATGCTTCTAAACATATTTAGCAGGGAATTTCACTAAATCTTCTTCTCCATCATCATCTTCATTTTATTCTTTCTCTTTGCTCTCTTCCAGATCACTTGTCTTGTTTGGAACTACATGAACAATCTCAATCTTCTATGCTAGAAGATATTTATTCTCCTCATCTTTAATGTAGTAAACATTTCTAATTGTTCTAATTCCTTTTGCAACTCTTTTACTAGCTTTCTCCTTTCTAATCACACATTTGGTACTACTAAACAAAATGTCATACCCTTTTCTACACATCTAACACTTAACAAACTGTCTTAATCCTTCAACATAATAAACATCATCAGTCTTATGCTTACCATCAATAGAAACACTTCCAATACCTCAAATAGTTGCACCATCTTCTCCAGCAAACTTCATAGATCCTCCATCATATTTCTTGAGATTAATAAACCTGTCTTTATCACCAATCATATGATTTGAACATCCATAGTCTATAATCCATGTATGCAGTTGTATCTTAGCATGCAATGCAATCTTAATTGGTTTCTCATCTTCCAGTTTCTCCAAATCACTCTCCATATCTTTAATTACTAGAAACAAGGATTCTTTAGTCGAATCACCATCAACTTCATCTTCAGATTTACATTCTTCAATAAAGCATAACCCCTTCTCCTTTCTGTTGAAATTGCATCTTGTAAACGTGTTCTTTTTCGCATCATCATTCGGTCTCTTATAATCTTCTTTGTAAGTGCAATTAGAAGCATAATGTCCAATTCTACCACAAGAAAAATATTTCAGAGGTAACCTACCTTTATATTTCCCAATGCCTTGCTACAATATTCTCACAAAATTTGCTTTAGCTTCATCTAGATCTTCATTGCATTCTGGATCATCATCAAATCTTGAAACATTAAATGTTGCTTCTCTCTTTTCTCTTTTCTCTTTTCTCTTTTCTCTTTTTTCTTTTCTCTTTTCTCTTCCTCCATTTCTGAAATCTAATAGGCTGCTAAGGTACTAGTAAGCTGATCAATAGTATATTTACTCAAATCATTACTCTCCTATATAGAAAATCTTTGTGGCTTGAATGATTCTAGCAAAGTCAGCATGATCTTAAGCACAACATCACATTCCTCCAAATGTTCTCCAACAGCTCTATTGCCATCATCAAGATTAGTCACTCCATGAATATAGTTATCAACACCTTCATCTTCAAGCATTCTCAGGTACTCATACTTTTGCTTCAAATTCATTAGCCTATCTTACTTTGTCTTCATATCTCCTTCATATGCCAAACATAACTTGTTCAACACAACTTTTGCTTCTTTCAAACCTTTTACTCTTTCAAATACAAAATCACTTATACAACTCAAAATTATAGCTCTAGCCTTTGCATTAGCTTCCTTCATCTTCATCTCATCCGAAGTCTTAGCACCACCCTGTGGTTCTATATATCCAATTTGAATGATCTCCCAAATTCCATTCTATAATGTCTCCAAATGTGACTCCATTCTCTCCTTCTAGTAAGGGAAATTTGTACCATCAAAGATAGGAACTTTGCAATGCACGTCTTGTGCCATATTGGATCTACCTCAAGCGGTTAAGATTACTCAAGAGAAATTGTTGACTAAAATCTTATCAACCTTAGCCAAATTTATTATCAATTTGAGAAAAAATTTACTGGCAAAGCCCTTTGAGAAACCCTTCTAAAACACTAAAATGACCTTCTAAATGAGCCCTAAACCCTAAACCGTAAGGTTCATAAACCTTTTATCCTATTTGGGCTCTAAATTTCTAATTTTATGTTGACAAGGTCAACTAATCAAAATCACTTATCCTTTACCGGTTGAACAGTCTTCAAGCATAGGGGGGTGGTTTCCCCCTATTTCCTTTACTGGCAGGGACTTCATGGCTTTCACCATTTCGCGAAAATGAGGGACTTAGTATTTTGTCCCCCCATGAAATAGGAAAATCATCTTTTTGGCATATCTCTTAAAGGATGGTAAAACACAACATGTGTCTTATCGATGGGCTTGGTCTCAGTGAAATGGAGTTTTTTCACCAAAACTCAACCAACGTCTTGGCAAAACCGCGAGATGAATGTAGTAACATAAAATAGTGTTGCCATTTTGCAATGGTCTCACCCCATGGTGGGACCCAACCTACGAAATGGTGAAAGGCCTTTTCTGCCAAGATTTTGAAGACGACGGGATGGAAAAGGTGTCTGGCTGAAAGGTTGAGTCTTGATGAACTCCAGCCAAGGTGGGACCTATGTGCCACATCATTGCGGTGCCCAGTCACAAGAAGTTTTTGTTGCTTCATAGTGATACAATGCAAAGGAGATTTAAGGGTTACAAAATTGTGATAGCTTTTTCCATTTCATAGAAACATTAAGCAATGACTTTTCATGCCCCACAAAACCATGATAAGATGGTGTGCCTAGCCCTCTACATAGCACATTTTGTGCCATCAGAATATCATTAAAGCCCAATCGGACGATCACATTTTAAACTCCCATTAAGCCCTATGGAGGGCTATGTGGCACAATCTCATGTGATTTGAATGATCAAAGGGCCAGAATTCAAGCTTGCAAGCAGGTATAAATTTAAAATTTTTGGCATAGGGTAGTTGTTGACTAAGCAGTTGAATTGTTTTTTTAGCCTAGTCGGCACCCAAATCTAATCAAAATTCAATCCAACTACTTTTAGAACTCTGTCATAACTCCAAAAGTGACTCTTAAGAGGATTCCAGATGACACTTGTGCCCATTTAATGTGGAATGGAGATTTTCTTGGCCTGCAGATGTCATAGAGATGCATTGAATGTAGGGATTTCTTGTTTCTTCCCAGATGAGAAGACATTCTCAAAGTTGTAATACACGTTGTTAGATCCTTTTCTCAATTTGACTCCTCTCTGATATTTTTTAACCTAACCCTAGCTAGGGTTAAGGTTTCTTAACTATAATTCATCTCAGTTATGCCCAAACTATAAAGGCAATTGTGTAGCCTTGTTATAGGGATCTTCTCCTTTTTTCTATCTCGTAATACATATTTTTGTGATTTGTAAATTTTTCTTGCCTTTGCATAAATAGAAACACTTATTTTGCCTTCATTCAGTTCTTACAATTCATGTAATGCTTTTACCTTGTTGTTTGAATGTATTTTCATTAGTTTTCTTTAGTACAATGATTGTGTTAATCTCTCTTTGGATGTCACCTATGAGCTACTTTTAGTCCCTCTTGCCATCTTACAAGAATCCCAACCTTCACTCTTCACTTAGGAAGCTAATTAGGATAAAATATTATGCATCCATGGGTATTATTATTGGTGTTTTGTGTAGTTATAGGCAGAGAAGATCAATCTTCAATCTAGGTGCAAACCTCCTTCCCTTTCAAGTATTCTTTCTCCACCTTTCCCCCCTCAAAATCCATAGATTAAATTTCATATATGTTGGGTTAGACCAACATTTTCATTCATATTGGAAAGGAAGTTGGCCTTCTCTAGAGACTCAGCCTCAACTATGCAAGGTCCCACACTTGGAGGCTATTTCAGTCTGTCACAAGGTTGATGATCAAGGTTGTTCATCAAGTGGGAAAACTTTTGTGACAACAAGAACCACGCTCTGATACCAATTGTTGAGCTCAAGACAGGACTGGGAAGGAGGATGAATCAGTCCAAATAAAATAATTATTGCAACATATAAATAATTAACCAACAACACATATCAACACATGAACATCAATATTTATACGTGGAAAACCCAATCAGGGAAAGAACATGGTGGGGAGTTAATCTACAAGATAATCCACTATATATGAAATTATTACAATAGGGAGCTCACTGCTCTAGACTTGCACATCAAGGCTAACTTCTCATGGGGCAAGATACAAAGAGAACTTGCAAAAATTGAAGCTAACTGCACTCAAGGTAAGATACAGAAAAATGATCTGAAAAGAAGGATCTCCTAATCATGAAGTCCCTAAATTTTGCTTAAGTGACCAACACCAACACACAACAATTTTGATCTCAACTGCTAACACATTGTCTCAACTCTTTGCAATAATATTCAACATAGCTTACATATCATTCAAACACAACTCTTTTTCTCTGCTCAAACTTCGTCGGATCTTTGCTCTTTACCACATCATCTACACTCTCTCCACATTCCACATTTTAACTCAAAACATACATACACATTGATCCACTCCAAGAGAAATAGAAGACCAAAACATGACTTCCAATAATCAATTCGTCGATATGCAATCATTGGAACATAACTAGCAACATATCCACATGCTATGCAACCATATAAGCAATTACCAATCAAAACATAAGCTCCAATGCAAATAACTCAAATCTGAATCTCCGCCTACTATAGTGACCCATAACATATCACACATGCTTCCACAAACCATATCCGAACCTAAGGATAGGTCTAACATAGAATCTCACAACCAGCTACGAACAATGCCATAAAACCCAGAGAATACAAAGACGTTTTCAGACCACATAACCATCATGTCCATGATACCAAAACCATTACTAATGAAGATTTAACAATAATTCTCAATACCAATAATAGATTCCAAACCCAGTCACTTTCAAAACAACCAATAGAACAATTGCACCAACAATAAAACAACAAGATAAATTTGCACCATAGACTCCAAACCAAACCAGAAACAACAAGTTTGTCATCAATGACAACCACAACATCATATCAACTGATAATTCCAATAGAATTACCCTCAACTTTAATTTCACTATTCCCAATGAGATATTGAATAATATTCTTAAGCTTATGACAATTGTTAGTCTTGTGCCCTTTGTTTCTATGATATTCACAAAATTCGTTGTCATTCCATCATGTTGGCTTAACCTTTAGCTCAAAAGGTAATTTTTTTTGGTAAAGTGATGAGCTTATTAGCAACCAACTTCTATAATGTTGACTCAATGGGTTCTCGCAAAGGTATGTATTTCCTTTGTTTCATAGGCCTTGATGCACTTTGGGTATTACTTTATTTCTTTACGAACTAGTTCCAAGAAATCTTACCAAAAGTTTTACCATGTTTGCATCCACAACCCCATCATTATCATTTTTATTTTTTTTTGTTACAAAAAGTGAGGTTTTTCCTTTGCATTAGGATCATCTTTGTTCTCTTAAAAAAAAAATAAGACCTTACTTAAGAAAAACTTTTTCAACAGATAAACCTTTGTCAACTTCTTCTTGAAATATGGTCAAGCATAACTTGCAAATCTCATATCCAATTTCCCTATTTAGGTTCTGTGTGAACATCTCAACCAATTTTTTTTGTGGAATATGACAAGAGAAACGACTAGCCAAACTTCTCCATCTTAGTAAAAATGTTGAAAAGGATTCCCCTTTATATTGCTTGGTAGTACATAAATTTGTCACTAAAACCTCATACTTAATTTTGTAGAAGTGTTGAATGAATTTCTCAGCCAAGTCACCTCAAGATCTAATCCTAGGAGGTAACTGTGAAAACCATTTCATAGCTTGTCCCTGTAGACTATGACGGAAGAGACACATTAAATAAGAATCCTCATGGGCAACCTCTATACAAGCGTTGAAAAATTCTCTAATATGTTCCTTGGGATAACCCTTTCCCAAGTACTTGTCAAATTTAGGCACATCAAAATGAGGAGTAAAGGGTGGCATAGGTATATTCCTATCAAAAGGATAAGGAAAAATGTCATGAAGTGTGTAATTCTTGATAGGTGTATGTATACTACCCATTTGTTGTTGCAATTTCTTCACTTGTTGTTGCAAATCATCCTTAGGAGGTGTTGTATTATTTTAATTTATCCCTATGTTTGAATCACTAGGTGGAGGATGAGGGATGAAATAATTATGATGACCACCATGAGGAGGAATATAACTGGGATATTAGGTGCCAGGTGGTGCTAGGTGGAAGAATGTAGCTATATGGGTCATAATTTTGGTATTGAGCATAAGACCTTGGATGGGTGTGAGAATGATGACCATGAGTGTGGTTGGCATTGAAAGCATGACCTTGGTTTTGATCTTAAAATATAACACAAGGTTGTCTAGTATAACCATGACCATGATTGTGGCCTTCATGAGTGTCTTGATGTTGGCCTTGAGGATGATCGTGGTAGTGTTCATTAAAGGTATTATGAGGTTTTATAATGGAAGAACAACCACAATTATGACCTTGATTAGTATCTTGTTGCTGATCTTGATGTTTGTCTCTAGTATGCGTATTGGTAGTTCTTCGGCCATGAAGGTCATCGATATGAGTTTTCTCACAAGTTTGTTGAGTGTGTGTGCAAATAGGAATATCTATTTTTTGCAAAAGAGATGAAGGTGACTCAGACATGGGGATATCTCTATGTCTACCCTTTCTAGTACCAACATCAACTTGATTGTCCTCCACAAGTCAAGATACATCAAAATTAGGAGGTAACTTGACACCCTCTTGGGAAAGAATCATGAAATAACATTGTGGATTCATGCGTAAAATTATATCAAATAACTTGTTGAATTTTGAATTGGACATTTATAATCTTGAAGTTTTACTAATTTCAATGACTCGTCATCTAAATCTTGCATACTACTACTATTTTTAAAAGTCTTAGTATTTCAAACTTCTTATTCATCAAAAGAGTAAGTATCCATGTCTTGAGATCTTAGAGTTTCCAGAGCTTCTCTTCAAAGGCTTTGATATGAGGAGGTTTAACGTGGATGAAATGGAAGGATGAATTAGGATGTAAATGATGGATCAAAGGTGTGATAACGACCAAATTTTGAGAGTTTTCCTTGCAAAGGTCCTAAAATGAGGTTCCAAATGATGATATGATTAGGGTTGTGATAGATAGCCACAAATTGATAACTCAAGAAAGATATGACTTCCTAGGAGATGAAAAATTCCAAGGTAAGGTATCCTAACTCAAGAGACTATAGTGGCACCTTAGATGAAATATCTAAGAGGTAACCACCAAGTAATAACAAAGTTTGATGTAAGATAGTAATAAAAACAAGACAACCTTTTGACTTTGGCAATGTTGATGGTTTTGGATGAATGGAGGTTTGAATGGATTGAAAATGGAAAGAAAAGAATGGTAAACTAATGGTTGACTAACTAGGAATCATAAGGAATCATTCTATAAGATATTTCAATCTTTGTGACCAAATACATGGAAAGATACCAGATACGTGACAATAATATTTAGATACACAATTTTGAAAAACCGCAGACACAATAATATGTCTTAGATACACAATAGTATGTCTTAGATACGTGTAACTATGTCTTAGTTACACAAAATAAAATGCCACACATGTGGCAACAATGTCCAAATACGTGATTATAGTGAAAATTGTGTTTTGCCTAATGTTTGTCCAAAACTAAATTTTGTTTTTGGGTATTAATGCATGACCAATTCTGATTGTTTGATAACTATTATGGCAAGAAAACACTGCAAACAAGAAGATACAATGGTTGTGTGATTGAGGATAACAAGGGTACGACCTAGGCTCCTCAAAGCCCAAATTTCCACTAGTCTTATCACAAAAGAAGACATGCCAAACACTTCCTATTCCTAAGATTAATGTCAAATGATAGAAAACTCAAGCCCACACTTGGAAACTCTTTAAACTCAAAAGTGAAACACCTAAAGGGGTGATTTGCAATATTTTCTTTGTAAGAGAGATAGGTAGGGGCCTCCACGATTGGAGGGATGACCCAATCACCCTCTCCCTGAAAATCTATGTATAGCTTATGCAAAGTTAGTGATTTTTGTCTCATCTCAAGGGAGCCATATGGTGAGTAACTTTAAGGTGTGATGCTACACCTTCGCACTGGGAATGACACCAACAAAACTCAATCAATAGGGTGCGCCCCTAAAATAAAGTTTCTACCCATTGTTCAAGGACTTAATGCCTTGCTAGTACCTAGCAAGGCACTTAAGACTTTAACTGAACCCTAATTGGAGACTAATATTCCTCACATAAATGTGGGTACTTCCCCTTTCACATTGGAACTGCCAGCAAGGTACTCACTAGTTTGACCTAGGCTTTTGTCCAAAGGAAAAATCACTTTGGGGCATCCCCTTTGGAGTGATCACTTCTCCAAAGACAAGACCTCTAAAAAGAAAAGAAGATGTTTGGTGATTTCTCTTACACCCATGGTCCACTAAGGCGATGATAGAGGATACTTCCACAAACAGCTTAGGGTTCTACAACATAAAGTGTGCAAGAGCACAAGACACTTCAAACAAGGGTTCTTTTTAACTCACCAAATTGAAATGTTAGCTATTCTATGAAATCACAAACAAACACCTAGCTACCCCTAAAAACAAAATGATTTAGTAGTTTCAATAATAACCCCCAAATTGCAAATATTAGGGTAAGATAATAACAAGTAATGAATGAGGGCCTTCTACAATAACAACTTCAAAAGAATGAGATACTTGCAAAACCACACATGCAACAACACAGACCAAAATGTTTTAGGCATTAGCACATACACATTAGAATAAAACCGTATACGTTGTAGAAATGATCTTATACACATCAATAACTACCATATACGCAACAAAAATAGAAAATTTCATAAATTAAAAAATCTTAATTTAATCGAATACGTGTTGATATGCACCATAGATGCATTTGTATTTGTCACATACACAACATAAAACACCAAAAATGTGTGGGAATAAAATTATAGGAAACCAAAAATGCGACAATATTTTTCGTATATGTACTAATAACAATCGTAAATGTGATAATACTGACTAGAAACACGATAAGAATCAGAATATGATAGTAGATACAGAAACACAACAAAAACTACCAAAAACATGAAACTGTTTCAAAATTGGCACAAAATTGAGCTTGCAAATATAAAAACACTAAAAACTAAAATAAAATGATTAGACACAAGGGACACATGTCCCATTAAACATGCCAAAATGTATATGCTGAATTTGAACCCTCATATTGCAAACCCTAGTTCCAACCACAAAACCCTAGATCTACAATGAAATTCAACAACACATGAATGAAGAACCATCAAACATACGAAATAATAAAATAAACCAAATGATACCTTCGCACATTCAAATAGGTTTGGTATTCATAGTTATCATATCTTCATTTGATCTTGTTTTGATATGTTGATCTCATATATGCTTGCAGAAGAGCTCAATGAAGAACGGATGTGGTTGTGATGATGTAGACTTTATTGTGATCATGTAGCCTAAAGTCAATTTGGTAGAATGTAATTATGCTCCAATATCCAATTGATGAAGGATGAGAGGAAAAAACCTCTTTTATAAAGAGCATCCTAAAAATGGAGGGATAGGTTGAAAAGGTGGGATAAAAGATGGTTGGCTAAGATTAAAGGGTAGGTAGAGAAAATAATAAAATAAAAAGGTGGTTAAGATGGAAAAGGAGCCCCTTTTCATTTAGATAAATGGAAGGGGAAAAGGATAAATTAATTAATCAAATAAATTTAAGAACTTATTTAATTAATGGAATAAGGGCCACATAAATTAAATAAATAAAATATTTATTTAATTTGGGAAAAAAGAAATTTAAATAAATAAAAATATTTATTTAATTTAGGATAGAAAAATGCTTAAAAAAGGTTTAGTGAATTAATTTAACAAATAAATATGCATTTAATAAATAGAAGAAAATGGACAATTAAATAAATAAAAATATTTATTTGTTTAGGCTAGGACAATTTTAGGTGTCTGTAGGGAGATTAAGAGAATCAATATTTCCTTGCTTTTATTTATCATAGCATCCACTAATAAGGTCAAGACTAGCATCAAAGTATAACACCTTATTTGTAATTTCTTAGTTGTCCTCAATAATGTGCGTCAATTTCTCATCCTTGTGTAGGTTGACCTTTTCTTCATTCAAAGGAACAATGTTATATGATTGGTCCATTTGATTTTGTAGAATGGGCAAGTCATTTAAAATAAAAAATGCAAGACATGACTTGACTACAAGGAACATCCTTACCCTTTATTATTCCTCCTCTTTTTCTACACATTGTTCTACTAGTTGGGATTAAACTAGTTGCACTTTATCATTTGGATTCAACCCTTTTGAATCATATGTAGTATCTAGTAGTACATCATGTTTGTGAGATTTGACATCTTTTTTCTTGATGGTCCACTACTTTAATGATATTTTTTCCTTTGTCAACTTTTTTATAGCAATTCTATTGCTTATTCATTTTCAACTCTTTGCTTTTCCCCATTGTTCATGTCATTTCTATTTGATCTAGTGGTAGTATGATTTTATGCAAGTAATTACATATTTATTAGTTGATATCTATTTTAGACTTGTTGTATTGTTGCATATGTAGGGGTTGTTAAATCTTCACTTCAAGGCTTAGAACTTTTGTACTTTTGTTGCATGAATTTCCTTGAATTTTGAAAATTATGAGTGGTCAACTCATACTTATCTAGACACCCACTATGTTCATATAGAAAGATGCATAATATTGAACCATATTTAGATGCATAATATTGATCATCTTCATTTTCATAATAATCAACCTAAACTCTTCATAAAGATGTTCTTTCTTTCTTACTAAGAGGACATTTGCATGTTTAAATGCAACAAATTGAGCTTCCAATAACTTAATTTTATCCCTATTTATTCTATCAATAAGTATTATTCATTTTCATATGAGCATCCTTAAAATAATGATCCTCTTAATAATCATTATAAGGGAATGAGCTACCGGTATAAGAGATGTATGTGTAGCACTGTCATTATTGCATACCCAAGAGAATGTCATTCAGTACAATGACCACTGGAGTCACTGGTACACAAGTTATTGTTTGACTTGTGTTGAAGAAATGGACAGGTTACCGACATAGTCTGTCACCAGTAAGGAGAGTATGTCAAATGGTAAGTGATGTGTTGACAATGTATGGTTGCTAACCGGTGAGCATGTGTTGACATGAAGAATATAAATCAACCAATTGAGTGGTTGCAAACCGGAAAGTTTATGTCAAGTGTACAAGTAGGGTAAGCAAGGTGCTTGGATGTTTGTGATGAAGAGGCAGAATGTTATCTAAATCACATCAACATTGGAGGAGAAGGATGTATAGGCCATCCATACACTATGTGGATGCAGAACAGCGGGACTCTCACCGAATAAAGATGCAGTCACCATGTGAAGTGATGAGTGACAGTGAGTGTGCCCCACATCGGATTACATGTGCCTACTTGAAGATATGCTAGAAAAATAGGGATGCCACATGATTGCATTGTAGGTTGCAGATGACAAGGAGCCACTACCACCGATAAGTGGAGCTTATCTCCTATTATGCAAAGTATGCATCATAGTTTTATGAGATAAGATAGAAGAGTCAAAGGTAAGTGTTTGAAGGCTCACACTAGATCTACTGGTGAATCACAAAGATGCCTCAAGTGCATGAAATCAAGTTTATGCACTGGACCGACAGAGAAGGCATGATGAGTTGTCGGGATAGATGAAGAGTGATGGATTTATCACCTTGACAAGATGGTTGAGATATTATCTAGTCTGCTAATGAAGAAGGCAAGGCTGAGCAGCTACAGATAAAGAATTCAATTGGCATGCAAATGCCTCAGATGGAAACTGTTGAAGGTTGAAGACATGGTGTCATCAAGGGTTTTACCGATATGTAAGTCCACTGGTAATGCTAACAAAATGCATATGCAGAAGACTCCCATCTAAAGAAGATGTTCATAAGGAAGGTTAGCAAGAGTGTTGACTGGTTGAGTGTTCCACCAGAAGAGAAGCAGAGTGCAAGGATGATGATAGACCGATCAAGGGTTTAACCGGCAGGGTTAGTAAACCAGTAGATGAACCGGTTAATGGAGTTGGTCGGTGATACTATCCATACTGACACAAATGATCCAGCAAAGGTGGATGCTGACACAATGGCCAAGTGGAGGTGAAGTGGCATGCATGCACAGGTCGATGTGTTGAGTTGGTGAAGTGTCAGGCGGTGATGTAGCTAGCGACGGGTCGACATTTATGTTGACTATGTGATTCATGGGATGCAGAGCAGAGGTTTGTGGCTCAAGGTCAAACAGACAATAGAGATCCAAGATAGACTAGTTGAGAAGATCAAGGAAGGTGAAGGAAACCGCAAAACCATTCTTGGTGATCGACCAAGAAATCCATTGATAGGTTAAGAGTAGGATGCTAAAAATAGAAGGCGTGTTCTAGAAGGCACAATAATGGTAGGGTTGATTGATGAGTTACGGTTCATCAATCTAGGTGATCAGATCATATGAGATGTGATTGGATTTTTTTTGCCTCGAGGTCAATGAGGAAACCCTAACCACCCAAAATTTGAATTGGCTTTTGGCGAGAAAACTAGTTTATAAATATACAAGCCAAAATTGATGAAGGTTGTCGCTGGATGAGAGAGTATTGTTATTGTAGAAGTGAAATCAGTCAATTTCTCATCAAGAAGAAGAAGAAGAGACTGGGTGTGAGGAAGAATAGGATTGAAGTGTTCAACCAGTATCAGTGAAGTAACCAACAGTCAGCCATTGAGTCTGAGAGAGGAGTGAACGGGCACTGGGCAAACCACTAGAGAAGAATTGCAAAAGACTGCAGAGAAGGCAAGCATAGAACCGATAGTGTAGTACCAGTGGAGAGTAGCAAAGTAGTTGAGAGAAAAGAGAACCGACCGAGAGCAGAATTGGCAGAGTGCAGAACCAGCAAAGAGTAGAACCGGCAGAGAGAAAACCGGTAGTGAACTAGATAGTGTTGGCCATTTGGAGGAATTGATTATGTGTTGCATTTATGTTTTGTCATTGATGCCAACACTAGTTATTTGGATGCGTTATCGGCACCCTTTTGGTCCCGGTCGGATGAATGGTTTTTGGTTGATTTGGATCCAGCATGATCCATTGGGTTCTAGTATACCTTGGTTATGGAATTGGCTTATTCATGATACTCTTGTTCATATTCAGTAAGTTGGTTTTGATTTGGTGATCAGATGCTATCTTGTTTTCTCAGAAGCTTGGCTTCTAGTTCTGGCGAGGGTTTCATTGGCAGAGCTTTTGATGAAGATCTTTGATGAATTGCATAAGTGGTGTTGGTGTAGTTTCTGGTGGAGTTTCATGATGTTGTTGGTGATCATGTTCAATACTGGGTGGATGGAGATCATTGTTGTAGCATAGGGACCTTTATTGGGTCCTGGTTGATCTAGGTTATGGATTGAATTTAATGAAGCCTGTGGATTGGACCTTTCGATACGTTTTAGGGATGTCTTATGTGTTGAATATTACTTGTTTCATCTAAGGCTAACATGTTTTGTAATTATGTAATTGGTTTATTGTCTGGTGGTCGACTTGTTTGCTTATGGTCTAGGGTTTGTATATATAATGTAAGATCTCATTGTAGATCAATATGATCATGGTTATGGGAAAGGGATGTAATGTGCAAATAATGTAATATCATTCAGGCAGAGGATTTGGTCAATCATTGGAGATCGAATTAGGTTTATGTAAGAGGATTTAGTCCTCAGTTATTGAGATTAACCAGAATTGTACTCAGGCATAGGAGATGCTATCTTTGGAGCTCAAATACTTCTCCAGATTGTAGTCTGGATTTCTATGTAGTCAGTGAGGCTCCTTTTGTGATGAGCAGCGCGCTCTAGGCTATTGGCCTTCTTGCAAGTGCAAGCCCCTCAATTGTAATTCACATACTTACTACAAAAGTATTATCTGACTGTGGGTAGGCTTCCCACCGTGGTTTTTCCCTTTACCAGGTTTTCCACGTATAAATCTCGGTGTCATGTGGATGGTATTTATTCTATGATTATTTTTTATGCTTAGTTGGCTTAACTGCTATTCTGGTATTTGGTTTAAGCATTATGGTATTAATGTTTCGGGTTTCGGTATTAAATTTTTAATTGCTAATGGTTCTGGTAATCTGAGACAATGGATTCACCCCCCCCCCCTCTCAATTGTCTTTCGGTTACTTGAACTATCTAAAAATTGGTATCAAAGCTTTGGTCCTCTCTATAGAAATCTTAACCGCTTGAGGAAGATCCTATGGCGACTAATAGTTCAAGTTCATCTAGAGCTATCTTTCAGAGAGATATTCCTAGGATTGATGGAGAAAATTACACAGTATGGAAGATTCTGAAGGAGACTCATCGGAGATGTCTTGGCAAACTTGGATAAGGAGATTGATAAAGATTGTAAAGCAAACGAAGACCTCTAGTGTGCACTTTCTGATCAACAAATAATGGGATTAACTGACAAAGCATCTTTAAAGGCTATATGGGATAAGTTGGAGACTCTTAATAAAGGTGACCCTATAGTGAAGATTGCTAAACTTGATGGTTACTGGGTGAGATATGAAAACCTAAAGATGGAAGAAGATTAAAGGATTATTGCATTCATGGAAAGGGTAAATGAGATTGTTATGGGAATTCAATGTTGTGGTGGAACCCTGAGCGAAGATGAAATTGTTTCTAAAGTTCTGAGATCCCTACCACTAGCTTACAAGATAAAGGCTACTACTATTAATGAGTTGAGAACAATGGCTAATACATATGTCAACATAGATACTTTGGTTCGGAAATTATCTTCTTTTGAGCTTGAAGAATTTGGACCTTTTGGAGCTATGAAGACTAAACCTTCTTTTCATGCATCTACATCCACAACCGGTAAGCAAGATTGAAAAGCTTTATATGCAAAGGAATTGGAAGATATGAAGAGAGAAGATGATGAGTTTGAGCAACTTGAAGCACTATTTGCTAGAATAGTACCTAAAGGACTGGTAGGAATTAAGTATGAAGGAAAATCCCATTTTAAATGTTTTGCATGTAATAAGATTATTCATTTTGCATCTAAATGTCCTGAAAGGAATTTACGATTTGAAGAAAGAGTTAGAATATATTTTAAACCTAACCCTGGATATCAGAACAAGTATAAGTACAAGAAAAACATAGACAAATCATGCTACATAGCGGATGAGGAAGGCATTACTGATTCTCATGATGAACCGGCAGAAGACTCTGCTAGTGCTTTTGGAAATGGGAAGGAATGGGTTATCCTGGCTATCAAGGAAGATGTTCCAACATAGGAAGAGAATGTACCTGAAGAGAAGGTACTTGCTTCTAAAATTGAAGATAAGGATGAATGGTTAATTGACAGTGGTTGTTCACATCATATGATTGGAGATAAAGGGAAGTATTGCAAGAATTTGATGGAGATCTAGTTAGATTTGGAGATGACAAATCATGTATGATCAAAGGAAAAGGAACTATATCATTGGATAGTAAGAACAATACTAACAATGTTTATTATGTTGAAGGTTTAAGGCATAATATTTTGAGTGTAGGACAATTGGTGGATAAGGGATTTCAATTACAGTTCAAGGATGGAAAATGCAAAATCATTAACAGATTTGGTTTGGAGATTGTGATCGGTACACAGACTAAAGGTAATATATTTCATTTGAACTCCGATGAGAAGACATGTTTGATTACATAGATTGATGAGAGTTGGCTATGGCATAAAAGGTTGTCATGTGAATTTTGATTGCATTGTGAAGATCATTTCAACTAAGGAAGTTACAGATATACCTAGAATTATGAAGCCCTATATTCTGGTATGTAAAGAATGTCAAATGGGTAAATAGGTCAGAACCTCTTTTAGGAAAATGCAAGATAAATTTAATGATGTTCTTGCTCTTATTCATATTGATTTGTGTGGCCCTGCTAGAGTTAAAAAATTTCAAGGTGATAGATATTTCATGCTAATCATTGATGATTATTCTAGAATGATGTGGGTTACTTTTCTAAAATAAAAATCTAAGGCATTGCAAAACTTTAAAATCTTTAAGGCTAAAGTGGAAACTAAGATAGGATTGAAGATTAAATGTTTGAGTTCAGATCATGGTGGAGAATTCACATCCAGTGAGTTTAATAACTTTTCTGAAAAGCATAATATAAGGAGACAATATTCGGCTCCCCGGACACCTCAGCAGAATGGAGTTGTGGAAAGGAAGAACAGAACTATCTTGGATGTTGCTAGAACAATGATGATGGAAGCTAGTCTGCCTCATATTTACTCAAGAGAAGTAGTGAGTACAGTGATTTATACATTCAATAGAGTACATATCAAAGGAGAAACTGGTAGGATGCCTTATGAATTATGGTTTGGCAATACACCTACAGTTAAGTATTTTAGAATCTTTGGTAGTAAATGGTATATCAGGATAGATGATATCATTGCCAAATTTGATCCTAGATATGATGAAGGCATATTTCTTGGTTACTCTAATGAAAGCAAGGCATATAGATGTTATAACAAGAGATTGCAGAGAATTGTGGAGAGTGCTAATGTCAAAGTGGATGAGCTAGATAGAGGTCAAATTAGAGTTTATGAGAAGGAATGGCAGTGGAAATGATTATATCTAAACTGGTAGCACCTTTACCAGAATAGAGTGTTGAACCAATTACTCCGGCAGTATCAAAAATTTCTACAGTAACTGAACAACCGGGAAGAGGAACAAAGAGTCAAAGGACTCCTAGGTATCTGAGATTGAATCATTCAAAAGATCAGATCATTGGGGATAAGAACAATGGAGAAATGACAAGAATAAGACTAACAACTAATCAGGTATGTTTAATTTCACAAGTTGAACCGGTATCAGTAATTGAGGCATGTAAAGATGAATATTGGTCGAAACCTATGGAAGAAGAACTAGATCAGATTGAGAAAAATAATACGTGGCTTTGGTTCCCTGACCTAAAAATAAGAATGTTATTGGAACTAAATTTGTTTTTAGGAATAAATTGAATGACGATGGTCAAGTTATAAGAAAAAAGGCTAGATTGGTTTGTAAAGGATATTCTCAGAAGGAAGGAATTGATTATGGAGAGACATTTGCATATGTAGCTAGGATTGAAGTTGTAAGATTATTTATTGCCTATGTTGCTTATAAAAACTACAAGATTTATCATATGGATGTTAAGTGTGCATTATTGAATGGGGATCTTGAAGAGGAAGTTTATATTGAGCAACCTAATGTTTTTTCACTATCAGGTGATACAAACATGGTTTACAGGTTAAGGAAAGTTTTATATGAATTGAAACAAGCACCTAGAGCTTGGATGCAAGGTTGGATAAATATCTTTTGAAGCTTGGTTTTACTAAGGATATTGCTGACATTAATTTATATTATAAAATCACTGATGATGATATACTGATTATTGAAGTATTTATTGATGACATTATTTTTGGAGGTGAAGATAAGTTATGCATAGAATTTTCTAAGAATATGGAGAAAGAATTTGAAATGTCTATGATTGGTGAGATGAAATTTTTCTTAGGTTTGCAGATTACTCAGACTGATAAAGGTATTTTCACCTGTTAAACTAAGTGTTCTAAGGAATTGTTGAAGAAATTTGGTATAGGAGATTCTAAACTGGTAAGAACTCCTATGGTTACTGTAGCTAGGAAATCGGAAATCATCAAAGCAAATATCAAATTAATCATAGCTCAATCACAAAAGCTCAAATGCAATGATCAATCCTAACACAATCAATAAAGACATGAAAACAAAACATTCAAGATTAAAACTAAACAAACCAAATGCAGATCTGAATATCTCCTTCATGCGGCTCCACTGTCCTTCTTTCTTCTTCAAATAACTTTGTTGTGGATCTCATCTACAAGTGCATGATCATGATATGAAAGCAAGTAGACAAGATGATTGCTCAAGAATACTTGAAGCGTGATTGATTCGACAAAGTGATTATTTCGATAATGTGATTATTAGATCAGGATTGAAGAAATTCATCCAATTTATAGATAAATTGGAGAAAAGATCAAATTAGCATGAAGAGATTCAAATGGAAATTGCAAATCAATATGACAAATTATGACAAATTTGCACTTTCTATGCAAAATTGATTGATTGATAATTCATGACAAAATTATGACAACTTTCTATGTCAAAATTGATTGATTGTCAATTATGACAAATTATGACAAATTGAAATGTCATTCCCATGAAATTAGGAGGAAAATAGGAGGAAATTGAATTAGAAATTAGGAAAATTAGAAAATTGGGAAATAGGAATTAGGAAATTAGAAAATGAAGAAATTAGGAATTTAGGAAATTAGAAAATGAGGAAATTAGGAATTTAGGAAATTAGAAAATGAGGAAATTAGAAATTGATGAAAATTAGGAAATTAGGAATTAGGAGAAATTAGGTAAATTAGGTAAATTAATTAATAATTTGTCTTTTATTAATTAATTCACAAAAAGAGGAATAATTAGTTAGCCAATTAAATTAAATATTTTAATTGTGACACGAAGACCTAGGATAAATAAATAAATTATTTAACCTAGAGGGAGAAATGTCAAACAGAGTTAAATGAATAAAATCATGAAACCCTAAAAGATGAATTAGAAATGCAAGGATGACAATTAGGTCCTAATGAAGGATAATTAATGTCGATTCGATTTGATCATGATTCTGACTCGATAAAAAACCAATGCTGACAAACGATTTGATTAATTAATGTGCCAATTGACAAGGAACAATGACTAATTGATCTAAATTGACATGATTGAGAAAAATGACAATCGATGACAAATCGATCGCAAAATGGCAAAATTGACAAGAGGACAAGGATCGATGACAAATTAGATTGCAAAACGACAAGATTGAAAATGTCAATGATTGATGACAAATCAATCGCAAGACGACAAGATTGATGACAAATTGATCAAAAGACAAGGATTGATGACAAATCGATCACAATATAATAAGATTGAAAATGACAACGATCGATGACAAATCGATTGTATATTGATAAGAGGACAAAACCCTAATTAGGATTGATGATGTCCAAAATGATGACAAATGAATACGCACATTGATGTGACAGGATAAGATCGACCAACATCATGACTGAAGGTTGTTATCAACAAGACCAAATTCAAAAGTGAGACAACTGAAGAATGCAGAAGAAGGACTCGATGCTCGCAAATGATAAAGACCAAGTGCGTGACATAGGAGAAATGTTAATGCGACGCAAAATCCCTAAAATAAGGCAATGCGCAAATGTTAAAGTACGATTCCGCAAGCGTTGACCATTTTTAGGTGTCTACATTTTGCCCCTCTTTGAGACAATGCGATTTTAAGCATTGTTTCAAAGAACAATAATGAAAATGCCCTAGATGCTGACAATGACATATGCATGCCCCCTCGAGGAATTGGCCAGAAACATGCAGAAAAGAGGCCAATTCATCGATAAAAATGATAGGATCAAACGGACTGACAATCAGAGATAGGATGCACGAAGGACAAACAAAAGAAGACGCAAAAAACCGCGACCAACATAAGATGGATAGGGTGCATGTCCATCTATGCACTGACAAAGATCTATAAATGAGGCAAAGAGAGTGAAAATTGCTCATTTGCACTAGCCCAAGAAGAGGATTTGTTGCTCTGGAAAAGGACACTTGCAGAGAGATGGCGAACATTCCAATGGTAGATCACCTTGGAGAATGTGTACACACATACAGACGACCGGACGATGCAGGAGCAGCGGTATGTATCTCAAAAACCCATATCTTCAATTTCATGAATTTGACTTGCTTGTGAGACATTGCAGGGCCCACAGAAAAGGCAGAAACTAACTTCTGCACTTGTGTAGGGCAAATCTTGCGCTTGTGTAATGTCTTTTGTGCTTGTGTAGGGGGACACAGGCATAGGATATGTGACACAAGCATAGGATACACAACATAGGCGCAGTTATGCCCTGGGAACTCAATTTAGGTCAAAAACAGCATGTAAATGATCCGAAAAAGGGGGATAAGGGTAGGATAGGTCAAAATAGATGAAAAACACCTTGATGTGGACATGAAATGAGGAAATTCAACCCATAGGAGCAAACCCTAAAACTGACAAAATATGCCCCAATTGTGATGCAGAGTCGACAGTATCCATTGATCACACGGGAGAATCAACCTGACTGCTTCATGTTACGACATAGACTTAGGAGCACGAACAGAGATACATTAGCAGGACTTGGGATATACTATATCACATTCATGCCCAAGATTAGGGCAAATACAGGACTGTTGACTGCATTGGCAGAGCGATGGCATTCAGAGACCTCCTCTTTCCATCTGGCGACTGGAGAGGCGACTGTGACACTGGAGGATGTATGGCATATCCTCCGCATTCTGATTCATGGAGAGATGGTGGAGTATGACCCAGTGACAGGGAGAGATGCTTTGTGCAGATTGTTTGAGTGCGACGCAGATGATCTGGACATCGTAGAGAGGGAGATTGGCTGGGAGACCATGGCATCAGAGTATGATCGACGATATGTGGTGATAGCAGTGGTGATAGCATGCCTACTAGCAGGAGACAGACGAGGACATGGATTCCCTATTAGATGGGGAAGAGTGCTAGAGCGGATGGCGATAGAGGGTACGATGTATGCATGGGGACCATGTGTACTGGCTATGCTGTATTTTCAGTTGCATCAGATAGCATATCAAGGAGTGCAGACCTTGAGCTATGGAGTCACATTGTTACAGGTATGGGCATTCGAGCACATAGCCATATGTCGACCGATTATAGAGAGACATGTAGTACCACATCGACCATATCTGTATTTCTATGGGGGAGCACTAAGACAGGGTCCTTTTGGATACATATTGTATTGGCGACATGAGCTAGACAGACTGAGAGAGTTCACATGGAGACCATATCGTGATTGCCCTTGATGGTCAGATGATAGTGATGAGCTTCCGTATTGCACACAGGAGAGGTACCTGATTGGGTGACCAGTGAATCGCCAGAGAGTGATTGAGATGTACTTGTCAGAGAGAGTCAGACGACAGTTTAGAGAGAGGTAGGATGTACCTAGGAGGACTGCACACTTTGCCCGATCTCACAGAGAGACGAGTCAGTGGGGGAGTATGATTCAGCCACACATAGCATATGTTGACTTCACACAGATATAGCAGAGACAGTGGGATTGGAGATCAGATGTGGAGGATGTCGGGATGACAGAGGAGTATGAGAGATGGTTTGCATGATGATGACCAGTGCCATTGATAGATCCGGACATTCAAGTACCAAGGAGACAGCAGGACGTCCCACTCATAGGAGAGGAGGAGGGAGATGATGAGGACGAGGAGGATGAGGGTGGTGATGAGGATGACGAGGATGATGAGGATGGAGATGAGGAGGGGGATGACGATTATGAGCCAGGTGTAGCCGATCAGGAGCCATTGCAGGATATACCCATAGAGTCGAAGACAGCTAGCATAGAGGAGATGGAGATTTGCAGGGCTACCATAGCTAGTCAGCATGATCATATTGCGACATTAGAGAGACAGAATGATCGGTTCAGAGAAGAGATAGCCAGACTCACAGCGACTCGAGATACAGCGATAGCGCAGGCACAGCAAGAAGAACAGAGAGTCACTGAGTATATTGGGTCGATTAGGGACGCCAGTGCACGGGAGATGGCACAAATGTTGGTAGAGACCAGAGAGGAGATACGCCATTGGAGGACATTATATGAGAGTGCATTTCCACCAGAGCAGAGAGCAGCTTCATATCGGGCACGATCAAGGACAGAGAGCAAGGCACGCTCTCGAAGGTCATTGGGCAGCATGGGGGTGAGTGGACCTATGAGACCACCATAGCCAGGACCAGGAGGGACATCATCCGTGAGACATGGCAGGGATGAGGAGGACAGAGGGAGCACCCAATGATAGAGGCACATGCTCCTTATGACAGACAGATGTAGTTTGACATTTTGTAGTCAGCCTGCGGGCCATACTTAGGACAGACAATCCAATTTTGTACTCCGATATTATTTGGATATATGATATGATATGCATCGATATGATGGAATGCAATGTGTTATGACTTATAGTTGTTTTCTATGTATGGATGACTTATGCACGGTTTATTGTGAAACATGTATGGATGCATTTTTATGTGTTTTTGATGCATTGATAATATGAAATGGATAAAATGCTTGATGTGATGCTTGATGTAATGCAAATGTACTAACCAATGAATGCAGGATGCAGCATATGTGTGTGGGGAAATCAGAGCACTAGACCAAACTGCCTATCTGAACTGACAGAAGAAATGTTAGTAAGAAGAAAATGAGACGGAGGACAGTTAGAGAAGAAGAAAAACTTGCTTTCAGTAATGCACTTTGTAGGTGAGAACCTTTATTTTAATGTAGCAAAATGGATGCGTAGCATCATGGCATTGAAGGCCAGAGCTGAAATGCAACCCTTTTTTGCAAAAGACAGACACATCATAGACAATCAGCAATCACAAAAAGAAAAGAAAAGGACCATGAACCATCCCGGTCACTCTAAATCACTCAGTGACATCATTGAGCAACATAGGAACATGACCGAAGCCAAAGATAAATCAGTAAAAAGATAAGATGCACAAATTCCAACAAATCAAACAAACATCTTGATCTTCATTGTCAAAAGTTGAAAGTGCTGATAGGACGATCATGCTGTCTAGTTTTCGGACATGCGGTACCCCGTCTAAGACAGGACACAGTCTAGTTTCGAGTATACCACACCCTGTATAAGACCCATGATAGTAGAGACAAGGACAAATGATTTTGAGGTTGATTGATATGACAATTTTGATCAGTTTGAATGTCTAGTTTGATTGAAAAAGTTCATCTGTTAACACATGATTTCATTTAAAGCACAGTGTTGGATTGCGTATCATTGGAGGGATGCTCAGGGATCTGTCTATGCACAAAGGGATATTTATTTTTTATTTTTTTTCAAGATTTTACAATTTTTTTGTGTTCATTTTTTTCAGGACTTTATTTGACTTTGTAAGGATTTTTTTCAGGACATTATTCAATTTTTTAGAGATTTTTTTAAGGACATTTTTCAATTTTTTTGGATTATTTCCAGACATTTTTCAATTTTTGTGATTTTTTTCAGGACATTTTTCAATTTTTATGATTTATTTCAGGACATTTTGAATTTTTTATGATTTTTTTAGGACATTTTGAATTTTTTTGGATTATTTCAGGATATTTTGCAATTTTTTATGATTTTTTCAGGACATTTTTCAATTTTTTTGGATTATTTCAAGACGTTTTGTAATTTTTTATGATTTTTTCAAGACGTTTTGCAATTTTTTATGATTTTTTCAGGACATTTTTCAATTTTTATGATTTTTTTAGGACATTTTTCAATTTTTTTGGATTATTTCAGGACGTTTTGCAATTTTTTATGATTTTTTCAGGACATTTTTCAATTTTTTTGGATTATTTCAGGACGTTTTGCAATTTTTTATGATTTTGCCCCCAGTGTCTAGCAAGGCAAGGAATATGACAGGTGAATAAATAGGCTTTCTGAAATGTTGGTGGATAGAGGGAGGACAAAGGCCTTTTATTATGGAGACAATGCAGATGCAATTTTCAAGGGCTATTGCATGATGGGACAAGAGACTGGAGATGACAATGTAAATCAGGAACATGGCATGAGGGACATGTCAAGAGGTTTTTGAAACCATGTTTAAATTTTGCGTCCTTATGTCAGATCAAGATCAAGGAATGAAAAAGAGTGTATGGATAGTGACAAGATATGGATAGGATAAGCAAGACCAAGAATGGATAAGGGACATGGACTGAAGGTCGAGATTGGCTAAGGGATAGTGGCAGAGAGTTGCAATAAGATAGGGAATATGGATGAGAGGTTGTAATAAGAAAATGGATAAATGACCAAAAGCTGTGATAGATGGAAAGATGCAAACAAGATGCATGATGCTCATGATGATCTTTAGCCTTGTCAAGATCAAAGGTGGAAAGAGGAAATGGACCTGAGGGACAATAGGATATGAAGGGTAATGACATGGTATGATAGGATAATGAAGGGCAATAGGATATGAAGGAGGAAACCTACCCCCAAGTGTGGTGTGCAAGAAGTTCATGGATTACACATAATGCCTCTTTGCTAGGTTTTCATCACGGTACTTGCCCAAGGCGCCTGTTTGCCAGGTTTTCACCAGTGGATGAATTATTTTTCTTTACTTTTTTTTTCTTTTGTCTTTTTTTTTTTTACTTTTTTTTTTTGTTTGTATTTTGACTTTTTCAATAGAAGATGGACACATGATAGGGGATGGAAGAAGGACTCAAACGTCTTTTTTTTGGATAGTAGCCTTGAAAAACAATGGACCATGACCTTTAAAAGTATGCTCAAAGACGTTGGTAGGATAAGGACATGGAAAAAGAGATGAAACTAAGGCAAGGATTTATGCAAAGGATTGGATCAAAGGGATCGAAGGATGGAAAATATGCATTGGATAATGGATAGGGTATTGGAAGAATTGGGCTTGAAGGGATGGAAATGAAGGCAAGATCGACATTGGCGCACACCTTGAGGGGTGATGGACTGATGGAGGAAAAATGTATTTTGGATATTGAGATTTTGACGAAGGAAAGGCTATGGATTTTGGGACATAAGGGCCCAAAATGGATGAAGAAGGTGATGGAGGAACAAATTTGAGAGGGTTGGATGGAGGAATAGCAACTTTGGATGCCAATTTTGATGTTTCTTTGGGCTTTTGTGCTTCAAGGAGCTGCTCAGGGATCCACATGGTTTTTGATTTTTCATGCTTTTGTGGTTCCTTGGAGTGCATTGCTTGCACAAGGGATTTAGGAACCCATACATATTTTGACTTTGCTTTATTTTGCTCAGTGGGCCTTTATGGCCTTTTGGATATTTCTTTTTCTTTATAGATCATATTGTTCTTTGTTTTGACATGTCGATTATATTGGACATGTTGATCCTTGAATACATGTGGATTGCTAGACTTATGACATTTATGCTTGGCATCCAAATTTCTTGGAGGGGGAAAGGAATGCATGGATGGATATGAATGAAATGGACTTCTTTTGGTTTGATGAAATTTACTCAAGGATGTGTGCCTTTGCTGACCTTGCATAGAGGACGAAGGGATATAAGGACCTAAGATGGATGGAAGGGATGATGGGGAAGGGATATGTTTTGATTTTGATGGAGGGATACCAACGTCTTGAGAGTGAGTTGTGTAGACATGACCCTTAATATTTTCTTTCATATGAAGGGATTCTTTCTTATGAAGGTCTACTCCTTTGCCTTTATGAATATTTTGACTTGTAGGATACTCTTTTCTTTGGGAAGAAGACGCAAGTCCATTATGAGGTGGATATGATATGAGAGAAATAATGAGATCTTGAAGTGGATCAGATTGCACCAAAGTGGAAGAACCCATTATGCATGTCGAGGGTTCATGAACATCTTGCATTGACACATTAGAATCATGAGTGGGATTAGGATCGTGAGGGGGACTAGGATTGTGTAGTGGACATGGTTCAATGGCAGGCTCTTCAAGAGATGGAATGGGATAAATAATGGGATCATCAAAAGAAATGAGATCTTGGAGTGTATATGGAGCATTAGGACAAGGAGATGGAGGAACAAAAGGATCTTGTGGAGGATTTAAAGGAATAATTTGATCTTGACAAGGAGGAAGATCATTGGAATCCTCTTTAAAGGTGCTTTGCTCTTGATTTTCAATGGGATCATCATAAAGGATGGAAAGGATATCTTGATCTTTCTCAGGAAGTGGAATGTCAATGGGATTTGAAAGGACATTTTTTTCATGAAATGGAAGGGGATCATTTAGGATTGGATGGACTGGGATATCTTGATCTTGCTCAAGGAATGGAGTGTCAATAGGACTTTGGATAGGATGGACAATAATAGGGGAATCATCACGAGTGTCTGGGGAAACGGGATCTTGGTCAACAATTGGATGGGATGATAAGGTTTCAAGATCTTGATCTTCATCTATTTCAAGACACGTTTCTTCATGCTCTAAATTATCCTCTTGACAAGGGGTTGGACTTTGGATATGCATGGGGGATTCTGACAAGGAATCAATGTTTTGGCATGAAGGAGATGCACTTTGAACATTTGTGATGGATTCTGGCAAGGAATCAATGCTTGAACATGAGGAACAAGGACTTCGAATGGGGTCCTCTAAAATAGGTAATGGCAATAAAGTGCATGGTGGCACTAGGTCTTGTATTTCTGAAACATGACAAGGACGTGCATCATGAATTGGATTATCTTGGCAATCAATGATGGATAGCCCTTGGATAATTTCATCCTTGGGTGTATTATTTGAGGACGACAATATGGAAGGTTCTTGTGAAACTTCTAGAGGTGTAGGGATAGATGCCACTGGAGAGTCAATTTGCTTGCGAGGGTAAATTGTATTATCTTGATCTTCCTCAAAGAACTCACTTGGTAATTTCCTTAAGATCATTGCAATAAAGCCACCTTTCTTTCGAGGTTTTGACATAGTTGTATCTGGAATTTGAACTTGTTTGGCAAGGAGTTGGTTCTGATCTAATGTCATGTTTTGATATTGGACTTGGTTCAATTGTTCTGACATGTTTGAAACTTGGGTTGGTGTGTGTTGCAACCTTTGTTTTTGAATGTTTGGTTGTGGTTGTTGACATTGATATTCCACCATTGGTTGAACCATTTGTGGACACTGTATAGTTGGTTGGACATATTGTTGAAACTGGACCATTGGTTGTATTGGTTGTATATGTTGGACCATTGGTTGTGTCTGTTGGAAATGTTCGAACTGTTGAACAATTGGTTGTGATGGTTGAAAATCTGATTGATAGTAAACACCTTCTTGTTCTTGTTGTGGAGGCACATAATGTTGAAATTGATGTTGTCTCCTTTCTTGAAATTGTTTCATCATCTCTATTTGGGAGAGGAGAGCTAGTATGTCTGATCGTTCAAGAAGAGATCTTACATCAATTGGCTCAATCTTTAGATTTCGACCTGGAAATTTTCAAAAAAATTTGGACATTTGTGATCTATTCTTCTCAATGTTTTTCACTCTTTGTTCCAATATCTCCTCTTCTTGAGCTAGTTTCTCCTCTAGTTTTTGTATTTGGACATTTACATCATCATGATAAGTTTGATCCAAGTTCTGAGACATGTAGAGATTGGATTGACATGATTGATTGCTCAATTGTGATGACATGGCTTCGTAAGAAGGTTGAGATCTCATTTCAACAAACATGTCACTATGAAATGCAACTAATGGGATTGACAAATGCAACCTAAAAGGATGACAATGCAACTTAATGTTTTTGTTGTTTTTCAAGATTTTGAAAAACTCATGAATGCAATTCTAAAAATGAGACCCTTAGGAAATTGAAATGATGTTTAGACCTCAAAGGAAAAAAGGACCAAGTGACAAAAGGACAAATTGACAATGTCTCACCTATATGCTTGGATACTAAGCTAGGTTGATGACAAAAAGGCAAAGGTTTGATAAGGTCTAGACTTCCTAACAATAACTTAGGGTTTTATCAAAGATTTGTATTACTCAAGTATGACAAAACCTAGTTTTGACGCTATATGAAAAGGGACAATTACTATGCAAATGACCCTAATATGATATGATAATGACCTAAGCTTAATGAAGAAACCTAGGGTATGCAAATGCAAATGTATGACAATGTCAACCTAAGTTTGAATTATGAAATAGTATTACTCTAATGTAGGAGGACACATGCAAAATGGATGACTTTTATTGATATGCGAAGGAGTATGACCTAGGTGAAACCTAACCTTGGTAGTTGTTAATGAATTTGCAAAATGCAAACCTAGGATGAACCTAAATCTAAGTGACATGAATGTTGAGACAAGATTTTGAAAAATGTTTGACAAGCATGTTTGAAGGTGTTTTTGAACTTTGTTGAATGAAATACTCTTGTGTTTAACCTTGTTTTGAATCAATTTATCTTGTTTTTGAAATGAGACACAACTCAACTTTTGACAAATAAAGAAGACAAGATATTTCAACTTAGACTCAAGACAATCATGCTCATTCGCACATTTCTTATGGTAGGCAAGGACATTAGGTACTTGAGAGGTAGACTCGTTATGAGATTCAAGGAGAATACATAGATGCTTGACCCCACGGGCTCCCCTCCATGGCACTCACTTCTCAAGGAAGCCAAGCATCAGTCCCCATGGAAATCTCCCCATGGCGAACTTAGTATCTCTTCCAAGTATCTGAACTTGTCCTTCTCAAGCAACTAGAAGGATTTTTGGCCTCTAAATACAAGGTGTTTAGTAAGGATTTTTGTTAAGCGTTACTCCTTGATGTCACGCAAGCGTGATTGAGAGATTAAGCCCATCAAGATACCAAAAAAATGTAGTCGCACAAGCACGATTTAGACCGTGAGGTCCTACTTAGATGTTGATATGAGAAAGAGTTCAAGGGTCATCACTTCCCAAGTAACTGCAATTCCCACGTAACCCTTCCTTCAAAGCTTTCGCTCATCTGGTATTTTTTTATAGTGAGTTAGAATGCCAAGGTATTCTAGTCATACTCACTTTGGGTCGTTCCCTTCTCACGATTATCACTTGCTTACAAAAGCAAATGGTCGGGAAGGCAGGCCCTCTAAAAGTGACACACAATCAAAAACATGAGCATGGTATTGAAGATCTGGATTTCTGATCACCCTAAGAAGGATTAGAGCATACTCTCCTACTCCAATGTCAAACTCAAAAATCTAAGCAAACATATATTCATTCCATCCTATTTAGAAATCATACTAGGTGCCTAAATATTAATTGCAAACACAAAGTTTAGTTGTAGTCCAAGGCAACCTGCAAAACCCAAGTCAGAAGTTTGATATGTTTAGTCTTTGACTATCGAACCTACATAAAATGTGTTAGTAGTTTCATTTGTTGTCTTTGTCATGCGTATGCCAAGGTTCTGCACAGAGAATCAGTACCCACAAAAAAAAAAAAGCAGAAACAGAATGTAAAAGAAAACAATTTGCAAGTCAAAAACACTGTCTTTTACCTCTGTTTCTGGCCCTACACAAGCGCAGAATGTCTGACACAGGCGCAAAATGCTTGACATAGGTGCAGAATGTCCTTGACACAGGAGCAGAATGCTTGACACAGGCGCAGAATGCTTGACACAAGCGCAGAAGTTCCCAGAAAACCCTGCACTACCCTGTTTCTTGGGTTTTTGACCTGCAAATCATCTCAAAAGTACTCAAAAGCATGATTAGGGGGTTAGTTCACGTCGGGTTCACCAATTAATGTAGGAAATCAGAAATCGGAAATCATCAAAGCAAATATCAAATTAATCATAGCTCAATCACAAAAGCTCAAATGCAATGATCAATCCTAACACACTCAATAAAGACATGAAAACAAAACATTCAAGATTAAAACTAAACAAGCCAAATGCAGATCTGAATATCTCCTTCATGCGGCTCCATTGTCCTTCTTTCTTCTTCAAATAACTTTGTTGTGGATCTCATCTACAAGTGCATGATCATGATATGAAAGCAAGTAGACAAGATGATTGCTCAAGAATACTCGAAGCGTGATTGATTCGACAAAGTGATTATTTCGATAATGTGATTATTAGATCAGGATTGAAGAAATTCATCCAATTTATAGATAAATTGGAGAAAAGATCAAATTAGCATGAAGAGATTCAAATGGAAATTGCAAATCAATATGACAAATTATGACAAATTTGCACTTTCTATGCAAAATTGATTGATTGATAATTCATGACAAAATTATGACAACTTTCTATGTCAAAATTGATTGATTGTCAATTATGAAAAATTATGACAAATTGAAATGTCATTCCCATGAAATTAGGAGGAAAATGGGAGGAAATTGAATTAGAAATTAGGAAAATTAGAAAATTGGGAAATAGGAATTAGGAAATTAGAAAATGAAGAAATTAGGAATTTAGGAAATTAGAAAATGAGGAAATTAGGAATTTAGGAAATTAGAAAATGAGGAAATTAGAAATTGATGAAAATTAGGAAATTAGGAATTAGGAGAAATTAGGTAAATTAGGTAAATTAATTAATAATTTGTCATTTATTAATTAATTCACAAAAAGAGGAATAATTAGTTAGCAAATTAAATTAAACATTTAATTGTGACACGAAGACCTAGGATAAATAAATAAATTATTTAACCTAGAGGGAGAAATGTCAAACAGAGTTAAATGAATAAAATCATGAAACCCTAAAAGATGAATTAGAAATGCAAGGATGACAATTAGGTCCTGATGAAGGATAATTAATGTCGATTCGATTTGATCATGATTCTGACTCGATAAAAGACCAATGCTGACAAACGATTTGATTAATAAATGTGCCAATTGACGAGGAACAATGACTAATTGATCCAAATTGACATGATTGAGAAAAATGACGATCGATGACAAATCGATTGCAAAATGGCAAAATTGACAAGAGGACAAGGATCGATGACAAAATAGATTGCAAAACGACAAGATTGAAAATGTCAATGATTGATGACAAATTGTAATGCCCCGCCAGGAAACCCCGAAGGGATAAGCCAAAATACAAGAATAGAGTGCAATAATTTTTTTTTAAAAGTTACACCACATTAAGATACAACAAGATATCAAAGATTCAGATTACATAGCAGAAGACATCAACTAACACCTAAAGAGTTTCCCAACGAGATTACTTAAATTTCACAATTCACTTAACTCACCCAATTAATCCAATAAGCTGATTATCTTAATAACGAGATAATTCTTAATCAGGATAATTTCTTTCAGAAGATGGAAATATAAATCACAAGCAAAGATTCATCCATTAAGATCTATTCATAATCTTCATTCAAGCTTTTCATTAAAATACAAGCCATACATCTAATATTCTAACACACTAGAATTTCATCATAAACATATGAGATCTTTTCAAGCATACTTAATTTCCTTAACAACAACTGAATATATTCCATTACTCTAAGTTACATTCTTTCATATTCCAATTTATTGCATTTAAAAGACGATTGCATGCATGCATCTACGATAAATCTCATCTAAACCACTTATGCATTCGATCAAAAAGGCATTCAAAAAAGGACTGCATATAAGCATTTAAAGTTAATTCCATCTTATCCACTTATACATTCTAACATAAGCTATTCATACATGATAAAGTTGAATAAGGGAAACATAAGAGAATAACATCACATAACACCATAATGATCTCGGAGTTCACCCTAAAAGGGCTACATCTCCGGGTCTGCTCAACTGCAAGACCCCTCTGATAATTAATAAAGTTAAGAATACAAGAGGTTACACCATTTACAATCCGGCCATCAAGGTGAAACATAATCAATATACAAACGACCGCATCGGTCAATAAATACATAAACGATCCTTGAAAAGGAAAGGATCCAACTGAACATAATCAAAGCTAAAACAAAAGTCCAGGAGAGCATCCACAAAACTGAGCCATCACCACCCAAGGTCTAACATGAAACCGATGCTCACAAGGGCAAAGACAATAGGATGACCCACAAACGTGCTCCTAACAGGACAAAAGCGACAACACACTAGCGAACGTAGGGACAAGTGTCATCACACAACCTGGTATGGTTGCCATGGCGGGTCTTCATAGGTCCCATCCCCATACACTCGGTTACCCTGGCAACCTAATCCAAACCTCCGGCCCATCCAAGCCTCATGTGGACCCACACATCCTCTCGTGAAGACAAGGATGATGGATTGCCATTTCAGGCCTTCTCACAGCATGTCGGGTCTATGTTAGCACTCGTCCCATGTGTGAGGCACATTTATCTTACTTAGAAATTACATTCTAATCTACTGTTAGGTTATCACTTATTAGACTCACTTTCGATGGGTTACCCAGCAGCCACTTTGGGCGCGGCCCCCAATCGAAAGCCACTTTCCCATACGACACTAGACTATACTCAGACGAACTCAAAAACCAAGGAATACACATGGTTAGACAAACGGAGTTCAAGAAGGAGGGAACAACCATCTGGTCAAACATGACTCAAAAGAGGTACACTTACTGACGGTACTCTAACTAGAGACCTAACCAATCATGGTCAAACACGAATCAACATTCGACACCCACACAAAGGATATGACCAAATACAACACTACCACCAAACAACAGTCAACTCGAAACCGAGGACTGAAACAGGTACCCCAAATCAATCCATACAATAGGGTCCTATCAAACAAGCACGACTTGCCATTACATAAGCAAAAGCGAATACAGAAATTAAACTCGCATAGGTAATATTCAGCAGATACAATCTTTTCCGAATTGATCTAAGCATTAAAAGTTGATCAAGTTTTCTACATGATCTATAATAGATTGCAGTTATCTACCTCATTTAGATACAGGTTATCCTTGGTTTTCTAACTCTCTAAGGTTCATTGCATCGAACATACAAAAATACGCCATAACGAGTTCTTTAACCAATTTCACAAGAATATAATTTAAACAACCATTAACCAATTAATTAAGATATTTAATCTTCAATTAAAACATCATTGACGTACTGGTTCAAAATAAATCCTACACATTTGTCTTTTTCAGAACCAATTTACACTATACAGATCAAGGAAATATACATATTTAGGGAGGCCAAATAAAGAAAATCCATTCCCAGATTAACAAATTGTTTCCTTGAGCTTATAAAGAAAATTACTAAAATTAACTATTAATTAATGAATATATTTAATAATCCATGATTAATTAAATATAACAAATATTAATTAATACAAAAGTGACAAATTAAGTATTTAATTACCAAAATATGCATTAAAATAAGATGAGTTTTGAATATTAACTATTGTATTTTTTTAACATTATACAATAAATTAATAACAAATCATACTTGAATTTTTTTAATTAAATGCCAATATTTATTAATAATAAAAAAACTTAATTAAAATATTAAACATTAAATGATATTAAAATATTATATATTTTTTTTTTTGAATAAAAAAAAATACATGAAAAAAAAAACATTTTTTTAAAAACTAAAAAAAACAACATTATATGGGGGAGGGTACCCACGTGGACCCCCACGTGGGCCCCCCCCTTGGGAGCTCATGTTGCTGCCCAATGGGAGCACGCAGCCCCCATGGGAAGCGCTGCTGCCCAATGGACAAGCAGCACCCCTCCACGTGGTGGGGTACTCTCCCAAGTGGTTGGGGTTTCCACATTTTTTTAATATTTTTTTGAATTTATTTTCATTTTAAAATAAAAAAACTATTTACTGTGTAAAACACAGTGTAAAAAAAATAGTCTCCCAGAGACTTAAAATATTCTTTTTTTATTTTTTTAAAACACAATTTCGATTTGCAATAAAAATCAGTTTGGTATGAAATATGTTTTGGTTTCTCTTTTTTTTTTTTGATGGGTATTCTTCCTTCCAAACACAAATGGGTTTCAACACCCAAAACAAATTGAGGAATATCAAAACCCCAAATAAAAATTTTTTCAACAAAAAATCCATATATGGGCAAAAAGAACCATTTTTAACACAATGATTCAACCATTTTTGCAAGAACACCAGTCATATGCATAGTTTTAAAATCAAATATCCAAATTAAATCTAAAATCAATTTGAAAGCTTGATTTTTTTAACAATAAACATTTTTCTTTCTACCACAGACCATTTCTTTAGTAACAAGGAAAACAAATAAGGTAATTCCTACCTCCATACGCATTCCTGGAAGAGATTTGAAGGAGAGCCCAACCTGCAAGCTCCAAAAACCTTCTTCCTCCCAAAACCCCCAAATTTCCTCCAAAATATTTTTCCAAAATTATATTTTTCTCCAAAAAAATTCCATCCTCCAAAATTTTCCAAAAGTCTAGGTTATAAGGAAGAGTTGACCAAAATTTCATTTTTTTGGAATTAAAATTTTTATTTAAAAATAATTCCCAAAAATTACTATTTTCCAACTATATCAACAAATTAAATTGTTTTTCAATTCAAAATTGATTTTCTCACTCAACTGAAATTTAACCTTTCTATTTCAAAAATGCCAAAAGATTAAATTAATTCTATTGCAATTAAATTTAAATCTTTCTTTTTCAACAACATAAACAAAATGCATTTAATATTCAAAATCAACCATTTAATTGAACTTACTCCCAATTTAAGACGAGCAATCCAATATCAACGATAATCGCATAACGAAATCCTGATTAATTTAGTCCATTAATCTTTAAGCACAAACACATATTTAATCAAATTAAATACTAAGGACTAATTAATCAATTTAACCATACACACCAAGCACGCAAACCAAGAAAGTCAACCAGACTGATGACTCGCAAACCCAACCAAAAGGGAATACCGACGATGACTAACAGTGCTCACTTGAGCACGACTATGGTCAACTAGGCTCTTAGGACCACCTAATCCAACTCTAAGGATAAAAGAGGTACACTCAAACCTACAAATCCAGGTGAAGATGAACCTCGCACTCATGCGGCATTGTACCTGAAATCTCCTGCAACCAAGAGTCATACATGCATACATATATAAACTTAATGAAAGCGTTAGCCCGATATTAATACCACGAAAAAGGAACACTGAACAACTTGCATACAACTAGTGTGAGAAAACCACATCAACAGCTATGCATTAACTCAAACATCTGACTATAACATTATATTAAGATAAACTGACCAAGATTAAACCGAGATTAGAAATTGATTAGGGCAGGGGTACTACACAAATCAATCGCAAGACGACAAGATTTATGACAAATTGATCAAAAGACAAGGATCGATGACAAATCGATCGCAAGATAATAAGATTGAAAATGACAATGATCGATGACAAATCGATCGCATATTGATAAGAGGACAAAACCCTAATTAGGATTGACGATGTCCAAAATGATGACAAATGAATATGCACATTGATGTGACAGGATAAGATCGACCAACATCATGACTGAAGGTTGTTATCAACAAGACCAAATTTGAAAGCGAGACAACTGAAGAATGCAGAAGAAGGACTCAATGCTCGCAAATGATAAAGACCAAGTGCGTGACATAGGAGAAATGTTAATGCGATGCAAAAACCCTAAAATAAGGCAATGTGCAAATGTTAAAGTACAATTCCGCAAGTGTTGACCATTTTTAGGTGTCTACAGTTACAAGTGAGAAATTGACAAGAAAAGATGTTTCTAAACTGGTAAATCCTACACGATACAAATCTATGATTGGAGGTATGCTTTAATTGACTCAGACTAGGCCTGACATGATGAATGTTGTTTGTATTGTATGAAGATTTCAAAGTGATCCTAGATAAAATCATGAGTGTGCGGTGAAAAGGATTTTTAGATACTTGCAAGGTACATCAAAATATGGTTTGTGGTACCCTAAGGATGATAACTTTACTTTATGTGCATATACAAATGTTGATTGTGCTAGAGATGTTGATGACTAGAAAAGTACTTCCGATGGAGCTTTCTTTCTTGGAAAGAAACTTGTTTCATGGATCAGCAAGAAATAGTCATGTACTTTATCTACTACTCAAGCTGAGTATGTTGTTGCTGCTACTAACTGTACACAAGTTCTATGGATGAAGAAAATGTTGAAGGATATAAAGGTGGATTGTGATACACCGATAGATATTCACTATAATAACTTTGTTGCTATTGATATTTCAAATAATCTGGTATTTCATTCTAAGAAAAAGCACATATCTATTAAGTATAGCTTTTTGAAGGAAAGGGTGGAAAGAAATGAAGCTAGACTTGTTTATGTGAACACTAAACAACAAATTGCAGATATCTTCACTAAACCTTTTTCTTAAAGAATCATTTGAGTACTTCAGAGATAGACTGGGAGTTTTTGCCCCTCCGATAGAGACTTGATTGATGCGGTTTGGCATCGGTCCAGTATGCATTATTAGAGATACTATTCATTATGGCACTGATGTGAGGATGCTACTGCTCCGGGGGAGTAGTTAGCTTTGAGTTTCAGTGGTTTATGTTTTTGCTTTGATATTTATGTCACATTTATGGCATTGATGTGCAAGGGGGAGAGATATTGATGTGAAAAAGAAAAGTAAAGGGGACAGATATTGATAGGGGGAGAGATATATGTATAATTCAAATATTTTTAGAGATATCATTCACAGGGGGAGTTTAGTGTTTGTTTCACAACTGTATGTGGGAGACTTGTTTGGCGTTTCTTGGTACTTAGATGTTTTTCACATCTAGTGTTGCCATCAATGCCAAAGGGGGAGATTTTTGGCCATTTGGGGGAATTGATTATGTGTTGCATTGATGTTTTTTCCTTGATGCCAACACTAGCTGTTTGGATGATTTACCGACACCCATCTGGTCTCGATAGGATGAGTGGTTTTTGGTTGATTTGGATTTGGCATGATCCAGTAGGCTCTGATATAGTTTGGCTATGGAATTGGCTTATTCGTGATACTCATGTTCATATTCAGTAAGCTAGTTTTGATCTAGTGATCAGATGCTATCTTGTTTGCTTCGAAGCTTAGCTTCTGGTTTCGGCGAGGGTTTCACCAGTAGAGATTTTGATGAAGATCTTTGATGAATTGCATAAGTGGTGTTGGTGTAGTTTCTGGTGGAGTTTCAGAATGTTGTTGGTGATCATGTTCGAGGCTTGGCAGATGGAGATAATTTCTCTAGTGTATGGACCTATATTGGGTCCCGCTTGCTCTAGGTTATGGACCGGCTTTAATGAAGTAGGTAGATTGGACCTTTTGATACATTTCAGAGATGTCTTGTGTGTTGAATATTGTTTATTTATTCCAAGGCCGACATGTTTTGTAATTATGGAATTGGTTTATTGTCTGGTGGCTGACCTGATTTTTTATGGTCGAGGGTTTGTATATATAATGTAAGATTTCATTGTAGATCAATATGATAATGGTTATGGGAAAGGGATGTAATGTGCAAATAATGTAATATCATTTAGGCAGAGGATTTGGTCGATCATTGGAGATCAAATTGGGTTTATGTAAGAGGATTTAGTCCTCTGGTATTGAGATTAATCAAAATTGTACTTAGGCATAGGAGATGATATCTTTACAGTTCAAACACATCTCTGGATTGTACTTCGATTTTCTATCTAGTCAGTGAGGCTCCTTTTGTGATGAGAAGTGTGATCTAGGTTGTTGGCCTTCCTGCAAGTATAGGCCCCTCAATATTAATTCACATACTTACTACAGAAGTATTATCTGACTGTGGGTAGGCTTCCCACCGTGGTTTTTCCCTTTACCAGGTTTTCCACATATAAATCTCAGTGTCATGTGGATGGTATTTATTTGATGATTATTGTTTATTCTTAATTGGTTGGTTTAACTGCTATTCTAGTATTTGGTTTAAGCATTCTGATATTAATGTTTTAGGTTCCAATATTAAAGTTTTAATTACTAATGGTTCTGGTAATCTAAGACAACTGAGTCACCCCCCACCCCTCTCAGTTGGCTTCTGGTTATTTGAACTATCTAACAAATAGAAGATCTAGTAGAGAGATTCATATAAGAGTTACAAAATCCATTTGTAACAAGACTATTACTTTTGTATTTGAATATACTTATTGTAGACCACTGAGTTGGAGCTTGGTGCAGGGGTTGTAGCTCCCTGGGTTGGTGCCCTAAACATTGTAATCATAGATTCATTGTGAGGTTGGATTGGAGCAGTAGACTCCAGCAGCATTTATCACTAAGGTTTTTCCCATCTTGGATTTTCCTCGTATATGCTGGTGTTATGTGATGTCTCTTGTGTGTGAGTGCATTTGGGTTAGTCTCCCATCTAACCAGCAAGTCTACTTTCAGTTAGATTTGGTAACTGGTATACTCACATAGGATAGTTGAACGGAAAAGTTTGAGAACCACTGATTCACCCCCCTCTCAGTGGTACATTTTCTCTAACAATTGGTATCAGAGCCTACGTTCCTACTTATACAAGCTTTCTCCAGCTTGGGTAGATTCTGGCTTAAGGACACAATGGTCTATTTAGTGTCAATCCCTGCTCCGGTTTTCGATGTTTCAAACTATTTTGTTTGGAGTTGTAGAATGGAAGTCTATTGTCCTCCCTAGGGTTTGATGTATGGATGTTAGTTGTAAATGGTTTCCCTACTAAAGTCAGTCCTCCCACTAACTCAGATGCAGAAAGAAGAAACTAGTGTAATGATGCAGCAATGAAGGCAATACTCTATGGGTTATCTGATGATGTCTCCTCATAGGTGGATAGATGCAAATTGGCAAAAAGCTTATGGGATGGACTGAAGAAGCTCTATTGAAATGAGCCTACCACTGCAGAACCAGTTTGTCAAGATAGGATAAGAAATGCTTCTCATGTATCTACAAATGATGAAAGTAGATCTGCTAGTAGCCGCAGCAATGATGAAGAAGGAACCCACCTCTTCATGGCTCAAGAATTAGAAGATGAGAGGTACACATCTGAGAATGATCATGCAGATCACTCCTATCCACAAGATGTGTTTGGCAATGATAGTGAATGTGAAGAAGAAGAGGAAGCAGAAGTTGATCTTGAAGGAGAACTTGTAAATGCACTTGAGGATCTCAGTCGAGTAAGAAATGAATATGCTATTCAAGATTGTTTCTATTGTGGAGCAAAACTGGTTAATTAAATGCCTCGAAGATTCTGAGAAATGCTTCTCAAAGTTAAAGACTCAATAAGAAGACACCAAGGAGTGTCAGTGTAAAGATCTAGCATTTGAGGTAGAGGTAAAAGATAAAGAATATCAACAGCTGGTTGGAGAAATGGAGATTCTCTGAAATGACCTTGAGAAATGTCAGGATGAGCTTAAGGTAAGAATCCGGTTTGATGGGAGCAGTGATGCCTTGGATAAAATATTGAAAAAGAAAAAGCATACCAAGGACACTAAAGCATTAGGAAGTGGTGTCGGTTAATGCTCCACCAACAAGAATGTCCCACATAATGACATTTTGTTTGTCTCTTCAAATGGAGAAAGCAAGGGACAAACCTTCACAGTTAGAAATGCTCCCAGAAAGAAGGTTGATCTAACCACAACCGGTGAAGACATGCAGAAAAGGATGAAGTCTGGTGCTACAAGAAGGAGAAACAATGTAGATCCCGAAAGAAAAGGGAAGATGGGAGAAGATAGCTTCACCAGAAGCAAGAATATGTGAGGATGGCAAAGAAGACCTCCCACTGGTAGAAGAAAAGGAAATTTTACATCCCACAAGACAAAGCAAGTGTGTGAAAAGAAAAGATCATATGGAAGAGCTGCAGAGCATGGACAACCTAGGATTCATCCTCGGAGAAGCAGAAATGGAGATACTAAATCAGTAAGATCTCCCCATGAATGGCAAAATAAGTTTGTAAGTTATGAACCTTCCTTCTTTGGTTATTGCTTTGCATGTAATGGTCATGGCCATAGGGCAGAAGAATATAGAAAGGGATCTAGAAGGAACAATCTAGGATCTCATAGATATCATGCAATTGAGAAAATTGTATCAAGGAGTAGATACATGCATATCCCCTCTCTCGGTTATGCAAAGAGTGTTTGTTATAACTGCAATAGATCTGGCCATAGAAGTTATGAATGCAGGAAGAAGGACTTATAGTCACATGGAAGCTGGTATAGCAGCTATGCTCAACATAGAAATGAATATAAAGCATATGGAAGTCAGAGACCTACATGGAACTAAAGGGGAATTATCCCTATAGGATCAAGAGGTCCACCAGTTTCAGCTGTCAGCCACAACAACATGACTAGAAGAAGATGGTCTAATCGATATGTTAGAAGATTCCTCAATCATAAGATTGGGATGGATGTTGTGTGCTACTATAGCACTTCTTCTGGATGTGATGCAGAATCCGGAAATGTAAGGACCTATTTGCAGAAGAAGGTAAGACTTGCTCCCAAGACTGAAAATGGGAAGAAGAATGTGACCAAGCAAGTATGGAGGGAGAAGCAAGAATATGCATCCATGGACTGGCACTGTGCATTCAATGCATAGGTGATATCTCCTAAGGCCTGTTTGCCTCACCAATAGGAACAATAACTAGAGCTAAAGTCTCAACCCAAAGATTGGTCATTCATTCTATGTAGTTATTATCTCCATGACTGAAGTTCATTTACTTGTCAACCCAAGGACGTATTACTTGAAATGGGTCTGTTGATGGTTATGCCCTCCATCTCAAGTGTTATAAATTGAGAAGTTGTACCAATTCGTACCAAAGGAGGAGATACATTCGGTAAAGAAAAATGGGAGAAAGATTTATGTCAGTACCCGGTAGATACAAGGAGTGAAACTCTGACAGTGCCCTTTGCCATTGTTGTCAAAGGGGGAGAAAGATTCTTTAGTATATCGCATACTACATTTGTGAGCACTTCTTTAGATAAATGGAAGGGGAAAAGGATAAATGAACTAATTAAATAAATATAAGAACTTATTTAATTAATGGAATAAGGGCCACATAAATTAAATAAATAAAATATTTATTTAATTTGGGAAAAAAGAAATTTAAATAAATAAAAAATATTTATTTAATTAAGGATAGAAAAATGCTTAGAAAAGTTTTAGTGAATTAAATAAACAAATAAATGTGCATTTAATAAATAGAAGAAAAGGGACAATTAAATAAATTAAAATATTTATTTCTTTTGGCTAGGACAATTTTAGGTGTCTATAGGGAGAATAAGAGAATCAATATTTCCTTTCTTTTATTTATCATAGCATCCACTAATAAGGTCAAGAATAGCATCAAACTATAACACCTTATTTGTAATTTCTTAGTTGTCCTCAATAGTGTGCATCAATTTATCATCCTTGTGTAGGTTGACCTTTTCTTCATTCAAAGGAACAATGTTATATGGTTGGTCCATTTGATTTTGTATAATGGTAAAGTTAGTTAAAATAAAAATGCAAGACATGACTTGACTACAAGGAACATCCTTACCCTTTATTATTCCTCCTCTTTTTCTACACATTGCTCTACTAGTTGGGATTAAACTAGTTGCACTTTATCATTTGGATTCAACCCTTTTGAATCATATGTAGTATCTAGTAGTACATCATGTTTGTGAGATTCGACATCTTTTTTTTTGATGGTCCACTACTTTAATGATATTTTTTCCTTCTTTGACTTTTATATAGCAATTCTATTGCTTATTCATTTTCAACTCTTTGCTTTTCCCCATTGTTCATGTCATTTCTATTTGATCTAGTGGTAGTATGATTTTATGCAAGTAATTACATATTTATTAGTTGATATCTGTTTTAGACTTGTTGTATTGTTGCATATGTAGGGGTTGTTAAATCTTCACTTCAAGGCTTAGAACTTTTGTACTTTTGTTGCATGAATTTCCTTGAATTTTGAAAATTATGAGTGGTCAACTCATACTTATCTAGACACCCACTATGTTCATATAGAAAGATGCATAATATTGAACCATATTTAGATGCATACTATTGATCATCTTCATTTTCATAATAATCAACCCAAACTCTTCATAAAGATGTTTTTTCTTTCTTACTAAGAGGACATTTGAATTTTTAAATGCAACAAATTGAGCTTCCAATAACTTAATTTTATCCCTATTTATTCTATCAATGAGAATATTATTCATTTGCATATGAGCATCCTTAAAATAATGATCCTCTTAATAATCATTATAAGGGAATCTTCATCCCCACTCATTGAGAGGGAAACTAAACTTTAACTTTCTATAAACTCAAGTTTTTACTAACATTGCTCATTTTTATCTTTGTATGATTGTTGGCACTGTGTTGTCATTGATGTCAACTGGTATAGGAAGGCTACCGATATAAGAGATGTATGTGAAGCATTGTCATTATTGCATACCAGAGAGAATGGCATTAAGTGCAATCACCACTAGAATCACTGGTACACAATTTAGTGTTTGACTTGTGTTGAAGAAATGGATAGGTTACCGGCATAGTCTATCACTAGTAAGGAGAGTATGTCAAATGGTAAGTGATGTGTTGATAGTATATGGTTGATAATCGGTGACCGTGTGTTGGCATAAAGAAGATAAATCAACCAAGTGAGCGGTTGCAAACTGACAAGTTTATGTCCATTGTACAAACAAAGTGAGCAAGGTGCTTGGATTTTGTTTGTGATGAAGAGGATAAATGTTATCTAAATCACATCAACACTGGAGGAGAAGGATGTATAGGCCACCAGTACACTATGTGGATGCAGAACAATGGGACTCTCACCGAATAAAGATGCAGTCACCATGTGAAGTGATGACTGACAGTGAGTGTGCCCCACACCGGATCACATGTGTCTGTTTGAAGATATGTTGCACAAACATGGATGCCATAAGAGTGCACTATAGGTTGCAGATGACAAGGATCCACTACCACTAGTAAGTGGAGCTTATCTCCTATTATGCAAAGTGTGCATCATAGTTCTATGAGATAAGATATAAGATTCAAAGACAGGTGTTTGAAGGCTCATACTAGATCTACTAGTGAATCACAAAGATGCCTCAAGTGCATGAAATCAAGGCTATGCTCTAGACAGACAGAGAAGGCATAATGAGTTGTCGGGATAGATGAAGAGTGATGGATTTGTCACCTTGACAAACCGGTTGAGATATTGGTCGGTCTGATAAAGTAGAAGGCAAGGTTGAGCAGCTACAGATAGAGAGATCAACCAGCATGCAGATGCCTCAGATGGAAACTGTTGAAGTTGACGATATGGTGTCACCAAGGGGTTTACCGGTATGTAAGTCCACTAGTAATTCTAACAAAGTGTAGATGCGAAAGAATCCCATCTGAAGCCGATGAGCATAAGGAAGGTTAGCAAGAGTCCTCATCGGTTGAGTGTTCCACCAGAAGAGAAGCAAAGTGCAAGGATGATGACAAACCGGTCAAGGGTTTAACCGGTAGATGAGCCCAGTAATGGAGTTGGTCGGTGATCCTATCTATACTGACACAAATGATCTAGTAAAGGTGGATGTCAACATAGTCACCATGTGGAGGTGAAGTGGCATGCATGCACAGGTTGGTGTGTTGAGTCGGTGAAGTGCCAGGCGGTGAGGTAGCTGGCGATAGGTCAACATTTATGTTGACTGCGTGATTCATGAGATGCACAATAGAGGTTTACAGCTCAATCTCAAATAGACATGAGAGATCCAGGACAGACTGGTTGAGTAGATCGAGTAAGGTGAAGGAAACTGCAAAACCATTCTTGGTGATCAACCAAGAATTTCAATGACAGGTTAAGTGCAAGATGCTAAAAATAGAATGTGTGTTCTAGAAGGCATGATAATGGCGGCATTGATTGATGAGTTACAGTTCATCAATGTAGGTGATCAGATTGGATGAGATCTAATTAGATTTTGTTTGCCTCGAGGTCAATGAGGAAACCCTAACCGTCCAAAATTTGAATTGGCTTTTGGCTGGAAAACCAGTTTATAAATATGCAAGCCAAAATCATTGAAGGTGCCGCTAGATGAGAGAGTATTGCTGCTGAAGAAGTGAAATCAGTCAAGTGTTCATGAAGATGAAGAAGAAGAAGAAGAAATTGATTTTGAGGTAGAATAGGGTTGAAGTGTTCAACTAGTATCAATGAAGTAACCGACAGTGAGCCATTGAGTTTGATAGAGGAGTGAATCGACAGTGGGCAAACCGACATAGAAGAATTGCAAAAGACTGCAGAGAAGGAAAGCATAGAACCGGTAGTGTAGTACCGGTGGAGAGCAGTAAAGTAGCTGAGAGAAGAGAGAACCGACAGAGAGCAGAACCGGTAGAGTGCAGAACCAACAAAGAGTACAACCGGCAGAGAGAAAACCCGTAGTGAACTTGATAGTGTTGGTCATTTGGAGGAATTGATTATGTGTTGCATTGATGTTTTGTCATTTATGCCAACACTAGTTGTTTGGATGCTTTATCACCACCCTTCTGGTCCGAGTAGGATGAGTGGTTTTTGGTCGGTTTGGATCCAGCATGATCTGGTAGGCTCAGGTATAGTTTGGTTATGGAATTGACTTATTCATGATACTCATGTTCATATTTAGTAAGTTGGTTTTGATCTAGTGATAGGATTCTATTATGTTTGCTTGGAAGCTTCGCTTCTGGTTGCATCGAGGGTTTCATTGGCAGAGCTTTTGATGAAGATCTTTGATAAAATGTAGAAGTGGTGTTGGTACAGTTTTTGGTGGAGTTTCAGGATGTTGTTGGTGATCATATTCGTGACTTGGTGGATGGAGATCATTGTTGTAGCGTATGGACCTATATTGGGTCCCGGTTGATCTAGGTTATGGACCGGGTTTAATGAAGCATGTGGATTGGACCTTTCGATACATTTCAAGGATGTCTTATGTGTTGAATATTATTTGTTTGGTCTAAGGCCGACATGTTTTGTAATTATGTAACTGGTTTATTGTCTGGTGGCCGACTTGATTATTTATGGTTGAGGGTTTGTATATATAATGTAAGATCTCATTGTAGATCAATATGATCATGGTTATGGGAAAAGGATGTAATGTGCGAATAATATAATATCATTTAGGAAAAGGATTTGGTCGATCATTGGAGATCGAATTGGGTTTATGTAAGAGGATTTAGTCCTCTGCTATTGAGATTAACCAGAATTGTACTCAGGCATACGAGATGGTATCTTTGGAGTTCAAACACTTCTCTCGATTATAGTCTGTATTTCTATGTAGTCAGTGAGGCTCCTTTTGTGATGAACAGTGTGCTCTAGGTTGTTGGCCTTCCTGCAAGTGTGGGCCCCTCAATTGTAATTCACATACTTGTTAGGATTAATAACAGTCCCAAAGACACTGAGAGGGGGGGTGAATCAGTGTCTAGCTAGTTAGCAGAATATTTAAACTTATTAAGAACTTTGCATCCCAAAACAGTGTACTGGTAAATAAGAATTAATGTAGCAAATAAGAATAACAGAGATAGCATAGAGAACACACCATAACACAAGATATTTAACGAGGAACCCCGGTGTGGGAAAAACCTTGATGAGATTTGTGACCCACAATATTCACTCACTAGCTAATGAATAAATATTACTTACAATGAGGGGCCTACACATGCAGGAAGGCCAACTGCCTAGAGCTCACTGCTCAATAAGAGACACACTGACTACAAAAGTGGATTATGAAATCCAATACAATGTACTACTTCAAATTAGCATCAACTATGCCAAGTTCAGTACTGGTTTAAGCTCAGTACATAACCAAAACCTTATACTAAATTTGCCTTATGCATTCACATATAACATCCTTCCTTTTTCTTATTTTCTACATTCTCTCCTCTATACCTTACATTCATTCTCTCATACATTTGACTTACAAGATCTCATACATATATGAGTCTTTTACAATATGCCATGTCGGCTTTTACAAAAGATAATTTCAATATAAAACAATAAACAAAATTTTATTCCCTGTCGGCTGGGGTGTCGATATGCATTGTTGCCGATGACAGTGAAGTGTCTGTCGGTGTATGTAGAAGTCTATTGTCGGTGCCAGTAATTATCGGTGGCTTACCAGATGAATGTCAGTTGGTTGTCAGATGGTTGTCATCAATGACAACATCAACTATTCTCATAAGAGTGTAGAATGCCAACAATCTCCCCCTTTGGCATCGATGGCAACAATCATGAGAAAACTCCAAACGCTGAAGTCCAAAAAGTTTTTAAAAAGATGTGCTCCCCCTGAGAAAATGATCTTCTCTGAATAAGTATTTTTCTCTCCATTACTCCCCCTTTGACATCAATGACAAAGGTTGTCAAAAATAGTCAAATGATGCAAAAATTTCACCTCAAAGTTTGTAACCGATTGGTTACAATCTGAAAGATGTCTGCCAAAACCAAATTTAGACTCTGCATGAATCTTTTGTTGTTGGTCAAGGTTGCCTCGATCTGTTGGATCATGCCACTGAGATAGTGCATGTGTTCTTACGGTGATCGTTCTCCTTGAAGTAATGCCTTATAGATTTCATTTCTCAGAGAGATAAGATTGTCCAACTTAGGACCAACTTTATATTTAAGTTCTTTGGCATTAGACCTAATCCTTGCCTTCTCTTTCTCAAGTTTCTCCAATTTCTCCTCAAAACCTGCTATTTCCTGCTCAATAACTTATATAGGTTCGGATGAACCAATTATATTATCAGCTATGTCATCAATTTCTTTTTGTACTATTCTGATTTCCTTTTCTAATTCCTCTATCAAAAGATGGGTTTTGCATGTTTCCTTGTAAAGCTCCTTGTATTCCAAAATTGTAGAGTTCAGTTTTGATAATAGTGTATTCATGTTTTCTATGCACTTCTTTATTGTGTCTCCAAAGAATTTGTCCTTTTCCTTTTCAACTTTCTCCCTGAAGATGTCCTCATTCACCTTGTCAATGGTTATTATATTATTAGTAAAAAAATTTAATAGTGTGTCCAATTTTCCTATAGAATCCTTGATGTGATCAGTGTTACAATTTGGTGCAATCAACTTCAGAACTCGTAAAGTGTTATCAATTGCCTTATAGTCCAATGCATCACAATCTGTTATCTTCCTGATTGAATCTAAAAGTACTTCAGTAACATTTGTAGGTTTGAATTCATTTGTTGAAGTGTCGGATGTCTGACCAATTACCTTTATTACCTTTGTGCTTCCAACATTAGTAACCATTTTGTTTGTGTTTACCTTTGGTGGATCAGGTTGAGTTTGCATTTCAACTTCTAAAGGTTTGTCTAATTGTTTAGGTGTTTCAATGATTGTCAGTTTCTCTACCTCAGTATGTACCTCTGCCTCTGTAGGTTTCCCAGTAAGTTCAATTGTTGGTATCTCTGTCTCCGATGGCCTTGTGCCAGCATCTTTTTCTTCAGTAGGTTTTCCTGTATCTGATGGTTTCTCTGTTTGGGTTGGGATCTCAACCTCAACAGTCTCTACTAGTTTCTCAGCTATGTTTCCACTATCAACATTATCATTCTTAACCTCTATACTATCCTTATCCACAACAATATTTACTTCTTGAGTATCCACATTCATGGTGAAAAGTATCTCAGATTCAGGATTTGTATCATCATGTGTGAAACCTTTAGTGTCAAAGATCAGTGTATCATCTGTGTGTACCGGTGTAGTATCTAAAGGTTGTGGCGGTATATTATTAGTAATCTTGATGTTCAAAATTCCACCAATCTTTCCTTTGCCCTTATCCTTATCCTTCTGATATACTTTGAATGTCTTCTTTGGTCAGTTCCTTTCCTCTTGTTTTTCTTTTTCCACAAAACAATATATCCTAGTTATCAACAGTCTCTTCTGCAATCTCATTTACTCTTCTTGCCATTAAACTTACTTGTCTATGCCCACTGGAAAAAATGGATCTATTAGCCTCACAAATCAATTCATCAATTTCCTCTTTTGAATTCACAGGATGAATAGCTAGAAGTTTTTTTGCTTTTAGTTTCTTATCTAATTCCATCACTGCTATCCTTTTTGCATCCAATCTTCTATTTAGTTCATTTGGTAAATCATCGACAACTTCAATTAAGACTTTCTTATATATGTCCAAGTGTAAAATAATATTGTTCTCAATGCTTTCCTTGTCAGAATCATTAAATAAATTATACAGTTTACTCACATTAGCCAAATTTCCATCATCAGTTATTTCATTGAACAAATTATCCAAAGAAGGAGTGACCAGTTTCTATTTCTTCTTAGGAGTTAGCTTCTTGGCCGGTTCCTTTACTGCCTGTTGTTTCTTCCTCAAGGTCCTTGTTCTCTTAGGGGAAGGAGAGGGTACCGGTGAAGGTTTTCTCTTCCTCCTTTCAACTCTTTTAAACTTTGTTGCCTTGTCACTGTCGGTTTCAAAAGATGTGCCAACCGATGAAATGTGTGCCTCTGGTTGTAGTCCTTCAAGCTCACTGGCTGATATGCCACTGACGTTCATTACATTTTCCTTGATTTCTTTTACTTTCTTAGAAGCATCTCTGATAATTTTTTCTCTTTTCTTCCTTTTCTTCATTGTTTTTACACCACTTTCAATAGTTTTTACACTGCCAAAAACTTGTTTTGATGGTTCTCTAGGTGCAGCTAGTAATGTTTTAGCATATGTCTCAAGAATGTTTAGATATACCTCATATCCCATTTCAGTTACCCATACAGTCCTAGGGAGTATAGCTTCCATCCATGTCTCATCTTTCTTGATAACAAAATAGATTTCTTTGTCATACTTGTCTATTATACTCTGTGGTGATCTTTCTCTAGCTCTCATCTTAGCCTAGAAAGTTTTAAAGTATTCAATTATGTTGTTGTCCTTTGCAGTTCCCATGCTGGTGAAAGCTTCCTGAATTTTTTTTCCTACTGGTATATCATAACCAAAGTCTTTGGGTCCTGTACCCAGAATCTCCTTAGTGAAATACAACATTAAACATACCAAAAGGTTTCCAAAGCGGAATGTGCCTTTCTTGTCACCTTTGATATTTTTCAGGTTGTCAATAAGCTCATCTTTCAGCCATTCACATACATCAATCATTGTATTTTTGGTAATCATCTCATAAGCATTGTGTATACAAAGACTAGAAATTGAATTTAGCCTATTAGCATGTGTAGTCTTGTATCCTCGCACCATACTTACAAATCTCACATTGATGTCCTTAATATCATTCACTCTTAGTGATCTACTGTCAGATGTTTCTCTAGTTAGGCTTATCACTATGTTGTTGGGAATATTCTTAGTTTTATCAGGTCTTTTGTCAGTTGAGGGTAAACCAGTTACTGCCCTAATTGTTTGTCTAGTTATTTTGCAGACAAAATCCAACCATAATAATTCTCCATGTGCTTTTCTTAAAACAATCCTGAATAATTCCTCCGGAAATTCAGGGATATTCAATATCTCAACAAAACCTAGAGTTTCTATAATCTTGTGTTCAGGTTTAACGGCACTATTTTCATCACAAATTATCATTTTAAACATTTTCATCAATTCCTCATAACATAATTCTTCAATGTTGCAAAGTATATAAATCCTAGGGTCTTCTGCAAATGCTACACCTTTAGGAATTTTAGAGAATGCCCCTATAGAGTCATCTTGCTTCACAATTTTGGGAATTATCTTAAACATGGGCCTAGGGCGTTTCACATTTTCCACAATAGTAGGGTTCTGAACAAATTTGGGAGCAGAAGAGGAAGCCATTAAAAAATACCTTTAGTTGCTTGAAAAATATTCTGAATGCTTGGAGAAATCACTTCGCACCTTTGCTTGAATGCCTTGGCTCAGTTTTCGCACTCTCTACTAATTCAAATGTTCGGTGTGTCGAAAAAGAGGGAAATCAGCTGATTTATAATGAAATTTCTCTCAACAACTGCATTAAATGCTCATCGGTTAAGTGAAAACTTAACACATCTACCGGTAAGGAAGAAATCTATCTTCTCACCATCAACCGAGGGTACTCTACATGATTTTCAACTTTTTGCAATACCCCCAAAATGGGTTACTTCTCAGTTGGATGAAGAATCTCCTGTCGGTGGAGTATTACTTTGTTCTACTAGTGCACAGACATTTCATCAACATTTATATCTCTCTTTCTAATCCATTGTTTTGAAAATTCTTGCTTTACCTCATCTACCTTTTCTTTGCCTTTCAAACTAGATCCTTTATTGTTTACTGGTGAAGTCTTGCTTCTACAGAATTTTGCAATATGTCTAATCTTGTTACAAGCATAACAAGTTACATTATTCTTTTGAATAGCCTTTCCATATCCTACGCTCGTTTGTGTTATGCATTGGTTAGATAAGTGCCCCAATCTTCCACAAACATAGCATCTCACATTCATTCTGCAATTTTTTGAATTATGACCAATTTTGTTGCATTTGGAACATTGACCGGTGGGTGCATTAATGTTCTGATGTTTCTAAATCTACACTGATTTTCTCTATGACCATACTTGTTATAGTTAAAGCATTTCCCATTAAATTTATAAGCACTAGGTTATCTTACCGATTTACTATGATCATGATTGTTTGCAGTACCAGAACTTTCTCCAACTTCAAATCCAAGTCCATTAGTACCTCCATTAGGTTTTTGATATTTCCGCATATCATCAAGTTCCTGTAAAGTTTTCTTGAATTTATCTTTATGTTTATTTGCAGTATCCAACTCATTTTCCAGAATTCCCTTTTGTCTCATAAGCTCAGTTTTATCATGTTGCATGTGAATTAGATCTATCTTCAGCATATAATTTTCATGACTAAGCCTTAGATTTTCATTTCCAGCATCATTAAGTCTCCTATTCAAGTCTTCTTCATTCTTCTTCTTGTCTTCAATGTCTTCACATAACCTCATAGTCATATCTTGCATTTCATTTTTCATATTACTGTTCTTTATTCTCAACTTGTTCACAAGTTCATTAAGAGTCTCCTTTTCATCATCATATTTCTGCATCTTCTCGTGAAGTTCTTTTCTTTTATTTTGAGCTATAGTAAGATTCTCCTGAAGTCCTTGAATGAATTCCCATGCAGTCCTCAAATCATCTTCAAGTTTGATATTCTTCAATTTCTCTGCATCATAGTCTACAAGATCTCCTTCCAATTGTTTTCTTAAGTTCTCCATCTGTACCAGTGTCAGAATCTTCCTCAACCTATTAGGCTTTTGAAAATAGAGGACCAAGCTATGATACCAATTGTTAGGATTAATGATAGACTCAAAGACACCGAGAGGGGGGGTGAATCAGTGTCCACCCGGTTAGCAGAATATTTAAACTTATTAAGAACTTTGCATCCCAAAAGTGTACTAGTAAATAAGAATTAATGCAGCAAATAAGAATAACAGAGACAACATAGAGAAAACACCATAACACAAGATATTTAATGAGGAAACCAGGTGTGGGAAAAACCTCGGTGGGATTTGTGACCCACAATATTCACTCACTGGCCAATGAATAAATATTACTTACAATGAGGGATCTGCACATGCAGGAAGGCCAACTGCCTAGAGCTCACTGCTCAATAAGAGTCACACTAACTACAAAAGTGGAATATGAAATCCAATACAATGTACTGCTTCAAATCAGCATCAACTATGTCAGGTTCAGTACCAGTTTAAGCTCAGTCTATAACCAAAACCTTATACAAAATTTGCCTTATGCATTCACATATAACATCCTTCCTTTTTTCTTATTTTCTACATTCTCTCCTCTATACCTTACATTCATTCTCTTATACATTTGACTTACAAGATCTCATACATATATGAGTCTTTTACAATATGCCATGTCGGCTTTTATAGAAGATAATTTCAATATAAAATAATAAACAAAAGTTTATTCCCTATCGGCTGGGGTGTCAGTATGCATTGTTGCCATTGCCGATAGAGTGTCTGTCGGTGTATGTAGAAGTCTATTGCCGATGCTAGTAACTATCGGTGGCTTACCAGATGAATGCCAGATGGTTGCCAGATGGTTGTCATCAATGACAACATCAACTATTCTCATAAGAGTGTAGAATGTCAACAATACTTATTGCAGAAGTATTATCTGACTGTGGGTAAGCTTCCCACCGTGGTTTTTCCCTTTACCATGTTTTCCATGTATAAATCTCGGTGTCATGTTCATGGTATTTATTCTATGATTATTGTTTATGCTTAATTGGTTTAACTGCTATTCTGGTATTTGGTTTAAGCATTCCGGTATTAATGTTTTGGGTTCCAGTATTAAAGTTTTAATTGCTAATTGTTCTGATAACCTAAGACAACTAATTCACCCCCCCCCCCTCTCAGTTGTCTTCCCATTATTTGAATTGTCTAACAATTGGTATCAGAGATTTGGTCCTCTCTATAGAAAGCTTAACCACTTGAGGAAGATCCTATGGCGACTAATAGTTCAAGTTCATCTGGAGCTATCTTTCAAAGAGATATTCCTAGGCTTAATGGAACAAATTACACAGGGTATGGAAGATTTGGATGGAGACTCATCTGAGATGTCTTGGCAAGGAGATTTGGGAGATCACACATAATGGTGTCACACCTTATAATCTAGCATCTGGCAATCCTCCTCTGGTAAACCTAGATAAGGAGCTTGAGAATGATTGTAGAGCAAGAGAAGCCCTCTTGTGTGCACTTTCTGATCAGCAAATAATGGGATTAACCGACAAATCATCTTTAAAGGCTATATGGGATAAGTTAATGAAGGTGACCCTATAGTGAAGATTGCTAAACTTGATGGTTACCAAGTGAGATATAAAAACCTGAAGATGGAAGAAGATTAAAGGATTATTGCATTCATGGAAAGGGTAAATGAGATTGTTATGGGAATTCAATGTTGTGGTGGAACTATGAGCGAAAATGAAAATGTTTTTAAAGTTCTGAGAGCCCTACCATTAGCTTACAAGATGAAGGCTACTACTATTAATGAGTTGAGAATAATGGCTAATACATCTGTCAACAAAGATACTTTGGTTGGGAAATTATCTGCTTTTGAGCTTGAATAATTTGGACCTTTTGGAGTTGTGAAGATTGAGCTTGCTTTTCATGCATCTACATCCACAACTGGTAAGCAAGATTGGAAAGCTTTATATGCAAAGGAATTGGAAGATATGAAGAGAGAACATGATGATTTTGAGCAACTTGAAGCACTATTTGCTAGAAGAGTACCTAAAGGACCGGTAGGTATTAAGTATGAAGGAAAAGCACCTTTTAAATGTTTTTCATGTAATAAGATTGGTCATTTTGCATCTAGTTGTCCTGAAAGGAATTCAAGATTTGAAGAAAGAGTTGGAAGGTCTTTTAAGCCTAACCCTAGATATCAAAACAAGTATAAGTACAAGAAAAACACAGACAAATCATGCTACATAGCGGATGAGGAAGGCATTATTGGTTATGATGATGAACCGACAGAAGACTCTGCTAGTGGTTCCGGCAATGGGAAGGAATGGGTTTTCCTAGCTATCAAGGATGATGTTTCAACACTGGAAGAGAATGTACTTGAAGAGAGGGCACTTGCTACTAAAATTGAAGGCAAGGATGAATGGGTAGTTGACAGTGGTTGTTCACATCATATGATTGGAGATAAAGGGAAGTTTCTATCTTTGCAAGAATTTGATGGCGATCTAGTTAGATTTGGAGATGACAAAGCATGTATGATCAAAGGAAAAGGAACTATATCATTGGATGGTAAGAATAATACTTGTAGACGCATAAAAATGACCATATTCCTAAAATGAATATTTTATGTTCATTTTCCTATTTAATTAAATCCAATTTAATTAAATTATCCACATTCTTCTATTTAATTAAGTAAATCACTTGATTAAATTCACTATACCATTTAATGAATAAATCATTTTATTCAATTAAATCCCTCTAGCCACTTTTAATTAAATTCAAATTTAATTAAATAGTTATCCTAAATTGAATAAATCATATTTATTTAATTTCTCCAAATTGCAACCAAATTGAATGAAAATCAAAATAATTCAATTAAATCCTATTATCCCCTCATCCACTTGCAAAATCTCAAACCCCTTCCTAACCCCTTCTAGAATCTTCTAATCGATTCTAATTAACCTAACCCTCATCTAAACTTTGTCACATCCCTAAGCAAAGGGAGGTCACTTCTCAAATGGCCCAAAGTCTTGGATAACCATTGAAGGTTTTCAACCTTCAACCACCAAAAACCCTAAAGTCTTTGAAAACCATTGAAGGCTTCCAACCTTCAACCACTTAATCCACAAAGTCTCCAATAACCATTAATGGTTATTTCAAACCCTCCCACATGGTTAAAACATTTGTTTTGACTCAACCTCTATCCAACCCAAGGGTCTCATCAGGTCATTAATGCTTTGACCATGATTATCTCTTAATCATTTGCACAAAGGTTTATCCTTGGATTAGATCCTAATTCATTGGGTAAACCTAACTGAGACTTGACCCTTAGCCTTTAGATAACCATGAGGTCTCCTCAGGCCTTTAATGCCTCCAACCTCTTCTTTCAACCCAATCCTGTGTTGACACTTGTCATCATTTCATTGGTACAAATTGTGCACATGGATCCCCAACTTTCAAACTTGACCCTTGATTAAACCTTTCAATCTTGACCATCCATTGCCCTGTTTGTGCTATAAATAGAGCTCTCATTCCTCCATTCTTAACAATCATCTTTCAAATTTGAAGCATCACACTTATGCTCAAATTGTTTCAAGCTTTCATATCATCTTATGCTCATCATTTAGCCTCTTTTAGATCAGAATTAATCATGAACATGCATGCTAAAGTAGTTTATTTATCATTTTAGCTCAATCATAGAGTAAATATAGTATGCTAGGATAATCTTCATACTAATCTCGTCATCTTATCATTTAGTTTATTGCATTTCTAGCATCTCATCTAGCTTATAACACATCTCATACTAAAATCAGTTAAAATCTCTCTCGTTCTCATATTTGTCATCCCTAAGCCATTTTGCTCAGTAATCTGAGAGCAAAACATTGGTTTGAGGGACATTGTGAGATAGAGAACCATGGGATCCTCTTTGGGAAGCTGAGTAACGCATCGTTACTCCATAGCTTGCATCAAGAAGTCCTGTGTGTGTGTGTGGATTGGTATTTTACGCATTTTTCACATTTTAAATTCTAACAACCCACTTTTCCCACATACATTTCTGGCGCCCACCGTGGGGCTCGCACCCCAATAACCTATCATTTTTTGAATTTGAAGACTTTTGCAGGTACGCGGGAAACTAGCATTAGCACGTCAAAGACATATTTTAGCGCATCCGCCAAACAGTTTAGCGCTTCTATCCTACTGTTTAGCGCGTGGGCTTTCTGTCTTAGCGTGTTAAAATTGATCCTTAGCGCATGATACTATTTAACAAATTTTCCTGTAGGTGTGGACGCCGGCGGAACACAGATTAGTGCTTCTACATGACAGACTAGCGCATAGATCCACAGATTTAGTGCTTCACCTGCATATTATAGCGCATATAAGCGGACAGTTAGCGCATGAAAATTCATCATTTTCCGAGAAAAACCGAAACACAGATCAGCGCGTCTACCTGACAGATTAGCGCATCGGCCCAATATACAAGCGCTTATACAGAATCTTCTAGCACATCTGAACAGACAGTTAGCGCATTAAAATTGCAAATTTCTCGAAAAATAGGCCACCGAGAAACCCGACCATAAATTAGCGCATCAAAGCCACAGAGTAGCGCTTCCGGGAAGCAGAATAGCGCACGCAAACGGGACAGTAGCGCATCCACCGAATATTGTAGCGCGTGCAGTTTGTTCTGTAGCGCATCAACAACAAAACCAACAAAAAGATTGTGTAACCGAATAAATAATTTTAGACTTGTGGAAGTCCCCCGAAACAAACTAACCGATTTCTTTTGCAGGATTTTTAACAAATTTCTTGCAGGAAAAGCGAGGAGATTTATTTTACAAGCAAAACGTTTTTCCTTTCGTTGACCTCGAAAATCGAAATTTGCTTTGTTGACGATCTATTTTCCATAGATTAAATAATCATTGCTATAAAGGGTTAAAAAGAACACCATGCTGGTTGGAGCAACATCTCCAAATAGAGGTTAGCAAACCATTGTCTTGAAGGCTAAAAAGAACAACTTATCTGCCATGTATCGAAAGTGGAAGGTATATGCTCTCCCCTTAACTGGGTGACCAAAAAGCCAAACCACTCTTATGCTTTCTTTTATTCAAGCAATAAATCCTTTAGCAGGCCTGCCTTCCCGAGGAGTTGCACTCAACTCTTAAAGTCGTTTATGGCCGGTGTGAAGGGAACGACCTAAGTGGGGAACGGCTTTGACGCCAAGAATTCCAACCCACTATAATCAAATGTGGAAAGTGACGAAAGTCCTTTTCAACGGTTGCGCGCAGCGATTAGCCTTCCCCCAGTATCCTTGAGATACGTAAAGCCTTTGTTCTAAAGGTTGGGAAGCCTCCTGAGGGAGTTTATCACTGACGGCCGAACGGGAAGCCTGATTAAGAACCTTAGCTTTAGAAACTTTGAGCTGAGTCAGTATCCAAACATTTGTAACATCATAGTGCAAGGGTGGGGAAGAATCCGCCCACAAGATTACTCACCATATATCTCCCAAGATAACTACTCAACTGTGAAGCAATTCACTTTGGGTTAACTTCTGGCAAAAGGCAAAAAAACGGGCGCCCTCTAGGGGGTGACACGGCTGTTTGAGCTGACGGAGTATCGAGACTAGTGAGCTATGATGTTGCTTATGACCCTTGAATAAAGAGTCTTTCTGAAGTGTTTATCTTTTATCCAACCTGTTAAAACATTGGGGATTCGAAAACATCCTCGACAGAACATACACTTTATGTTAGATTAAGTAAAATGATTATACTTTGTGTGCCGTGTTTACATTTTGTATTTTAGAAAATCATCCATCCTACTTGATAATTCTCTCAACAAAAATCAAAAACATCACAAAAGCACCAAGAGGAAAAATCAAGGCAGTTTAGTGCGTGAGAACAACATATTAGCGCGTCAAACAGTTATTTTAGCGCATCTGAAGAACAAAATAGCGCGTCCAACAAAAACAGTAGCGTTTCAACTGAAAGTAAAATAGAGACCAAATATTTTAGCGCGTGTAAAACATATCATAGCGCGTGTTAGGAATAGTTTAGCGCAGAAATAGAAATATATAGCGCTTCAAAATCACAGTGTAGCGCGTCAAAATTCCAAAAACTTCACAACAAAATTTCAAAAAAGTATGTTTTAGCGCGTGTAACGAATAGTTTAGCGCGTAGAATCTCTGTTTTAGCGCATTAAACAAACCAGTTAGCGCGTAAAAGTCACAGTGTAGCGCGTCAAAATTCCAAAAACTTCACAACAAATTTCAAAAAAGTCTGTTTTAGCGCGTGTAACGAGCAGCTTAGCGCGTGGAAACTTTTTTTTTAGCGCATTAACCAAACCAGTCGGCGCGTGGAAAATACAGTTTAGCGCGTGCATATTTCACAGTCAACCAAGCAAAATTTTCCAGAATCAATTGTCTAGTGCGTAACCAGGGGCAGAGTAGCGCGTAGATAAATAGTTTTAGCGCATTGAGAAAATTTACTAGCGCATCGAACACCTGTTTTAGCGCGTAAGAAAGAGGAGAAAAACAGAGAGTTGGAAAAACCAAAATTTTTGAAAATCTCAAAAATATTTCAAACACAGTTTTTCATCAAAACACGTTTTTCATCAAACCAGAGTGACAGAAACAAGCCATAAAACTATTTTTCAAGTCAAATTTGCGTCAAACAAGGTTGTCCAAATCTGAAAACGAATCAAGCATTAGAGGACGTCTTTTCTATCATAATCCAGAAACTTGTCATCATCAATGTCAATTCCATCCTTTAAATATCTTACGGATCTTATCTCCAAAACACTTGTCTAGAAATTTTACAAATTGTCAAATCCAGTTTCCAGATCGGGAAACTCTTATCCATATCATTTGACATACTTTATCGTGAAGGAATAGCTAAACCTTCATTCTGATAAAATAAAATTTGAAATTTTCAAAACAAGAATCAACTGAATCCAAATCAATTAAAGGAAATCATTGATCACTCATGCATGACTAATCGCCTTATTCTGAGAAAGAAGAACCTCTATCGCAACATCACGTTAAAGAAACAGCAACCAAGCTTTTCCAAATTCATCAAGAGAAATAAATTTTTATACATCAATCGTCAACTCTTCAAATCCCATCGGGTATTTCTTTATCACGTCAAACGTTATATCCAAAACAAATCCAGCGAATTTGACAAAGAACCCCTGAAAACAAGAGCATACTGTCAAAAGTCTGCTTTTAATCAAAAGATAAACCGCGGAGGAAAAATCAATCCAGCATTCCTGCCCGACGAGTGCATCACATATAATACACCTAGACCAGAACCACCAACGCCAGAGCAAAACATCAACGAGGACTTTGTTCCTTTCATCACTGAAAGTTTCTATTGAAATGCCTGTCACTCGCTCTCAACGAAACAAACAAAGCGAGACACCCGCGGAATCAAGTATGAATCGCAGATTATCAAATCCTTTTGAAGTTCCGTCTTCAGAAGATCCTGAAATTACTGACGCAATTCTTCAGGAATGTCAAGAAAATCCTTCATTCCAAAAACTCATTGAAAAACTCATGGAAAATGACAAAGAAAAATATCTGCTTATGCTTACAAGCAAAGGTGTCAAACTTCCTGAAGATTTCGACGCAAATGTCTTTCAAACAGGATCTCAGCAATACACATATCAAGAACAACAAAGGGAAGAAGAGACTCGCATACCTGAACAACGTATTCCAGAACAACATATACCAGAAATGCGAGTACCTATGTTCGAAACCCCCGAACAACACATACCATTTGCTACACCTTTTCAAATAAGAACAAATCCAAGGGAAGAACTCTTCTCTCGGCAAGATAATACGCCTTTGGTTGCTCTTACTCAACAGATGCAAAATTTGCAAAGACAAATGCATGATATGCAACAAGGGACAACAGTGCGGTATTCTATAAACGAAATCTGTCCTTATCCATTTGACAGAAGCTTAAACATGATACCTTTTCCTCCAAACTCAGACATTCCCAAATTTGATAAATATGATGGGAAAGGTGATCCTCGAGATCATGTTCGAGAATTTTGTACTATGAGTCTTGAATTTGCTCATAATGACACGTATCTGATGAGGTTATTCCCAAGAAGCCTGGGAGGACAAACAATGGAATGGTTATCCAAGATTACACCACTTGTTAGATCATTTGACGAATTAGTCAACAAGTTCATCACCCATTATTCTTACAACATCCAACATGCCATAACCATGTTAGATATCTGCAACACCAAACAAAAGAACAATGAAACATTCATGTTATTCCTTCAACGTTGGCGACGCATGGTATCAAGATATCCTCGCGATATTCCTGAAAAAGAGAAAATGGAAATCTTCATTGATAACTTGAATGGGGAAATGAGTTACAGACTCAAACTTCAATGCATTCCATCTTTTGACAAGTTAATTGAAAATGGCATCCAAGTAGAGGAAGCTTGTGTCAAAAAGGGAACACTCAAATTCTACAAAGAAGGAACGAACTCATCAAACTACAATAACCAAAACAATACCAATCTAGACAAAACTCGATTTTGGACTCGAAACAAAAACGACGGCAACAATGAATCCTATGATCCTAAATCTAAACAGCCAGTGCTTGCTTTATCAGGAAATACTCAGAATACGAAAATTCCTAAAAATGCTACTCCAAATCCACCAAACAATACTCAAGGACAACTCAACACCAACAATGCCAACGATAATCAAAACAAAAATCTGAATCCAGGGCCTAGCAATAATTCACGCAACAACACCAACAATTTCCATAAGCGTATTTTCACACCATTGGGCCAATCATTAGAGTCCGCATTCAGAGAGCTGTTAACAAACAAGGTTCTTTCTTTACCTCCAATCAACAATTATGAACCCCCGATCAAACCACCTTGGTGGAATGATTCCCATTATTGTGATTTTCATCGAAACAAAAGTCATAGAACAAACGAGTGCATGAGATTGAAACACATAATCCAAGACATGATTGATCGAGGGGATTTAACAGTGGATGGTCTCAAAACAAATAATGATCACGAAGCCTTCAAAGATCCTTTACCAAATTATAACAAAGATGGAGCATCAACTTCAAACGATACCTGCGGAGCTCGTATTAATCACATCTACAACAACACAATCAATCACATATCAGCTGAAGACCATCAAGTCAATGTTATAACCATTCGAGATAAACGTGATCATGAATCTGTCAATGTAACAACCCGGACCCAGAAATATGTCTTAAAGGGGCATACTGCACCTCCAACCACCACACCCAAGGTCCAATACGACTTAGTTACTCAACTGCGAAAAACTCCGGCTCAGATATCTATCCTGGAATTGTTAAAACTATCTCCAAGACACAAAGACATATTGGAGCAAGCACTCTTAGAAACAAATGTACCTCAAAATCTGGATATAGACAAATTCCAAGCTATGGTGGCCCACATGACAGAGTCTCATAACCTCACTTTCTCAGAGTATGATAATACTTCATTGAGTCATCCGCATAATACTCCTCTACATATTGAAGTCATTGTTTGCAAACACCGTGTCAAAAGAGTCTTAATAGATGGAGGAGCCGGACTTAATATATGTACTTTAAAGCTTATCCGTGCACTAGGTTTCTCAGAAGAATCTATTGATCCTTATAAAAAGATTACCATAAAAGCATATGATGATGAGGAACGGTCCTCTAAAGGAATAGTGATATTACCTATTCAGGTAGGCCTAGTGCAAAAGGATACTATATGTCAAGTTTTAGATATTGATCTCACTTATAATATCTTACTAGGCTGACCCTGGATACATGAAATGCAAGCAGTACCTTCTACATACCACCAGTGTGTCAAATTTCCTTATGATGGATAGGAAATCTCCATATCAGCTGATCACAATCCATTTCAACATTGCAACACAATGGGGGCAGCCCAAGACAGTTTGGTTCCTTATAACAGAGAAAAGCAACAGTCTTCGACACCTGATCCACCAATAGCAAAATCCAACTCCTTATGGGGAGATTTCAAACAGAAAATGCAAATCAAAGACCAAGGCATGGGCGAATACTCTATGGAGCCTTTGTGTTTAACCAAATTGCCAACATCACCTAGATCACATGGTTTACCTACTCTATCAACACATCAGGCAACTCAGCCCATAACTAAATTTGATGGTACCTTCATCCAATTGGGGACTCTAGCACATGAATCAGAAGATAAAGATGTTCTTAACTGGCTATACAAAGATGAAGAAGAAGCTAATAGAGCGGCCGCTCTAGACATTGTTCTACCAACACACTTGTATGGAAAAGGCTACCTGATCATGAAACAAATGGGATATGGCGGTAAAGGACCTATTGGGAAACGCCAAGAAGGAGTCACTGAACCTATAGATCTTCCTTCACAACCGAGTAGAAATAAAGCAGGATTAGGTTCTACATTCACTTTCCTATTAAAAAGGCCGCCAAATACAAATACAAAACCTCAATGGAAAGAAAAGAAGAAATACAAGGAAGAATCATGGCAGGAAGCTCTCTTTGAATCAGCAAAAACAATCCGTAAGGCAAGAGAACGTCAAGATCAGAAGATACATCAGGGAAAGCTTCTAAATCATAAGAAGGCCATATCTACAGCAGTGGCTCATATTCACACACCAGTGACTCAAGAACCAATCCTATCATCACAAGCACCCATCATTCCTCCCCGAGGAAGCACAATATATGAACAAATCCAGAAGGTAGAAGATGGATCAGATACAGAATCAACACAAAATGTCAAAATAGTATCTATCATCAAGGATTTATTTTCGCCATACAACATACCTGTCTACAACACAGATAGAATTTGGGATGATGACTATGAGACAGATTCAAATGAATATGAATGGGGTACCTGTTCAGATACTACTACAAATATCCCAGATGATACTGATTTCATATCCATTTCTCAAGAAGAACATAACGCAGAAGATAGACCTCTTGAATTTGGACCACAACATATCTATGACGTTCAGGAAAGCGAACAGCAATATTACGAACAAGTCTATGTAGAAGATGATACCATCGAAGACCTCGATGAAACCCTAAATTTCTTTAAAAACAAGACCCATCACGATGATAACTCTATTCTAACACTTACAGTAGCTGAACTTGACCCACCCCATGATTCCTTACCACTTGTCTTCCCTGATCTCATCGACTGGACTGAACCTAAGACTCATGATATCCCAATTTTTTCAGATGATGAATCTATTATCCACTACCTATGTATCGTAAATCCCGGAACAGGCTCTACCAGTGAACCGCATAACGACGTCTGTTCTTCAGGGAGTGCCAAGTCTCTCAGTCGCAAAAATGAATCAAATAATGAATCTAATGCTGAAAACCATTCAATGGCAGCAATGGATCCCAAAAAAGTAAAAATAAAGGACGCATCTGAGGGTGAAAACCTTTTTAAAGCACCTAACGATGGGAGACTTGACACTCTTCCTGAACATTTTCATGAACGATCACCCATATTGATTGAGCCCACTCAATCAATCAACATTGGTACCACTGAAGCAGCCAGAAACATTCACCTTGCAGAATCTCTGACCGAAGAGGAAAGATTGGCATTCATCATCTTCTTTAAAGGACAGCAAATTAACTTTGCCTGGTCATATGCTGATATGCCTGGAGTGGATCCACACCTAATCATGCATCACTTGTCCATCTCTGCAGGGGTCAAGCCAGTCAAGCAGAAACTACGAAAGATGAATCCACAGATAGCACTCATGGTCAAAACGGAATTAAAGAAATTATTAGATGTCGGATTCATCCGACCTATTGACTATGCAGAATGGATTTCTAACATTGTTCCAGTCTCAAAACCAGATGGTAGTATCAGAATATGCACCGACTTCAGAGATGTCAATAAAGCTTGCCCAAAGGATGACTTTCCTCTACCAAGTATTGATATAATTGTAGATCTCACAGCAGGCCATGCAATGCTCTCATTAATGGACGGTTTCTCAGGCTACAATCAAATCAAAATAGCTCCTGAAGATCAAGACAAAACAGCATTCACCTGTCCTTGGGGAACATACTGTTGGAATGTAATGCCTTTTGGCTTAAAAAAATGCCGAAGCCACTTACCAAAGAGCAATGACAACCATATTCCATGATATGATGCACACATTTATGGAAGACTATGTGGATGATTTACTAGCCAAATCTTTCACCAGAGCTGAACATCTTGGCATCCTAACAAAGATCTTTGATCGATTGCAGAAATTCAAAGTCCGACTCAACCCTAAAAAGTGTGTCTTCGGGGTTACATCAGGCAAGTTACTAGGTTACATCGTCTCAGCTAAAGGTATTGAAGTGGATCCAGCAAAGGTACAAGCCATCATGGATATGCCACCCCCGAAGAATATCAGTCAACTTCGATCTCTCCAAGGACGACTTCAATCAATCAGACGATTCATCGCTCAACTAGCAGATAAAAGTCTGCCATTTAACCACTTGTTACACAAAAATGTGCCTTTCAAATGGGAGACTAAATGTGCAGAATCCTTTTACCAAATTAAACAGTACCTGATGAATCCACCAGTTCTAGTACCACCAATTACAGGAAAGCCTCTTATATTGTATATATCAACGACAGATGTTTCACTGGGGGCATTATTGGCACAAGAAGATCAACAAGGAAAGGAACGCGCCATATATTACATCAGTAGAACATTGAATGGATATGAGCTCAATTATACATTCATTGAAAAGGCTTGCCTAACAGTTGTTTTTGCATCTCAAAAATTCTGACATTATATGCTAGCACACACTATCAAGCTAGTAGCCAAAATTGATCCTCTCAAGTATTTACTCGGCAAGGCAGCTCTCACAGGCCGATTGGCTAAATGGGTTATGATTCTCAGTGAATTTGACATCCACTACACAGAAAGACGAGCCATCAAAGGCCAAGCGATTGCAAATCAGTTGGCTGAAGCACTGCTACCAGGAAAACAAACCATGGACATTGAATTTCCAGACAGGGACGTTTTTGCTCTTTCCTCCAAACAATGGACCCTATACTTTGATGGATCCTATACCCAACATGGTTCAGGGGCCGGCATTCTATTCATCACCCCTGAAGGACACACTATGCCAAGATCATACAGGCTTATGTTTCCATGTACAAATAATATGGCTGAATATGAAGCATTGGTCATAGGCATCAAAATGGCTGTCGAATGGAAGATCACAGAATTAAAAGTCTATGGAGACTCACAATTGGTCATCAATCAAATCAACAACAACTATCAGACAAAGGATGATAAGCTACTACCCTACAAACGGATGGTGGATGATTTCAAACAGTATTTTGTGCACATCACTTTTGAGCAAATACCAAGGTTAAATAACAAAGCAGCCGATGCAATGGCTACGATCGCTTCATTACTACAAATTCCAGAACAACAGAGTCGTTATGAGTTCCTGGTAGAGCAACTGTTCTCTCCCGCATATGACCATTCTGAATCTCATGTTATATATGCCTTAACCGGTTCAGATTCTCCGTTATATGGACCAATATACGACTACCTCAAGCATAATATATTACCCATTGACCAATCCCACAACCAAAAACGTAACTTTATCCGACAAGCTGCCCGTTACACCCTTACCGTTGATACCTTATATCGTCGAGGTCTAGATGGTACTCTTCTTCATTGTCTTGATCGTAATGATTCTGATTCAGCTTTACACGAGCTTCACGAAGGTATTTGTGGTACACATTCGAGTGGCACTACTCTTGCTAAAAAGCTTCTATGAATGGGATACTACTGGCCTACCATGGAAAAAGACTCATATCATTTCGCCAAGAAATGTCCTAAATGCCAAATCCATGGCAATCTGATACATGCACCAGCACAGGAACTGCAACCATTTACCACATCCTGGCCCTTTTGTCAGTGGGGATTAGATCTGGTAGGCAAAATACATCCTTCATCTTCAAATGGACACAAGTTCATTATAACTGCCACAGAATACTTTACCAAATGGATTGAAGCAGTTCCCATGACCACAGTAACTGGGAAACAAATTGCTTCTTTTATCTTAAATTATCTGATCTGCAGATATGGTATTCCAAGTTCAATTGTCACAGATAATGGACGACCTTTCAAAAACCAAGATGTGCAAGAACTATGTGAAAAATTCAAAATCCAACATCGATTTTCTATACCATACTATCCACAAGGAAATGGTCAGGCAGAAGCATCTAACAAAACGATCCTAAAAATCCTTAAGAAAACAGTGAATGATGCAGGCAAAGATTGGCATGTACAACTCAATCCAGCTCTTTGGGCCTACAGGACTAGCATCCGCACACCTACAGGGGCAACACCATATTCCTTGGTATATGGATCAGAGGCTATTTTACCCTTGGAGGTAGAAATTCCATCTCTTAGAGTCTCTTTGAAAGGTTTGATTCCAGATGAAGAGTATCGGGTCAATCGACTGCAAGAATTGGAACTATTAGATGAAAGACGCCAACATGCTTATACTCATCTCAAAGCATATCAACAACGCATGTGTCGGAGCTACAATCATAAGGTCATTCCTCGTAACTTCAAGGTTGGTGATCTAGTCTTAAAAGAAAATCCAAGAAACCAGCAAGATAGAGAAAAGAAAGGGAAATTTGAACCTAACTGGTTGGGTCCCTATGTCATCATTTCAGTCTATGGATCAGGTGCCTATCAGCTAACAAATTCTGAAGGAGATGTGCTTGATGATCCAACTAATAGCATTCATCTAAAGAAGTACTATACTTAAAGTAGCCTAGTACACGGAAAACGCCAAAAACAAACAAAAAAATACAAAACTCCAGAAAAAGTTAAAATACAAAGTACAATAAAAACAAATGGTGAAAACCTGGTAAACAGGCGCCTTTGTGAAAGGCCGGCTCCTTTCTCTATATCCATGCCATTTTATCCATCAAAACACTCTCGGCCATCGCCCGACACTTATCATCTATCCAGGACAAACTTAGCATAGTCACTATCCTGAGTTATCCATCTGTATATATTCTCTTATCATATTTCACCATGGCTTGGAAATCACTATACATCATCATATCCAGACAAACACTCATCTAGGGACATTAAACTGTTCAAAAACTTGCAAACATTCCAAGACATTCCAACTATTGTAAAATCTCAAGACACAGGATATCCAACAAACACAACTACACTTCATTACAAACAACCAAAACACGAACAATACACAAGAAACTCAAGGATGGATGATTTTATGAAATACTAAATGTTGCATTATCGCATTAAAGTCTTGATTATTTTACATTTTGAACTTTTTAAAATAAATTGGAATCTTCTCATCAAAAGCTTCAAAGCTAGAGATCATGAGGAACTTCCAAAATTTTCTTAGTCTTCTGTCTAGGAGGCGATCACTTGTACTGTGTGAATATTTGCCTCGAGACGTGATCCATATCACTGAAGGCTTGATCCCATTTCACGCATTATAAATGATCTACTCTTGTCTGTTTACGCAATACACACTCAGGTCATCCTGGTTCAATTATACCTTGACGCTTGTGCTATCTTGCAAAATTAAAAATCATGTCAATTTTACTCAGGTCATTATGGTTCAATTATACCATTATGCTTGTATAAATTTTCAACATATCCTAAACAAATCAATGCTCAATGATGATATTTACAAAGAAAGCAAATAAATGGTTCTATCGGATGGCAAATACAGAATGAGAGATGATCCAAAAACAATTAGTTGCATATCATTTTACAATCAATTGCATATCATTTTACAATCAATTGCATATCATTTTACAATTAGTCGCACATCATTTTACGCTATTATCCCATATCATTATTACATCATTATTACATCTCATAGCATATTAAACCACCATCTCATTTTCAAGATACATCTCATAGCATATACAAACATACATCCTACATAAACACATTACATCATATATGTAAGCATTACATCATCATATGAAAGGCAGTAGCACACATAAAATGCATCCATAAACACATCACATCGATCAAAAATGGTGCTCCGTATATATATATATCTCTCAAAAAATGATCAAAATCTGCAAAATGTGTCTCAGCCATATGTCCCGTACAAAGAATGCAAAAATCCAAAAATACAATGGAGACCATGTCTCTCAAGTATGACTATCCCCTGATGGAGAGGGTCTCGCTCCGGATGCCCCTGCCCCTGGATCTCCAGGAGGATCCTGCCTAGCTCCAGATACACTCGCCCCCAGATCTGCAGGAGGGTCCTGTCTCACTGGCCCTGTCACTCCTCGGCTCTCCGATCGTGTCCCGGCAGTTTGAGATCGACTCGATCTCGACTGTGCAAAACTCGCTACACGTCGCTCTCTGGGTACTGCATCCTCATAATGCCGCCGATAATACTCGACCTCCTGTACCCTCCAGGTCAGCTCTCTCAGGGTGTCTCTCAAGGGACCACCCGCCGCTGCTCTCTGTACGGTCGCTAGGGCCTCCTCTGCTCGACCCCGTCGCTCCATCTCGGTATCTCTCTCAGTAGTCAACTGAGATATCTGCCGCTGATATGTCAAAATCTGTGCCTGCAGCTGCTGCACAGTAATCTGTAGGGTCCGGATCTGTGCATCCTCTACATGACCCGGCACTCGTACCCGTAGTGGTCCCTGTGCTGGCGGAACCCCTCCCACTCGGCCTGTCCTGGGTACAGGAGGTGGGAGTATATCTATCCTCCTCTGTACTGGTCTCCCCACCTCCTCCTCTCCTCCCACTGCAGCCAACACCTCCGTCACTTTACCCTCTCCTCCGGCCCCAATGGCCAATCCTCCTCTACCTCTCTCAATCCTGCCCTGTCGCACTGCCCTCTGCACACCTCTACCTCTCCTCCTCCCTCTATCTCCTCCATCTCCTCCATCATCCCCATCATCTCCCCCGTCTCCCTCCTCTCCCTCTGAATCGAATACCGGTCTCATCTCCTCTGGATCTGAGATCCTAGCCACGGCCCGAGCAGTAAACAAACGAGCGAACTCCTCTGTCATCCCGGCATCCTGTATCTCCGGGGCATAATCCCAGACCTGTCCAGCCAACCTGTTAAACTCCTCAATGGCCACAGCACTGTCAATGGTCGGCCCCCAATCGGCCACATCCTGCTGTCATCGTGCGTATAAGCATGCCCCCTGTGGAATCCCCTGCTGTCTCCCGAACTGCCGCAAAACTCGGGTAACCAAAAACCGCTCTATCACAAATGGAGTCCTCCCGATCAGATACCTCGTCATAAAAATGAAAGGCATCTCCATCCCATCCTCTGCCCACACCTCACAGTCTGTATACGGTCTCCAGGTGACCGTATCTATGTCATCAAAAACCCTCCTCCAGTGCTCTAGTTTGCCCAGCTTACGCTGGACAACTAGGCCTCTATAACCATAAGCATAAGCTGCCCCTACGGGCCTATCCCTGTCTGCCAGTGGCCTCGCTGCTGGAATGTGCTCCCAGCACCATACCTGTAAAAGGGTCACCCCTGCTGATAAACTCCCATATCCGAGGTATACCACCTCATGTAGGCTCCTGTAGAGGTGGGCCAGCATCGCTGACCCCCATGCAAATCTCCGGCCCTATGTGACCATCTGCTCCAGAACCAGCCCCCATCCCACTGAAAATCCCTTTGACCTGCGATCAGGACAAAGGAATCCTCCAATAAATCCTGCCAATACAGATGGCAGCGGTGCATAATCCAGATCCAGGAACTCCTGCCACGGGATCTCATACCCACAGACGCTCTCATCATGAAAAATCCGGCGCAGTGCCTCTGTGCCGCCCTCCTCTGTCTGCTCATAGGGCAATATAGCCCCTACCACAGGAATACGCAGGATACGATAGCAGTCCTCTGGTGTCACGGTCATCTCCCCAGTAGCAAAATGGAAGGTGTTCGTGTCACTATGCCACCTCTCTGCCAGTGCTGTCAAGAGTCCCCGGTTCACAGTGAACCGAGGCATATCTAAAAGTGAGGTCAATCCACACCTCTCAATAATGTCCAGGTCTGCCTGTGACAGACGTGGTATCAGTGTCCATGGTCTCGGGAATCTCTCCCTCGACTGCACGATCCCCAATCGCTCCTGTCAACAAACAAAACATATCCAATATCAGTTTCCACATCAACAAGATATCAAAATAAAACTTACATCAACAACATGAAACAAATTTGCTCATCTACATCAAGTTCAAAAACCTATCATTTCATATCAAACTTGTAACACAACTCAAGTTCTCAAAAACCATATCAAAACTTGTAAAACAACTCAAGTACCACAATCACATAAACTTGTAAAACAACTCAAGTTTCCCACCCATATCATCTTGTAAAACAACTCAAGTTTCCAACCCATATCGGCTTGTAAAACAACTCAGGCTTTCATACACATTTGAACTTAAAATAGATAACACAAATAAATCATGTTCTGATCACCCCAAATAGCTTGATATCTATACATAACTTGGAAACATTCACATCAAAACAAGTTATACAAATGCTCATATTGGATACATGCATCACAAACACGACAGGCACGCAAAAACACAATTTTTAAATCGGCCACAGCACAAATTTATCCTGGATGCGCTAAAACAGACATAAAATGCGCTAAAACAGACATAAAATGCGCTAAAACAGACCCATGCGCTAGGCTTCTTGTCCTACGCGCTAACATATCTGCCTTATGCGCTAGATTCCATCTATGCGCTACCCTTTTCTATCTATGCGCTATCTGATTTAGCCTATGCGCTAGACTCTGTTCACGCGCTACTTTTTTCCTCCCATGCGCTACCTAAACTAACCTATGCGCTAGAATATTTCTACGTGCTAACCTGTCCTCTCTAAGCGCTCTCCTTTTCATCCTATGCGCTAGACTAGTTCTACGCGCTAAATCCCTCTGCCTAAGCGCTACCTTTTCAGCCCTATGCGCTAAGTTATTCCTACGCGCTAAACTCCCTGTTTGATGCGAACTTCTATGCCTCCTATGCGCTAGGTTAGACCTACGCGCTATCCTGTTCTTCTAAAGCGCTACTATACACATTACCTGCGCTATTCTACATAGACGCGCTAACCTAAACGACATATGCGCTATCAAAATCATTTCGGACGCAGCAATTAAAATGGCTTCTATGCGCTACTTCACATTGCGTATGCGCTAATATGCGCCTTAGACGCGCTAAAACGATGAGTCCGAACTTTAAAATTCGAAAAAAAAAGCTAAAAACGACAAAATAAAAAATCAAAAGAGGGTCAAAAATGTTGACTTACTGGTGGTCCACGCGTGGCTGGTCTCCGATACCTCCGAACGCGCTCAAAACGGTGTCTGTGATACGGAATAGGCATTTTCTCTCCAGAGCTAATTCTCTTTTTCTTCAAAGTCAACAAGCACAAATGAATTCAAATCAAGCCCTTTTCCCCTTTTATAGGAGGAAAATGAAATTAGGGTTAACTAACTGCGCCTGTAATATGGTCGCGGTCTCCCCTATACCAAAACACTTGTAATTTATCGGGAGATGAATCAATTTACACACTAACTACACACATGAAATCCTACACATCATACGAACGTCATCAATTTAAATCAAAAATTTTCCAAACAAAAAAAAAAAAAAATTGATTCATCTCCCGAGGGGGCATCACATCAAACATCGAATCTGGGGCACCACATCAAATCTGGGGCACGACTGGCAAATCAAAAGAGCGACACAAAAATTGCATTTGATCATAAAAACACAAAAACAATCATTTTTCTTTGAAATAACATGTGCACACACGTCACTTCAAAGAGGGGCAAAATGTAGACGCATAAAAATGACCATATTCCTAAAATGAATATTTTATGTTCATTTTCCTATTTAATTAAATCCAATTTAATTAAATTATCCACATTCTTCTATTTAATTAAGTAAATCACTTGATTAAATTCACTATACCATTTAATGAATAAATCATTTTATTCAATTAAATCCCTCTAGCCACTTTTAATTAAATTCAAATTTAATTAAATAGTTATCCTAAATTGAATAAATCATATTTATTTAATTTCTCCAAATTGCAACCAAATTGAATGAAAATCAAAATAATTCAATTAAATCCTATTATCCCCTCATCCACTTGCAAAATCTCAAACCCCTTCCTAACCCCTTCTAGAATCTTCTAATCGATTCTAATTAACCTAACCCTCATCTAAACTTTGTCACATCCCTAAGCAAAGGGAGGTCACTTCTCAAATGGCCCAAAGTCTTGGATAACCATTGAAGGTTTTCAACCTTCAACCACCAAAAACCCTAAAGTCTTTGAAAACCATTGAAGGCTTCCAACCTTCAACCACTTAATCCACAAAGTCTCCAATAACCATTAATGGTTATTTCAAACCCTCCCACATGGTTAAAACATTTGTTTTGACTCAACCTCTATCCAACCCAAGGGTCTCATCAGGTCATTAATGCTTTGACCATGATTATCTCTTAATCATTTGCACAAAGGTTTATCCTTGGATTAGATCCTAATTCATTGGGTAAACCTAACTGAGACTTGACCCTTAGCCTTTAGATAACCATGAGGTCTCCTCAGGCCTTTAATGCCTCCAACCTCTTCTTTCAACCCAATCCTGTGTTGACACTTGTCATCATTTCATTGGTACAAATTGTGCACATGGATCCCCAACTTTCAAACTTGACCCTTGATTAAACCTTTCAATCTTGACCATCCATTGCCCTGTTTGTGCTATAAATAGAGCTCTCATTCCTCCATTCTTAACAATCATCTTTCAAATTTGAAGCATCACACTTATGCTCAAATTGTTTCAAGCTTTCATATCATCTTATGCTCATCATTTAGCCTCTTTTAGATCAGAATTAATCATGAACATGCATGCTAAAGTAGTTTATTTATCATTTTAGCTCAATCATAGAGTAAATATAGTATGCTAGGATAATCTTCATACTAATCTCGTCATCTTATCATTTAGTTTATTGCATTTCTAGCATCTCATCTAGCTTATAACACATCTCATACTAAAATCAGTTAAAATCTCTCTCGTTCTCATATTTGTCATCCCTAAGCCATTTTGCTCAGTAATCTGAGAGCAAAACATTGGTTTGAGGGACATTGTGAGATAGAGAACCATGGGATCCTCCTTGGGAAGCTGAGTAACGCATCGTTACTCCATAGCTTGCATCAAGAAGTCCTGTGTGTGTGTGTGGATTGGTATTTTACGCATTTTTCACATTTTAAATTCTAACAACCCACTTTTCCCACATACAATACTGACAATGTTTATTATGTTGAAGGTTTAAGTCATAATCTTTTGAGTGTAGGACAATTGGTGGATAAGAGATTTCAGTTACAATCCAAGGATGGAAAATCCAAAATCATTAATAGATCTAGTTTGGAGATTGCAACCGTTACACAGACTAAATGTAATATATTTCATTTGAACTCTGGTGAGAAGACATGTTTGATTACACAGATTGATGAGAGTTGGCTATGGCATAAAAGGTTGTGCCATGTGAATTTGATTGCATTGTGAAGATCAGTTCAACTAAGGCAGTTAGAGATATACCTAAGATTATGAAGACCTATAATCCGGTATGTAAAGAATGTCAAATGGGTAAATAGGTTAGAACCTCTTTTAGGAGTATACAAGATAAAGCTAATGATATTCTTGATCTTAATCATACTTATTTGTGTGTCCCTTCTAGAGTTAAAAGTTTTCAAGGTGATAGATATTTCATATTAATCATTGATGATTATTCTAGAATGATGTGGGTTACTTTTCTATAAGAAAAATCTGAGGCATTTGAAAAGTTTAAAATCTTTAAGGCTAAAGTGGAAACTAAGATAGGATTGAAGATTAAATTTTTGAGGTCAGATAAAGGTGGAGAATTCACATCCGGTGAGTTTAATAACTTTTATGAGAAGCATGGTATAAGGAGACATTTTTTGGCTCCCCGGACACCTTAGCAGAATGGAGTTGTGGAAAGGAAGAACAGAACTATCTTGGATGCTGCTAGAACAATGATGATGGAAGCTAGTCTACCTCATATCTAATAGAGAGAAGCAGTGAGAACAACGATTTATACATTCAACATAGTACATATCAAAGGAGAAACCGGTAATAAAATTTATGAATTATGGTTTTGAAATACACCTACAATTAAGTATTTCAAAATATTTGGTAGTAAATGTTATATCAAGAGAGATGATATCATTGGAAAATTTGATCCTAGATGTGATGAAGTCATATTTCTTGGTTATTTTAATGAAAGCAAGGCATATAGGTATTATAACAAGAGATTGCAGAGAATTGTAGAGAGTGCTAATGTAAAAGTGGATGAGCTGGATAGAGGTCAAATCAAAGTTTATGAGAAGGAACCGATAGTGGAAATGATTATATCTAAACCGGTAGAACCTTTACCTGAACCGAGTGTTGAACCAATTACTCTCAGAAAATTCTATAATAACTGAAGAACCGGGAAGAGGAACATAGAGTTAGAGGACTCCTAGGTATGTGAGATTGAATCATTCAGAAGATCAAATCATTGGTGATAAGAGAAATGGAATAATGACAAGACGAAGACTGGCAACTAATGAGGTATGTTTAATTTCACAAGTTGAACCGGTATCAGTAATTGAGGCATGTAAAGATGAATATTGGTTGAAAGCTATGGAAGAATAAATAGATTAGATTGAGAAAAATAATACATGGACTTTGGTTCCCCATCCTAAAAATAAGAATGTTATTGGAACTAAATGGGTTTTTAGGAATAAATTGAATGAGGATGGTCAAGTTATAAGAAAAAAGGATAGATTGGTTTGTAAAGGATATTCTTAGAAGGAAGGAACTGATTATGGAGAGACTTTTGTACCTGTAGCTAGGATTGAAGTTGTAAGATTATTTATTGCCTATGTTGCTTATAAAAATTACAAGGTTTATCATATGGATGTTAAGTGTGCATTCTTGAATGGGGATCTTCAAGAGGAAGTTTATATTGAGCAACCTAATGGTTTTTCACTATCAAGTGATACAAACATGGTTTACAGGGTAAGGAAAGTTTTATATGGATTGAAATAAGCACCTAGAGCTTGGTATGCAAGGTTGGATAAATATCTTTTGAAGCTTGGTTTTACTAAGGATATTGCTTACATTAATTTATATTATAAAATCACTGATGATGATATACTAATTATTGAAGTATTTGTTGATGACATTATTTTTGGAGGTGAAGATAAGTTATACATAGAATTTTCTAAGAATATGGAGAAAGAATTTGAAATGTCTATGATTGGTGAGATGAAATTTTTCTTAGGTTTGCAGATTACTCAGACTAATAAAGGTATTTTCATATGTCAAACTAAGTATGCTAAGGAATTGTTGAAGAAATTTGGTATGGGAGATTCTAAACCAGTAAGTACTCTTACGGTTAAAAGTGAGAAATTGACAAGAAAAGATGTTTCTGCCCTTGTAAATCCTACAAGATACAAATCTATGATTGGAGGTCTACTTTATTTGACTCAGACTAGGCATAACATAATGAATGTTGTTTTTATTGTATCAAGATTTCAGAGTGATCCTAGAGAAAATCATGAGTGTGCGGTGAAAAGGATTTTTAGATACTTGCAAGGTACATTAGAATATGGTTTGTGATACCCTAAGGATGATAACTTTACTTTATGTGCATATACAGATGTTGATTGGGCTGGAGATGTTGATGACTAGAAAAGTACTTCTAGTGGAGCTTTCTTTCTTGGAAAGAAACTTGTTTCATGGATCAGCAAGAAACAGTCATGTACATCTTTATCTACTGCTCAAGCTGAGTGTGTTGCTGGTGCTACTAATTGTACACAAGTTCTATGGATAAAGAAAATGTTGAAGAATATAAAGGTGGATTGTGATGAACCTATAGTTATTCACTGTGATAACTTTGTTGCTATTGATATATCAAAGAATTTGGTATTTCATTTTAAGACAAAGCACATATTTATTGAGTATAACTTTTTGAAGGAAAAGATGGAAGCAAATGAACTTAGACTGGTTTATGTGAACACTAAAGAATAGATTGCAGATATCTTCACTAAACCTTTTCCTAAAGAATCATTTGAGTACTTCAGAGACAGACTAGGAGTTTCCGCCCCTCTGGTAGAGACTTGATTAATGCGGTTTGTCATCAGTCCGATATGTATTATTAGAGATACTATTCATTTTGGCACTGATGTGGGGATGCTACTACTCAGGGGGAGTAGTTAGCTTTGATTTTTAGTGGTTTATGTTTTTTCTTTGATATTTATGTCAGATTTATGGCATTGATGTCCAAGGGAGGGAGAAATTGATGTGAAAAAGAAAAGTAAGGGGAGAGCTATTGATAGGGGGACATATATATGTATAATTCAGAGCTTTACAAAGATATAATTCATAGGTGGAGTTTGGTCTTTGTTCAGAACTGTATGTGGGAGACTTATTTGGCATTTCTTGCTACTTAGATGTTTTTCACATCTAGTGTTTCCATCAATGGCAAAGGGGGGGATTGTTGGCCATTTAAAGGAATTGATTATGTGTTGCATTTTTGTCTTGTCATTGATGTCAACACTAGCTATTTGGATGCTTTATCGGTACCCTTCTGGTCCTAGTAAGATGAGTGGTTTTTAGTTGATTTGGATCTAGCATTATGTGGTAGGCTCCGGTATAGTTTGGTTATGGAATTGGCTTATTCATGATACTCATGTTCATATTCAGTAAATTGGTTTTGATCTAGTGATCAGATGCTATCCTATTTTCTTCGAAGCTTGGCTTCTGGTTTCGGTGAGGGTTTCACTGATAGAGCTTTTGATGAAGATCTTTGATGAATTGCATAAGTAGTGTTGGTGCAATTTTTGGTGGATTTTCAGGATGTTGTTGGTGATCATATTTGAGACTTGGCAGATGGAGATCATTTTTATGGCGTATGGACCTATATTGGGTCCTGGTTGATCTAGGTTATGGACCAGCTTTAATGATGTGTGTGGATTGGACCATTCGATATGTTTTAGGGATGTCTTATGTGTTGAATATTATTTGTTTGGTCTAAGGCCAGCATGTTTTGTACTTATGTAATTATTGTCTGGTGGCCGACCTGATTGTTTATGGTCGAGGGTTTGTATATATAATGTAAGATCTCATTGAAGATCAATATGATCATGGTTATGGGAAAGGGATGTAATGTGCGAATAATGTAATATCATTCAGGCAGAGGATTTGGTCGATCATTGGAGATCAAATTGGGTTTATGTAAGAGGAATTAGTCCTCTGATATTGAGATTAACTGGATCTATACTCAGGCATAGGAAATGCTATCTTTGCAGTTCAAACACTTCTCTGGATTGTAGTCTGTATTTTTATGTAGTTAGTGGGGCCCCTTTTGTGATGAGAAATGCACTCTAGGTTGTTGGCCTTCCTACAAATGCAGGCCCCTCAATTGTAATTCACATACTTACTGCAGAAGTATTATCTGGCTGTGGGTAGGATTCCCACTGTGGTTTTTCCCTTTTCCAAGTTTTCCACATATAAATCTTGGTGTCATGTGGATGGTATTTATTCTGTGATTATTATTTATTCTTAATTGGTTGGTTTAACTGCTATTCTAGTATTTGGTTTAAGCATTTTGGTATTAATGTTTTGGGTTCCAGTATTAAAGTTTTAATTGCTAATGGTTCTAGTAATCTGAGACAATTGACTCACCCCCCCCCCCCTCAGTTGTTTTCTAATCATTTGAACTATCTAACAAATAGAAGATCTAGTAGAGAGATTCGCAGAAGAGTTACAAAATCCATTTGTAACAAGACTGTTACTTTTGTATTTGAATATACTTATTGTATACCAATAAGTTGGAGCTTGGTGCAGGGGCTGCAGCTCCTTGGCTTGGTGCCCTAAACACTATATTCAGAGATTCATTGTGAGGATGGATTGGAGTAGTAGACTCCAGTAGCATTTCTCACCAAGGTTTTTCCCATCTTTGATTTTCCTCGTATATGTTGGTGTTATGTGATGTCTCTTGTGTGTGAGTGCATTTTTGTTAGTCTACTTTCAGTTAGATCTGGTAGCCGATATACTCATATATGATAGTTGAAGGAAAAAAATTGAGAACCACTAATTCACCCCCCTCTCAGTAGTACTGTGTCTAACAATTGGTATTAGAGCCTAGGTTCATGGTTAGACAAGCTTTCTCCAACTTCGGTAGATTCTGGCTTAAGGATATAATGGTTTGTTTAGTGTCAATGCCTTCTCTGGTATTTGATGGTTCCAATTATTTCATTTGGAGTTGTAGAATGGAAGTCTACTTGTCCTCCCTAGGGTTTGATGTATGGATGTTAGTTGTAAATGGTTGCCCTAGTAAAGTCAGTCCTCCCAGCGATTCAGATGCAGAAAGAAGAAACCAATGTAATGATGCAGCAATGAAGGCAATACTCTGTGGGTTAGCAGATGATATCTCCTCACAGGTGGACATATGCAGATCGGCAAAAATATTATGGGACAGACTTGAAGAAGCTCTATGCAAATGAGCCTACCACTGCAGAACCAGTTTGTCAAGATAGGATGAGAAATGCATCTCATATATCTGTAGATATTGAAGGCAATTTTGTTAGCAGCCATAGCAATGATGAAGAAGGAACCCACCTCTTCATGTCTCAAGAATTAGAAGATGCGAGGCACACATCTGATAATGATCATGCAGATCACTCCTACAGACAAGATGTGTTTGGAAGTGATAGTGAAGGTGAAGAAGAAAAGGAAGAAAAAGTTAATCTCGAAGGAGAACTTGTAAATGCACTTGAGGAGCTCAGTAGAGTAAGAAATGAATACAAACTATTCAAGAATGTTACTATAGTGGAGAAGAACCGGTTAGGATGAACTCAAGGTAAGAATCCGATTTGATGGCAGTAGTGATGCCTTGGACAAAATGTTGAAAAGTAGAAGCATGCCAAGGACACTGAAGGATTAGGAAGTGGTGCCAGTGAATGCTCCACCAACAAAAATGTCCCCCACAATGACATTTTGTTTCTCTTCAAATGGAGAAAACAAGGGACAGGTCTTCACAGTTAGAAATGCTCCCCGGAAGAAGGTTGATCTAACCACAACCGGTGAAGACATGTAGAAAAGGAAGAAGTTTGGTGCTGCAAGAAGGAGAAACAATGCATATCCCAAAGGAAAAGGGAAGATGGGAGAAGATAGCTTCACCGGAAGCAATAATATGAGAGGATGGCAAAGAAGACCTTCCACTGGTAGAAGACAAGGAAATGCTACAGCCCACAAGACAAATCAAGTGTAAGAAAAGAAGAGATCAGATGGAAGAGCTGTAGAGCATGGTCAACATAGGATCCATCCTCGAAGAAGCAGAAATAGAGATACTAAACCAGTAAGATCTCCCCATGAATGGCAGAATAAGTTTGTAAGTTATGAACCTTCTGTAGACACCTAAAATTGTCATGTCTAATTAAATAAATATTTTATTTATTTAATTATCTAAGCCTAATTCTTCTATTAATTAAATAAATTTTTATTTATTTAATTCATTCATTTATCCTCTTCTAGCCTTATTTCTCATTTAAATAAATACATTTATTTATTTAAATTATCCCTTTCCTAAATTAAATAAATATTTTATTTATTTAATTATCCTACTTCTTCTATTAATTAAATAAATCTTTATTTATTTAATTAATTCATTATCTTTTTCTACGCATGACACATGTCATTCATCTCTTAATTCATACACTACCTACCCCTTTCATTATTTTGGTATTTCTTTTACCTACCCTCTAATCCTAGCCGACCTCTCTTTTTACACCTCTCAATCTTAACCCTCCATTTCCTATTGTGTCTTCTATTTAAGGAGATGCTTTCTTCATTGTCAAACCCTAATGACTAATCATTCATTCCTAATCATTCTATGCATTCTAATCACTCAGCCTAATCGACAATTTGGAAGACTTGGCTACACTACGATCCTACTTGCAACCACATTCCGTTCTTTGTTGAGCTCTTGTGCATATAAAAATCTGAGAGCAAATATATCAAGCAAGATCAATGGAGATAGGAAGAATGGAGATCAAAACCCTATTAGACATGTGATGGTATAATCTTTGTGATTTTGAGTTATTTGCATTGTCTTAGGTAATCTTCATATGTTATGGTGGATCTTTACTGATTGTTAGGCTAGGGTTTTGTGGTTGAATTCATTTAGCCTTTCAATATTGTTATTATTGTTATCCATTTTCACCATATACATTTTGGCACGCCCGGTGGGACCCTTGTCCCTTTGCATTTAACATTTTTGTTGCAGATTTCGCAGTTTTGAAGTTGCAGATCGGACAATTTTCGACGACATTTTAGGTTTTTCTGCATCTGCGAGCGTTCGGATCGCGTTTTTGTGTTTCAGAAGCGTCTGCAATATCGTGAATCGCGCCTGTGTCTTTGCCAGATTTTATTTTTGCAGATTTCTGGAACCGCGTCTGTGAATTTAAATCGCGTCTGTGCTTGATCTTATCGCGTCTGTGTTCGGGAAAAGCGTCTGCGGTATCCAAGCGCGTCTGTGCATTACACAACCGCGTCTGTGTCATACAGACGCGTCTGTGTCTGGTATAACTGCGTCTATGTTTTCTGTTTTGCAAATTTTTCAATTTTCTTTAATTCGGGTTTTCGGATTTTGTACTTAGGGTTTCAGATCTGGTTTATTTTCGGCTAACCCTTGCAGATCTAGCTAACCAAGTTTGTGCAGCTTGCTTTGGAGGCAAAAACATTTTTGTTGAAGGCCCCTTTTCACAAAGTCTTTTGGGTTTTCTAAAATTTACCTAACTTGTGTGCTTGCAGGAAGGGGTTATCATTTGAAACAACCCAAACTACTAACAATTTTGTTGCAGGGCCTTAGCTAGGGTTTTGTAGTTTTGTTGTGTGCCTTGTTTTCATAGATTAGCAAACACTTCCTTTGGTGCACTAAAATTGAATCATTGTCTTTTGTGTCTTGAGCAATAGGCTCTTTTTGTTTAATCTTTAGAGGGCCTGTCTTCCCGTGTGGTCATTAGGACTACTAGTGAGAAGAGAACGACCCAAGTGGTAGCGAGGAAAACCCACCTCTTCTGAACCACTATAATCAAATGTATTCATGGTGAAAACTATGGATAACGTGTGCTGATTAGTTCATACCGACACTATGTCTCCCCATAAACCCGTTTGATCAAATTTATTTGATCATTTGTAGGGCGTAACCCCTACCGGCTGGGAGCCTTCTGTATTTATAGAGCTGAAAGTGCTGCATGTATGGCCACACGAGCGGATGCCCTTACTAGCACCTTTTTGTTTTAGAAGCCCAAATCCTTCTAGTTGTTGGGGCAGGAGGTCGGACCTCTGGTAGCGGCCCACACACATACGGTTCTTAGTAGAGATACAAAGTTCGCCATGGGGAGTTTTCATGGGGACTAATGCTTGGCTGACCCGAGAAGTGAGTGCCGAGGGTGGAGCCAGTGAGGTCAAGCATCTAAGTATCCGCTCTGAATAGCGTAGCCTCGGGGGTAAAACCCTATGTGGGATCAACAACTATTGTCTTGGCCAGCCCTAAGATTTGTGCTTGTCTTATGCTAAACACTCAAACATTCAAGACAAAACAACAAAACATTGTGTCTTTTGTGTCTTCAAGTGTATGCAAAACTTTTTACATCAAACAACACACTTTTGGAGTCTAAACAATTTGCAAACATTGAGTCATCAACATTGTGTCCTCTTGTCACGAAAAGTAGTCAAACAGTCGGATTTGGTCACAACAAAACAACTTCACAGATCAGAAAAATTGCACTAAGGTTACAGAAAGGCGTCTGTGTCTGATTTAACCGCGTCTACGTCATATAAGCGCGTCTATGAAGTATAGAATAGCGTCTGTGTTTTCAACAGCGTCTGTGTCAAACAGAGAAGCGTCTGTATCTGGGAATCGTGTCTGTGAAGTATACAGAGGCGTCTGTGTCAGGAATATAAAACTTTAACAGTCCAGCAAACAAAAGAAAATTAGTTTCGGCATACTTGAGCTTCCTAGGTTGTCTCCTCAGGTTTCATCTAGCATTCAGCTTGTTCTAAGGTTTCATACAGTCCATCATTGCTTCACATCTCATTTTACATTCATACTTGTCAGAACTTGAGTCAAAAGGTCACTTGCTTGTCCTCATCATACTTTGTCAACACACTACATACTACTACACTTTGCTAAGTGGTCCCTCATCAAGGTTTCTTACCTTTGGGTCTCATTTGGTCTTACTTAGAGTCAAGGTCAGCTTACCTCATCAAGAGAAACGATCCTCTCTTTGGAAGTCACACCTACTCTACTACTTACATACTTGGTCTTACACTTTGGACATTGCAAGTACACCTCAACATTCATTTACACTCCATACAACTCTTGGTCTTCCATACTCTTGTCATTTTTCATCTAGTCTCTCACATATTGGTCAAACACCTAGTTCATGGTTGAAACCCGACTTCAAAAATCTAGGAGAATAGCTAAAGAAGCTCAAGAATCCGTAAACATGAGTTCTTATGAGTATGACAATGATCTATTCTACAATCCTGAGCACACTACATTACCAGACATGAATGTTTATAGACATAATCCAAATGTGGAAAGCACAAATACTATAAACAACAATACTACACACAATGACAATGTGGACAACTCTTCAATACTATCAGCAGACGTAGAAGAATCCATAATGAATCCTCATTTCAATAGATTGGTTGAAGAGATAATGAGGAGAGATCGTCAATACTTTTTACACATGATGGCACAAAGTGGAGCTAAAATACCGCATGATTTTGACTTATCTCAACTTATAGAAAGTCGACCCTCACAACAAATTCAACCCAACATGGATCAAAGGAGACCAAATAGTGGAGGAAATAGAGGACCGAATGTGATGCCTGAGTCACCATCAGTTTTGCTTCAAAAGCCAGCAATCCCACATACACAAGCTCAAACATATGATACTTACACTCAAAGACCATCATGGAGGCCTTATGCTCAAACACATGCTCAAGGTATGGATCAATCAAAACAAGTGGATACTCAAGGACATCCTCAAAATTTTGACACAAGGAGACCTCATGTCAAAATTGGGGGCAACACAATGGAAAATGAAAGGCCTATTGAATATGGTATATATGCACAAAATAGATATGGGGTCCCTCAACAAGAAGTTATGCCAAGTGCTCCATATATGTCGCAACAATATAGACCTCCATATGGACATGTCTACGATCAGTATCATCCATACATGCAACAAGCTCCTCCTCAAATGGGCATTTCAAACATGGGGTATGCTACAAGAAATCAATCTCCTCCTAAGAATAATTTGGGGCAACAAATTAGGGATCTACAAAAGAAAATGGAGGACATGAGTACATCAAAACCAACATACACTATGAGAGATATATGTCCTTATCCCTTCGATAAGAGCATTCCAATGCCTCCATTTCCTACACACTTTGTGACGCCAAAATTTGATAAATATAGAGGGAGAGGAGACCCCAAGGCACATATAAGACAATTCTTCACAGCTTGCATTGAGGTAGCGGCAGAAGAAACATACTTGATGAGGTTGTTCCCACAGAGCTTAGGCGATCAAGCTATGGAATGGTTTTCTCAATTACCTCCTGGTATTAAGTCATGGGGCGACTTGGCAGAGGCATTCATTCAGCATTTCTCTTACAACATTGAAACAGATGTCTCAGTTACTACCTTGTGCAATACGAAACAAAAGGAAGGAGAATATTTTGCAACATGTTTACAAAGATGGAGAAACTTAGCTAGCAGATGCTCTTGCGAAATCCCGCAAAAACAAATGGTAGAAATGTTCACACAAAATGTTAACAAGGCTATTGGATATGATCTCAGGAAAGCTTGTTTGTCTACATTCAAGGATGTTATTGAAAAGGGCCTAGCAACAGAAAAAGTCTTAATTGAACAAGGAGTTATCAAGATATTTAAAGAAAACAAAGATGACTTTAAAGGAAAGGACAAACCAAAATTTTGGAACAAGAACAAGAATACAGTTAATGATGGCGTGGTTGATGCCAATACAGTGAGACCAAAGTTTATCTTTTCTGGATCAAGTTCTACAAACAATCAAGTGAACAATCAAACAACTTCTAAACCACGAAGGAAGTACACTCCATTGGGAGAACCACTTGAATCAGTATTCAAAAAGCTTGTGGCAAACAAAGTGATCACAGTTCTAGATTTTCCTCCATATGAACCAAAGGTCAAACCAAATTGGTGGAATGATGATGAGTATTGTGAGTTTCATAAGAGCAAGGGTCATAAGACAAGTAATTGCCATCGATTGAAAAACATTGTGCAAGATCTCATTGATAGAGGAGATATTGAGATTGAGGGACATTCATCTAACCAAGAACATGAGGTGTTTAAGGAACCATTCCCAAAACATGACAAAGGAAAAGGCAAAGTCACAGATGATCAAGCCAATTACACTAGAGCACCTTACAATTATGATTCCACTATCAATCACATCTCAATGGACAATCATATTTCTACTATTACTATCAAGAACAAAAATCCTGAGAATCCTTCTCAGAGACCCAAGATTGTCCTAAAGGGTGTTGGATCTTCGTTTGAATCTACCTCTGAATGTCATGTTACAACCCGTCGAGGTAAGATCACATTGCCAGGTGCCTCCACTAAGAATACCAATCCTTTATCAATCAAGCCTGAGTACGACCTTGTAGAACAGTTAGGGAAGACACCCGCGCTCATCTCCATTCTTGAGCTCTTACGTATATCCCCTGCACATAAAGCCATCCTTGACAAAATCTTGAGAGACACTGCTATTCCTACTGATCTGAACGTGGACCAGTTTCAAGCCATGGTGGGATGCCTTTCCATTCCACATTCTCTTACGTTCACAGAAGCCGATGACGCCTCCATAAGTCAGCCACATAATGCACCTTTACACGTTGAAGCTTTCATACATAAACATCGAATAAAGTGAGTCCTGATAGATGGAGGAGCAGGTCTAAATATTTGTACATTGAGCACCATCAGACAATTGGGATATTCTGATAAAGCTGTGAATTCTACAAACCAAATCACCATCAAGGCTTATGATGATGAAGAGCGTTCATCCAAGGGCACAGTTACCTTACCACTAAGAATAGGGCCAGTCACAAAGGATGTGGTTTGTCAAGTCCTAGACCTGGATCTCACATATAACATATTGCTAGGACGTCCTTGGATTCATGAAATGAGGGCAGTCCCATCAACATACCATCAATGCATTAAGTTTCCTCATAATGGAGTCGAGGTAACAGTCAACGGTGATCCAAATCCGTTCATATATTGCAATAACTTGAGATCACATACTGAGACTATCATTCCCAGTAATCGTGAGGCTACTCCTTCTTCGGCTTACATTGATCCTGAGTCATTAAAACCCTCGACATCCAAACAAGGTGAACTTAGAGGCAAGTTTCAAGACAAAGGCATGGGAGAATACACTTTGAATCAGACAATGTTTTTACGACAAGTCATGAGCTCTCCAAAAGAATATGGGAGGCCACATCCTAACAAGCAAATCTCCATCATGATACTCAAATGGGATCCTACCATCTTTCAAAGATGGGGCGAACTAGAAGAAGAAAATTTATATAAAATGCTCTATAGAGACATTGAAGAGGACACGCAAGATCAAATTATTATACCCTGTGAGAACTATGGCAAAGGCTTCAAAATTCTGCAAAGATTTGGGTATGATGGAAAAAGCCCTCTCGGGTTACGCAAAGAAGGTGTCATGGAGCCCTTACAACTTGAGCTAACTGCAAGAAGGGAACGCTCCAAGGGACTTGGTTTTCTGAATTCCAAGATTCACAATAAAATAACAAAAGAGGCATGGCGAATCAAAGTGGCCGAAGTTCAACAAGAGGATTATTATTCCACAGATTCTAATGAGTGGGAATGGGGTTCAGACAAATCCTCCAGTGACTATGAGCTCACCGAGACATTCAGAGAGCCAGATGAACCTACAGAGGAGGAGGAATTTTACAAAAAGTTCAGAGTTGGTCAAGAACCAACCCATAAGGATCCCGCACAGTCTTCGTTTCAAGGTCCTAGGTTGAAATCGCATAGGATGAGGACACCTGTCCCAGAAGGCGCTACTAGTGATGACAATTTGGATTCACTCACGATCAAAACTGATGAGGAGAGTGCCATCGATGACCTCGACGATTGCCTTGACATACCTGAATATAACCACATCTTCACTCTTTGTCCAGCAAATTCTGAAAACACTAATGACCTTCCCCTTGTTCACCCCCAACTCATTGACTGGGATCATGAAGGACCAGCACAATTTGATACATTTCAAAATGACGAAGCTATTGTCGACTATCTTGGCATTCGAGATGATCTTCCCCCTGGAGACCATAAGGCAGGATACACCATAGAACTCAACAACATGGCATACTTCGGTGAGGGTGTCGGGCCTTCTAGTCGCAAAAATGTGAAAATAAGAACAAAACAAGGGTCTTATGGTGAAAACCACACTATGGCGCTATCTGACTCCAAAAAAGTAAAAAGAAAGGACGTATCTGAGGGTGAAAACCTCTCTGAGGCACCCGAAGATGGAAGGCTCGACATTCTCCCAGCGTCATATGAGGAAAAGTCATCCATGCTGATAGAGGAAACTATAAAGACAAACATTGGTATGGAAGAAGTTCCACACAACATATTCTTAGCTCAATCTTTGACAGAGTCCGAAAAGGCAAAATTCATAAGCTTCTTTAAGGAATGACAAATCAACTTTGCATGGTCATACGCTGATATGCCTGGATTGGATCCAGATTTGGTAATGCATCATTTGACAGTCAAACCGGGGGCAAAGCCAGTAAAGCAGAAATTAAGGAAAATGCACCCACAAGTGGCATTACTAGTCAAAGCAGAGCTGGAGAAATTATTGGATGTCGGATTCATACGCCCAATTGATTATCCCGAATGGATTTCCAATTTAGTACCTGTCAGCAAACCAGATCGTAGTATCCGAATATGTACAGACTTCAGAGATATCAACAAAGCTTGTCCAAAGGACGATTTCCCATTACCAAACATTGACTTGATCGTTGATCTCACAGCAGGTCATGAAATGTTATCTTTAATGGACGGATTTTCTGGATATAATCAAATCAGGATTGCCCCTGAAGATCAACATAAAACATCATTCACTTGTCCATGGGGAACCTTCTGTTGGAATGTCATGCCCTTTGGGCTGAAAAATGCAGGCGCTACTTATCAAAGAGCGATGACTACTATCTTTCATGATCTCATGCACATAACCGTGGAAGATTATGTTGACGATCTTTTGGGAAAATCAATAGACAAAGATACACACTTGGACATACTTGCAGTTGTCTTTGATCGGCTGGAAAAATACAAGGTAAGACTAAATCCAAAGAAATGTGTCTTTGGAGTAACCTCTGGGAAGCTCCTAGGACTCATTGTGTCTAAAAGAGGAATCGAGGCCGATCCAGCGAAAGTCAAGGCTATCTTGGACATGCCGCCACCCAAGAATATCAGTCAACTTCGATCTTTACAAGGGAGACTCCAGTCCATACGAAGATTCATAGCACAACTTGCAGATAAGTGTAACCCTTTCCAGCACCTGCTACACAAAAACATCAAGTTCAAATGGGATGAGAACTGTCAACAAGCTTTTCAGGCGCTCAAAGACTATCTTTTGAACCCACCAGTCTTAATGCCACCAATTCCAGATCAACCGCTGCTACTTTACATATCAGCTACTCCAACAGCACTGGGGCCACTCCTAGCACAACAAGTTGATGACGGCAAGGAAAAGGCAATATACTATATCAGTCGCACATTGGTGGGATATGAGCTAAACTACACACCAATCGAACGTGCATGTCTCGCTATGATCTTTGCTTCACAAAAATTACGACATTATATGCTCACTCACAAGACTAAGTTGATTGCCAGAATTGATCCACTAAAATATCTTCTCAACAAAGCTACGCTTACTGGGCGGCTGGCCAAGTGGGTAATGATCCTGAGTGAATTTGACATCGAATATGTAGACAGAAAAGCTATAAAAGGACAAGCAATTGCAGATCAATTGGCAGATGCTCCCATGATAGATGATGTTCCTCTACAGTCAGAATTTCCAGATGAGTCCATTCTAACAATATCACCTGCAAAGCCATGGCAATTATATTTTGACGGCTCATATACACAATACGGGGCAGGAGCGGGTATACTCTTTATAACTCCTCAAGGCGATTCTATACCAAAGTCATACCGCTTATCATTTCCTTGCACCAACAATATAGCGGAATATGAGGCATTAACAACTGGATTAAGAATTGCAGTTCAATGGAAGATCCAGGAACTTCGTGTTTTTGGGGACTCTCAACTGGTCATCCGGCAAGCAACCGATGATTACCAAACAAAAGATGAAAAACTAATGCCTTACAAACAACTGGTCGATGATTTAAAATAGCACTTCACAAAGATAGAGTTTGAGCAGATACCAAGAGAACAGAATCGCGCTGCAGATGCCATGGCTACAATTGCTTCGCTGATTGATCTGCCGCAAAATGAGACCTGCTATGAGTTCTTGGTAGATAACTTGCTGATTCCTTCATATGAGATCACTCCTATAGAAATGATATGTGTTGTTGGTCCTGAATCCCAGTTATATGGTTCCATATTCACATACCTTCGCGACAATATCTTACCTCCCGATCTATCGAACAATCAACGCCGCACTTTCATTCGCCAATCCTCTCGATACGTCATTCTAGCTGATATCCTATACCGACGAGGTCTAGATGGCACCCTTCTTAGATGTTTAGAGAGTGACGAAGCTCAGATTGCGTTACAAGAAGTGCATGAAGGGATATGCGGTCTGCATACTAGTGGTCCTACCTTGGCCAAGAAACTCATCAGGATTGGATACTACTGGCCTACTATGGAAAAAGACTCATATCAGTTTGTCAAGAAGTGTAAGCAGTGTCAAATTCATGGAGACCTCATACATGCACCAGCACAAGAACTACAACCACTTGCATCTCCTTGGCCCTTTTGTTAGTGGGGACTCGATCTCATAGGCAAGATTCACCCTCCTTCTTCCAACGGTCATAAATTCATTATCACAGCCACAGAGTATTTCACAAAGTGGATTGAAGTCGTGCCTCTCACACAAGTTACTGGGAAACAAATCGCTACCTTCATTTTGAACTACATCATTTGCCGATACGGGATTCCTACTTCCATTATTACTGATAACGGGCGTCCCTTCAAAAATCAGGATGTTCGTGAACTCTGTGACCGCTTCCATATCTCTCATCGTTTCTCCACACCATATTACCCCCAAGGTAATGGCCAAGCTGAGGCGTCTAACAAAACAATTCTTAAAATCCTTAAAAAGACAGTCGATGACGCTGGCCGTAACTAGCATATCCAACTTAATCCTGCACTTTGGACCTACCGCACAAGTGTCTGCACACCTACAGGAGCTACACCCTACTCACTTGTCTACGGTGCTGAAGCCATCTTGCCTATTGAGGTCGAGTTACCTTCTCTACGGGTCTCCTTGAGAAACATAATCAACGATGAAGACTACAGGGTCTCTCGCTTACAAGAACTAGAACTGCTGGAGGAACGAAGACACACTGCTTTTAATCATCTCAAGGATTACCAACAAAGAATGAGTCGCAGTTACAATCATAAAGTCAAGCCTCGCACATTTGAAGTAGGTGACTTAGTCCTCAGAGAGAACCCCAAGAATCAGCAAGACAGAGATAAGAAGGGCAAGTTCGAACCAAACTGGCTTGGTCCTTACATCATCACAGCGGTATATGGATCTGGGGCATATCAGCTCTCAACTACAGAAGGTGAACCCTTGGAGGATCCTATCAACAGCATGCACCTTCGCAGGTTCTACACATAGCTTTTCAGAGTATCTTAATTCAAAAATACAAAAAAATCAAAAAAAATCAAAAAAAACAAAAAAATCAAAAAAATCAAAAATACAAAAAAAATTATAAAAACAAAAAAAATCGTCACTTGGTGAAAACCTGACAAACAGGCACTTTGTGACACAAAAAACATTGAAAAATTGAAAAAAGTAAAGAGAAATAATTTCGTCCAACGGTGAAAACCACTTCGGTGGCGCCCTGGGCAAGTACCATGGTGAAAACTGGGTCACCAGCGCCATGCGTAGAGACTTTGCTCCTCCCTCCTTCAGGATTCTCTTTCATCCTTCACTTTGCACACACTCACAACCTATTCACTCACAATAAAACTTACCCATTCCCATCATGGCTTGTTATTGATCTACCTAAGGTTGGTTAGCCATTCATAATAAACCTCCCTTTTCATTCCCTTTCCATCCATAATAAATCGGATCCTATCTGTGACTAAGGAAAATCCTACGTCTAGTGATGGGTGTGGAACTAAGAACATCACATGTTTTGAGGAGTACAGTTTCTTCCAGCTTTCTTCAGTCTATTCGCGCACAATCCACAATAAAGCAACATTTGCATCACAGATCCGCAATAAATTTTTATCTTCTCGACAATAAAGTATCAGTTTCATGGATTCAGTCAGTTTCAGATGAGACACAGCAGCAACAATGGGCTTCAACAAATCAAATCTTTCAACAGACTCAGACAACATTATGGTTCAGTGCTATCTATCCTTTCTGTGAAAGTGAACATTGTGACCACAATCAAATAAGACTTATACAGGTGACAAGAGACACTAAACTTGAGGACTACAGTGGATGTTGGTGTCAAGTTTTGGTTTTCTTTTGATTTTATCTTTCTGGTGACATGTCTTTTAGCTTTTCCAGGATGTCTTTGACTAGAGATTCTATCTCCAGGATGTCTTTGACTAGAAAGGCGAGGATGGGGTATCGTCACCTATTTTTGTTTGCTATCTGTGGATTGTCTTTTAGTAATGCTATGACTTGTCCAAGGATATGAGGACACTGTGAGTCTAGTATGAACTGGGGCATTCCTTGTTTGTGACTGTCTTATCTCCATGCAAACAGGTACAATGACTTTCTGGGCCGAACAAATGCCTCGATTGTCATAACCTATTCTGCCATAATAAAGCTCAATGATGATAACGCACAAGAAGCTCTTTCACGTTCATATCTTCTGTCTTCCATCCCCCTTTCTTGATTGACTTCCATTGTCCTTCTCGAGTCCGCGTAGCCCGCTATCACATGACTGAGTATAATGACACACCAAAAACATTTGCATTTCATATAGTTACACCTACATCACCACATATAAGCATTTCATACATACATATAGATATCACAATTGCATCACATCCTGCATACAACACATGTTAGCACATCTTACATTTCCATCATGTAACTAATCATTTGCATTATCATATTCATTTGCATTACATACATTCACATTTGCATCATGCATCACATATAAAACATAAAAGAACAAAAACATTGCATTGCATCATATACATATTTGCATCCATATCATAAAACATGTATCACATAAGAACATCTCATCACATAAGGTACACATGCATATAGCTGCCGCAAAAATGAATCATCTCTCATATATAATCAAATGTGTCATGATACAATGATGTCAAAAGAATCATATGGCTACAAAATCACCCGCAGGTGTCTACAATACAAAAATGGTACATATACTGATACAAGGGGAGCCCTATATGGCTATGATGAACTCCCTCCCTCGGAGCCACCTGGCCTCGACAGACGCTGAGCTATAGAAGGACCCGCTCCAGGATCACCCTGCCTATCTGGTGGTGGTGGAGGACCCATGACCCCACCACTAGATGCCTGCCTCCTCCGGCTCCCTCCCGTAGCCGTCGCTATCCGCGATGGTCTATGGAAGCTCCTCGCCCGCTGATCTGCTGGCACTGCACCATAGTAGAGGTCCCTCCAGTACCCAATCTCCTCCCCGGCTCGCAGCACATATGCGTAGCCTGCCCCTGCGTCCTCTGCCGCCTGCCTCCCTGCCCTCAGAGCTGTCTCGGCCTTAGTATATCGCTGGATGGCCTGGTCCCTCTCTCGCTCTATATCTCAGAGCCTGATCCTGAGGTGATCCCTCTCCCACTCCAACTCCTGGATCTCGTCTGCCTGGCCCTGGCAGATCTCTCTCAGCTCTAGCAGCTCATCCTCCTCAGGATCTCCACCCTCAGCCTCTGCCTGTGGCTCCTCCTCTGCAGGTGCCTGCACCTGTGCCTCCCCCTGTACCTGTCTAGGTGCCTGAACTGGTGCTGTCTCTGTACATGTCGGGGAACCTGTACCTATGCCTGTACTGGCACCTGTCTCTACACCTGTCCCTGCCTTTGTCCCTGTGCTGCTGGTACCTGCAGGGGCAATCCACCTCGACCCCTCACCACCTGGGCTGCTCCCTCCTGTCCTCCCTCCCTCCGAGGTGCCACCCGCCTCTCCCCCACTACTCCCCTCCGCCTCCGTCGGCCCCTACCTCCATCCCCTCACAGGTGGACATATGCAGATCGGCAAAAATATTATGGGACAGACTTGAAGAAGCTCTATGCAAATGAGCCTACCACTGCAGAACCAGTTTGTCAAGATAGGATGAGAAATGCATCTCATATATCTGTAGATATTGAAGGCAATTTTGTTAGCAGCCGTAGCAATGATGAAGAAGGAACCCACCTCTTCATGTCTCAAGAATTAGAAGATGCGAGGCACACATCTGATAATGATCATGCAGATCACTCCTACAGACAAGATGTGTTTGGAAGTGATAGTGAAGGTGAAGAAGAAAAGGAAGAAAAAGTTAATCTCGAAGGAGAACTTGTAAATGCACTTGAGGAGCTCAGTAGAGTAAGAAATGAATACAAACTATTCAAGAATGTTACTATAGTGGAGCAGAACCGGTTAGGATGAACTCAAGGTAAGAATCCGATTTGATGGCAGTAGTGATGCCTTGGACAAAATGTTGAAAAGAAGAAGCATGCCAAGGACACTGAAGGATTAGGAAGTGGTGCCAGTGAATGCTCCACCAACAAAAATGTCCCCCACAATGACATTTTGTTTCTCTTCAAATGGAGAAAACAAGGGACAGGTCTTCACAGTTAGAAATGCTCCCCGGAAGAAGGTTGATCTAACCACAACTGGTGAAGACATGTAGTAAAGGAAGAAGTTTGGTGCTGCAAGAAGGAGAAACAATGCATATCCCAAAGGAAAAGGGAAGATGGGAGAAGATAGCTTCACCGGAAGCAATAATATGAGAGGATGGCAAAGAAGACCTCCCACTGGTAGAAGACAAGGAAATGCTACAGCCCACAAGACAAATCAAGTGTAAGAAAAGAAGAGATCAGATGGAAGAGCTGTAGAGCATGGTCAACATAGGATCCATCCTCGAAGAAGCAGAAATAGAGATACTAAACCAGTAAGATCTCCCCATGAATGGCAGAATAAGTTTGTAAGTTATGAACCTTCTGTAGACACCTAAAATTGTCATGTCTAATTAAATAAATATTTTATTTATTTAATTATCTAAGCCTAATTCTTCTATTAATTAAATAAATTTTTATTTATTTAATTCATTCATTTATCCTCTTCTAGCCTTATTTCTCATTTAAATAAATACATTTATTTATTTAAATTATCCCTTTCCTAAATTAAATAAATATTTTATTTATTTAATTATCCTACTTCTTCTATTAATTAAATAAATCTTTATTTATTTAATTAATTCATTATCTTTTTCTACGCATGACACATGTCATTCATCTCTTAATTCATACACTACCTACCCCTTTCATTATTTTGGTATTTCTTTTACCTACCCTCTAATCCTAGCCGACCTCTCTTTTTACACCTCTCAATCTTAACCCTCCATTTCCTATTGTGTCTTCTATTTAAGGAGATGCTTTCTTCATTGTCAAACCCTAATGACTAATCATTCATTCCTAATCATTCTATGCATTCTAATCACTCAGCCTAATCGACAATTTGGAAGACTTGGCTACACTACGATCCTACTTGCAACCACATTCCGTTCTTTGTTGAGCTCTTGTGCATATAAAAATCTGAGAGCAAATATATCAAGCAAGATCAATGGAGATAGGAAGAATGGAGATCAAAACCCTATTAGACATGTGATGGTATAATCTTTGTGATTTTGAGTTATTTGCATTGTCTTAGGTAATCTTCATATGTTATGGTGGATCTTTACTGATTGTTAGGCTAGGGTTTTGTGGTTGAATTCATTTAGCCTTTCAATATTGTTATTATTGTTATCCATTTTCACCATATACATTTTGGCACGCCCGGTGGGACCCTTGTCCCTTTGCATTTAACATTTTTGTTGCAGATTTCGCAGTTTTGAAGTTGCAGATCGGACAATTTTCGACGACATTTTAGGTTTTTCTGCATCTGCGAGCGTTCGGATCGCGTTTTTGTGTTTCAGAAGCGTCTGCAATATCGTGAATCGCGCCTGTGTCTTTGCCAGATTTTATTTTTGCAGATTTCTGGAACCGCGTCTGTGAATTTAAATCGCGTCTGTGCTTGATCTTATCGCGTCTGTGTTCGGGAAAAGCGTCTGCGGTATCCAAGCGCGTCTGTGCATTACACAACCGCGTCTGTGTCATACAGACGCGTCTGTGTCTGGTATAACTGCGTCTATGTTTTCTGTTTTGCAAATTTTTCAATTTTCTTTAATTCGGGTTTTCGGATTTTGTACTTAGGGTTTCAGATCTGGTTTATTTTCGGCTAACCCTTGCAGATCTAGCTAACCAAGTTTGTGCAGCTTGCTTTGGAGGCAAAAACATTTTTGTTGAAGGCCCCTTTTCACAAAGTCTTTTGGGTTTTCTAAAATTTACCTAACTTGTGTGCTTGCAGGAAGGGGTTATCATTTGAAACAACCCAAACTACTAACAATTTTGTTGCAGGGCCTTAGCTAGGGTTTTGTAGTTTTGTTGTGTGCCTTGTTTTCATAGATTAGCAAACACTTCCTTTGGTGCACTAAAATTGAATCATTGTCTTTTGTGTCTTGAGCAATAGGCTCTTTTTGTTTAATCTTTAGAGGGCCTGTCTTCCCGTGTGGTCATTAGGACTACTAGTGAGAAGAGAACGACCCAAGTGGTAGCGAGGAAAACCCACCTCTTCTGAACCACTATAATCAAATGTATTCATGGTGAAAACTATGGATAACGTGTGCTGATTAGTTCATACCGACACTATGTCTCCCCATAAACCCGTTTGATCAAATTTATTTGATCATTTGTAGGGCGTAACCCCTACCGGCTGGGAGCCTTCTGTATTTATAGAGCTGAAAGTGCTGCATGTATGGCCACACGAGCGGATGCCCTTACTAGCACCTTTTTGTTTTAGAAGCCCAAATCCTTCTAGTTGTTGGGGCAGGAGGTCGGACCTCTGGTAGCGGCCCACACACATACGGTTCTTAGTAGAGATACAAAGTTCGCCATGGGGAGTTTTCATGGGGACTAATGCTTGGCTGACCCGAGAAGTGAGTGCCGAGGGTGGAGCCAGTGAGGTCAAGCATCTAAGTATCCGCTCTGAATAGCGTAGCCTCGGGGGTAAAACCCTATGTGGGATCAACAACTATTGTCTTGGCCAGCCCTAAGATTTGTGCTTGTCTTATGCTAAACACTCAAACATTCAAGACAAAACAACAAAACATTGTGTCTTTTGTGTCTTCAAGTGTATGCAAAACTTTTTACATCAAACAACACACTTTTGGAGTCTAAACAATTTGCAAACATTGAGTCATCAACATTGTGTCCTCTTGTCACGAAAAGTAGTCAAACAGTCGGATTTGGTCACAACAAAACAACTTCACAGATCAGAAAAATTGCACTAAGGTTACAGAAAGGCGTCTGTGTCTGATTTAACCGCGTCTACGTCATATAAGCGCGTCTATGAAGTATAGAATAGTGTCTGTGTTTTCAACAGCGTCTGTGTCAAACAGAGAAGCGTCTGTATCTGGGAATCGTGTCTGTGAAGTATACAGAGGCGTCTGTGTCAGGAATATAAAACTTTAACAGTCCAGCAAACAAAAGAAAATTAGTTTCGGCATACTTGAGCTTCCTAGGTTGTCTCCTCAGGTTTCATCTAGCATTCAGCTTGTTCTAAGGTTTCATACAGTCCATCATTGCTTCACATCTCATTTTACATTCATACTTGTCAGAACTTGAGTCAAAAGGTCACTTGCTTGTCCTCATCATACTTTGTCAACACACTACATACTACTACACTTTGCTAAGTGGTCCCTCATCAAGGTTTCTTACCTTTGGGTCTCATTTGGTCTTACTTAGAGTCAAGGTCAGCTTACCTCATCAAGAGAAACGATCCTCTCTTTGGAAGTCACACCTACTCTACTACTTACATACTTGGTCTTACACTTTGGACATTGCAAGTACACCTCAACATTCATTTACACTCCATACAACTCTTGGTCTTCCATACTCTTGTCATTTTTCATCTAGTCTCTCACATATTGGTCAAACACCTAGTTCATGGTTGAAACCCGACTTCAAAAATCTAGGAGAATAGCTAAAGAAGCTCAAGAATCCGTAAACATGAGTTCTTATGAGTATGACAATGATCTATTCTACAATCCTGAGCACACTACATTACCAGACATGAATGTTTATAGACATAATCCAAATGTGGAAAGCACAAATACTATAAACAACAATACTACACACAATGACAATGTGGACAACTCTTCAATACTATCAGCAGACGTAGAAGAATCCATAATGAATCCTCATTTCAATAGATTGGTTGAAGAGATAATGAGGAGAGATCGTCAATACTTTTTACACATGATGGCACAAAGTGGAGCTAAAATACCGCATGATTTTGACTTATCTCAACTTATAGAAAGTCGACCCTCACAACAAATTCAACCCAACATGGATCAAAGGAGACCAAATAGTGGAGGAAATAGAGGACCGAATGTGATGCCTGAGTCACCATCAGTTTTGCTTCAAAAGCCAGCAATCCCACATACACAAGCTCAAACATATGATACTTACACTCAAAGACCATCATGGAGGCCTTATGCTCAAACACATGCTCAAGGTATGGATCAATCAAAACAAGTGGATACTCAAGGACATCCTCAAAATTTTGACACAAGGAGACCTCATGTCAAAATTGGGGGCAACACAATGGAAAATGAAAGGCCTATTGAATATGGTATATATGCACAAAATAGATATGGGGTCCCTCAACAAGAAGTTATGCCAAGTGCTCCATATATGTCGCAACAATATAGACCTCCATATGGACATGTCTACGATCAGTATCATCCATACATGCAACAAGCTCCTCCTCAAATGGGCATTTCAAACATGGGGTATGCTACAAGAAATCAATCTCCTCCTAAGAATAATTTGGGGCAACAAATTAGGGATCTACAAAAGAAAATGGAGGACATGAGTACATCAAAACCAACATACACTATGAGAGATATATGTCCTTATCCCTTCGATAAGAGCATTCCAATGCCTCCATTTCCTACACACTTTGTGACGCCAAAATTTGATAAATATAGAGGGAGAGGAGACCCCAAGGCACATATAAGACAATTCTTCACAGCTTGCATTGAGGTAGCGGCAGAAGAAACATACTTGATGAGGTTGTTCCCACAGAGCTTAGGCGATCAAGCTATGGAATGGTTTTCTCAATTACCTCCTGGTATTAAGTCATGGGGCGACTTGGCAGAGGCATTCATTCAGCATTTCTCTTACAACATTGAAACAGATGTCTCAGTTACTACCTTGTGCAATACGAAACAAAAGGAAGGAGAATATTTTGCAACATGTTTACAAAGATGGAGAAACTTAGCTAGCAGATGCTCTTGCGAAATCCCGCAAAAACAAATGGTAGAAATGTTCACACAAAATGTTAACAAGGCTATTGGATATGATCTCAGGAAAGCTTGTTTGTCTACATTCAAGGATGTTATTGAAAAGGGCCTAGCAACAGAAAAAGTCTTAATTGAACAAGGAGTTATCAAGATATTTAAAGAAAACAAAGATGACTTTAAAGGAAAGGACAAACCAAAATTTTGGAACAAGAACAAGAATACAGTTAATGATGGCGTGGTTGATGCCAATACAGTGAGACCAAAGTTTATCTTTTCTGGATCAAGTTCTACAAACAATCAAGTGAACAATCAAACAACTTCTAAACCACGAAGGAAGTACACTCCATTGGGAGAACCACTTGAATCAGTATTCAAAAAGCTTGTGGCAAACAAAGTGATCACAGTTCTAGATTTTCCTCCATATGAACCAAAGGTCAAACCAAATTGGTGGAATGATGATGAGTATTGTGAGTTTCATAAGAGCAAGGGTCATAAGACAAGTATACACTGGCAATAAACATCATCTACCGGCACCGGCAGGCACAACAAGATTATTCACACCGGCACCCCAGTCAACATGGAAATTATATTATTTTGTATTGTAATTATATTGTATAGCCGACATGATGTATTGTAAAGACTCATATATGTGTGAGATCTTATAGGTCATTTAAGAAGTGACATAGGTATGTAAAAAGTGTGATAGGTATGCGAAATATGTATAGGTGATTAATGCAAGTGGATTATGAGAGAGAATATATGTATATGCATTTTGATGTAATAATTTTGATGAGTGAATAAGAGCAGAGTAGAGCGAAGAAAGGTTTATGGAAGAGGTATTTGACAGAGCATAAACTGGTACTGAATCAAGAATTATAGATGCTATTTTGAGTAGTACATTGTCATTGGATTTAATCATCCAATTTTTTAGTCAGTGTGACTCTTTTTTGTGATTGAGCAGTGAGCTCTAGGCTGTTAGCCTTCCTGCATGTGCAGGCCCCTATTGTATCAGTAATATTATTCATATTGGCCAGTGAGTAAATATTGTGGGTCACAAATCTCATCGAGGTTTTTCCCCTACCGGGTTTCCTCGCCAAAATATCTTGTGTTATGGTGTGCATTGATGTTGTCTCTCTTATTTCTCTTTATTACTTTATTGCTTATTTATCGGTACATTAATTTGGGTTAAATATTTCATATACCAGTTAGACATTGATTCACCCCCCCCCCTCTCAGAGTCTTTGGGACTGATCAAGTAGCTAACATCACTGGCACATCCTTCTATAATTTTGTTGATGGTTATGCCATCCATCTCAAGTGTTGTAACTTGAGAAGTTGTACCAATTCGTATCAAAGGAGGACATGCATCTAGTAAAGAAAAAGGGGAGAAATATTTTTGTCAGTGCCTGGTAGATACAAGGAGGAGTGAAACCCTGACAGTGCCCTTTTCCATTGTTGTCAAAGGGGGACAAAGATTTTGTAGTGTACCGCATACTACATGTGTGAGAACTTCTTTAGATAAATGGAATGGGAAAAGGATAAATTAAATAATTAAATAAAATATAAGAACTTATTTAATTAATGGAATAAGGGCCACGTAAATTAAATAAATATTTAATTTGGGAAAAAGAAATTTAAATAAATAAAAAATATTTATTTAATTTAGGATAGAAAAATGCTTAGAAAAGGTTTAGTGAATTAATTAAACAAATAAATATGCATTTAATAAATAGAAGAAAAGGGACAATTAAATAAATTAAAATATTGATTTCTTTCGGCTAGGATAATTTTAGGTGTCTATAGGGAGAATAAGAGAATCAATATTTTCTTGCTTTTATTTATCATAGCATCCACTAATAAGGTCAAGACTAGCATCAAAGTATAACACCTTATTTGTAATTTCTTAGTTGTCCTCAATAATGTGCATCAATTTACCATCCTTGTGTAGGTTGACCTTTTCTTCATTCAAAGGAACAATGTTATATGGTTGGTCCATTTGATTTTGTAGAATGGTCATTTCATTTAAAATAAAAATGCAAGACATAACTTGACTACAAGGAATGTCCTTACCCTTTATTATTCATCCTCTTTTTCTAGACATTGTTCTACTAGTTGGGATTAAACTAGTTGCACTTTATCATTTGGATTCAACCCTTTTGAATCATATGTAGTATCTAGTAGTACATCATATTTGTGAGATTTGACATCTTTTTTCTTGATGGTCCACTACTTTAATGATATTTTTTCCTTAATCAACTTTTAAATAGCAATTCTATTGCTTATTCATTTTCAACTCTTTTATTTTCCCCATTGTTCATGTCATTTCTATTTGATCTAGTGGTAGTATGATTTTATGCAAGTAATTAATATCTATTAGTTGATACCATTTTAGACTTGTTGTATTGTTGCATATGTAGGGGTTGTTAAATCTTCACTTCAAGGCTTAGAACTTTTGTACTTTTGTTGCATGAATTTCCTTGAATTTTGAAAATTTTGAGTGGTCAACTCATACTTATCTAGACACCCACTACGTTCATATAGAAAGATGCATAATATTGAACCATATTTAGATGCATAATATTGATCATCTTCATTTTCATAATAATCAACCCAAACTCTTCATAAAGATGTTCTTACTTTCTTACTAAGACGACATTTGCATTTTTAAATGCAACAAATTGAGCTTCCAATAACTAAATTTTATCCCTATTTATTCTATCAATAAGAATATTATTCATTTGCATATGAGAATCCTTAAAATAATGATCCTCTTAATAATTATTATAAGGGAATCTTCATCCCCACTCATTGAGAAGGAAACTACACTTTAAGTTTCTAGAAACTCAAGTTTTTACTAACATTGCTCAATTTTATCTTTGTATGATTGTTGGCATTGTGTTGTCATTGATGTCAACTGATATAGGAAGGCTACCGGTATAATAGATGTATGTGCAACACTATCATTGTTGCATACCAGAGAGAATGTCATTTAGTAAAATGACCACTGGAGTCACCGATACACAAGTTAGTGTTTGACTTGTGTTGAAGAAATGGAGAGGTTATCGACATAGTCTGTCACCGGTAAGGAGAGTATGTCAACTAGTAAATGATGTGTTGACATTGTATGGTTTCTAACCGGTGATAATGTGTGTACATGAAGAAGATAAATCAACCAAGTGAGTGGTTGCAAACCGGCAAGTTTTTGTCCAGTGTACAAGAAGGGTAAGCAAGGTGCTTGGATATTGTTGGTGATGAAGAGGCTAAATTTTATCTAAATCACATCAACACTGGAGGAGAAGGATGTACAGGCCACCGGTACACTGTATGGATGTAGAACAATAGGACTCTCACCGGATAAAGATGCAGTCACCATGTGAAGTGATGACTGATAGTGAATGTGCCCCACACCAGATCACATGTGCATGTTTTAAGATATGTTGCACAAACAAGGATGCCACATGAGTGCATTGCAGGTGGCAGATGACAAGGATCCACTACCACTGGTAAGTGGATATTATCTCCTATTATGAAAAGTGAGCATCTTAGTTCTATGAGATAAGACAGTAGATTCAAAGGTAGGTGTTTGAAGGCTCACACCGGATCTACTGGTGAATCACAAAGATGCCTCAAGTGCATGAAATAAGTGTTATGTATTGGACCGATAAAGAAGGCATGATGAGTTGTTGGGACAGATGAAGAGTGATGGTTTTTTCACCTTGACAAACTAGTTGAGATATTGTTTGTTCATATAATGAAGAAGGCAAAGCTGAGCAGCTGCAGATAGAGAGTTCAACCGGCATGCAGATGCCTCAGATGAAAATTGTTGAAGGTTGAAGACATGGTGTCATCAATGGGTTTGCCAGTATGTAAGTCCACCTGTAATGCTAACAAAGTGTAGATGCAGAAGACTCCCATCTGAAGAAGATGTATGTAAGGAAGGTTAGCAAGAGTGCTCACCGGTTGAGTGTTCCACTAGAAGAGAAGCAGAGTGCATGGATAATGACAAACCGGTCAAGGGTTTAACTAAAAGGGTTAGTAAACTGGTAGATGAACCCGATAATGGAGTAGGTCAGTGATCCTATCCATATTAACACAAATGATCTAGAAAAGGTGGATGTCAAAATAGTGGCCATGTGGAGGTGAAGTGGCATGCATGCATAGGTCAGTGTGTTGAGTCGGTGAAGTGTCAGGCAATGAGGTAGCTAGTGACAGGTCGACATTTATATTGACTGTGTGATTCACGAGATGCACAGCAAAGGTTTGTGGCTCGAGATCAAATGGATAGCAGAGATCCAACACAGAATGGTTGAGAAGATCAAGGAAGGTGATGGAAACTGCAAAACCATTCTTGGTGATCGACCAAGAAATCCGTTGATAAGTTAAGAGGATGCTAAAATTAGAAGTTGTATTCTAGAATGCATGATAATGGCAAGGTTGATTGATGAGTTATAGTTCATCAATTTAGGTGATCAGATCAGATGAGATCTGATTGGATTTTGTTTGCCTCGAGGTCAGTGAGGAAACCCTAACCGCCCAAAATTTGAATTGGCTTTTGGTGGGAAAACTATTTTATAAATATGCAAGCCAAAATCGATGAAGGTTGCCACTAGATGAGAGATTATTGCTTCTAAAGAAGTAAAATTAGTCAAGTGCTCATCAAGAATAAGAAGAGATTGAGTGTAAGGAAGAAAAGGGTCGAAGTGTTCAACCGGTATCAGTGAAGTAACCGACAGTCAGCGATTGAGTCTAATAGAGGAGTGAACTGGCAATAGGCAAACTGGCATAGAAGAATTGCAGAAGACTGCAGAGAAGGAAAGCATAGAACCAGTAGTGTAGTACCGGTGGAGAGAAACAAAGTAGTTGAGAGAAGAGAGAACTGATAGAGAGAAGAATCGACAGAGTGTAGAATTAGCAAAGAGTAGAACCGACAAAACCAGCAGATAGAGAAGGAAAGCATAGAACCAGTAGTGTAGTACCGATGGAGAGAAACAAAGTAGTTGAGAGAAGAGAGAAATGATAGAGAGAAGAACCGGTAGAGTGCAGAATTAGCAAAGAGTGAACTAGATCGAAGATCCAGCAGATTAATTCGCAAAAGAGTTACAAAATCCATTTGTAACAAGACTATTACTTTGGTATTTTAATAAACTTATTATAGACCACTGAGTTGGAGCTCAATGCAGGGGTTATAGATCCTTGGATTGGTTCCCTAAATTAGGGGTTGGTGCTCCTTAGGTTGGTGCCCTAAATAAGGGGTTGGTGCTTCTTTGGTAGGTGCCCTAAATATTGTAATCAGAGATTCATTGTGAGGCTGGATTGGAGCAGTAGACTCCAGCAACATTTCTCACCGAGGTTTTTCCCATCTTGGGTTTTCCTCGTATATGCTGGTGTTATGTGATGTTTCTTGTGTGTGAGTGCATTTGGGTTAGTCTCCCATCTAACCAGTAAGTCTGCTTTCAGTTAGATTTGGTAACTGGTATACTCACATAGGATAGTTGAAGGGAAAAGTTTGAGAACCACTAATTCACCCCCCTCTCAATGGTACATTGTGTCTAACAATGATATGTTCAAAGAAGTGGTATATTAATCAGCAATATTTTGATATTTTATGCAATAATATTGTGTTAATGAATCAATAATTATATTCATATTTCTTCTACTAATAACCATATCATAATTTTGTATATGATCATTTTGTGATTTAATAATTGCTATGAGCTCACATATCTACTCTTCAAGGTGATATAGCAAGTTTTCTTATTTGATTTCATATCTATATGACACATTGGGAGAAATCAAAGTGTGTTACTATGTATTGATACTCCATGCTAACTTTACATATATGCATCAATCATTTTATGCATGTTTCTTCTCCCACTAATCATATCTTTTTTTTAGTAAGTAAATAGATGGATAGGCCAGCACCTATATTAATAATAGAGTTTTTACAGCTGCTAGAGGTGCATATATATTGTTCCCTCCTTCAAAAAGTTGAAATATATCCAATTTCAAAGTACAAATAGAAAAAAACACTAATTATCTATATACCTACTCTGGACAAGGATTCAAAATTTGGACTCAGACACCTACACCCTATAGACACTACACAACTATGTATCTGCGAAATAACAAACAGTAATAAAACACCATAGTAGTAAAAGAGAAGACCAAAAAACCTTGAAGGAAGAGGCACCATCATTCACTATCTGAGGGGCTTGGAATGCTTTCATAAAACCTTTGAGAAGAAAGGGCATGTGCTACAATTGGGCAGTCTTTGTCACAGTTCACATGAGCCTCTCCAGTCGCAATTTCCTCCACCAGCCTCATGCCATTTGGAATCCACAATTCTCGACATCCCAGACCCCAATCATTACCTTCTGCAACCACCCCAATATCCCACCTACGCTGCAACCCTTCCTCCCCCACAAAATTTCCCAGATCAAACCCTTGTGGCCTTGCCAGACTACCAGTAACAAACAGAGTGAAAGTCAAATTTATGTTTCTCTCTTCACGACTTTGGTTTTATTTCTCTAGCTCCATTGTCTGCAGAATGCAGAATTTCCTCGTCTCCCCCTACATCTCAGGTCATGTAATATTGATAGGCCAACGGAATACGATTCTGGTCATCAATGTTGTCCAAGACCGCGTCAATTTCCCCCAAGAAGGAATGCCTAAAAATCATCTGGAAAACCTTCTTTGTTCAAGGTTTGCGAACACCCATCTAAATACAAATAGCCAAAAACATGGTCGAGATGTTCGAATTAACTTTTTACTTGTGTGCTACCCACAAAAACTTCAAGCCCAGAATATTCCTAACCACATGCAAAATTAGAGGGTGCTTTGATACTAGAACCATCAGGATTCATTTCTTTGTGATCTCCCCAATAAATTCCATTTGTTGCTTGGTTGATTCCAAAAGAACAGGAGTGCCCATACCTATAGCTTCCAAATTACTCAGAGGAAGGGAAATATGTTGTACAATTACTACCATACTTGCCCAATATATAGCTCCCTTCACCGAAAAAGGTTGTGAGTCATATTGATTGCCTATCATAATGAAAACATACCTCAACCCATACTCAAAATAAATCTTGGATGCAACCTTTATTTATTATTATTCCTGCTTACGGCATGAAGGCTTAGACTGTCGCCACCTAGACATCGTACTGATTTAAGTACAAACCACAAATTTAGTTGATATTATGTAATAGATAGTTTTCCACTTGGAGGTAGGCTCTGACATGTCGTTTGGTTATTGAATACTTATTTGTCATATCTGCACTTGCCAACTTCTTGGAAATTGTCCCATCACCTATCGCCCAATCCTCGTAATTATTTCCACAACTGATTGCTGTCAATTCCAAATCATTTTATAGAGTGAATAGTTTTGATGTTACTTTTTTTCTCTACCACCTGTTTGGCCAGGTCATCTGGCATCCCATTGTCTTCTCGATAGATATGACAAATTTTAAATTCTTCAAAACTTTTCAAGGAATTTGTTATTGGCGTAAGACATCTCTCAAGTTGCCAACTCACCATCCATTGATTCCTGATTGCATTGATCGTTAAAAGAGAATACCCTTCAAGATAGATTTTTTCAGCCCCCAACCTCCTAGCGAGATCCACTCCTTTCAAGGTTGCTCGAAATTCTTCTATATTGTTAGTGGTCTTCCCAATGTATTCAGTTGATATCCCAATACTGTGTCCATGGTCATCTCTAGCTATACAAGCAACACCTACATGTCTTGCATTACCCAAGGAAGCTTCGTCAAAGTTTATTTTGATCTACCCCTTCTCGGGAGCTTGCCAGCATGTATTCCTATGTTTCTCAGCCACAAATTATTGCACCAACTCATAACCCTTGGGAACCATCAGCTCTGAGAACTGCTTCTTCAACTCATTGTCTCAATTTGTAAAAATATTGGACTTACTGCAACGCCTTTTAGCTACTTCGTTTACCAATTCCACAATTGCAGCTTCCATCTTTGACACAAGAATTTCCCTCAACATGGCCTTATCCTTGAAGACCCACCTATTCCTTTCTTTCTAAATTTTCCATATGACTATGGAGGGGAGAACAGACCAGATACTGTTGAACATACCTTTAGGCATCGATGTTGGCCAAGATATAAACCAATCCTTGATGCTCTAGGGTTCCACATGTGGAAAGTATAGCTTTCCCAGAAAGAATTTCCAACAAAATTGAGCATAAGGACAAGCCCAAAGCAGGTGATCGACATCTTCTACATTTTTTTTACACAAAAAATTTGCAAGGTCCACAAATCCCAATTTTGGCAAGTCTATCCTGTGTCATAATCCTACCCTGAATGGCTGGCCAGGAGAATACTTCGGCTTTAGGAAAGACATATTTACCCCAAAGGAGTTTGATTGGCCAATGGCCTTCCTCCAGGGCAGCTTCTTTCAACCTATACCCAACCTTTACCTTGTATTCCCCATCCTTTGAGGTGCACCATCTGATTATGGCTGCTTCCTGAGAGACAGGTATGGATCTATCTTTGAGAATGTTGGCTAAAGTGTCTTTCTAAATTTGGAGAGCGTCAATGGAATCCAAGGATTTACAACACCATTTTTCTATTCCATCCAACTTGACTACCTCTCCAAAGTTGCATACTTTAGTCCCCCATGCCCTAGAAGTTGCTACTCTGACTTCCTTCAAGTTGTGATGAGCCCATAGCTTTTTATGACCATCCCATGAATCCTCCCAAAAAGAAGCCAATTGACCATTACCTATTTCCCAAGTGATAAATTTGGACACCAACTCCCTGCTTTCACATATAAAGTTCCAAATGGCCGAACCTTTTTTAGGGTTTCTAACTCTTAAAATGTTGAGGGGGTCATTTGAATCTAGATACTTTTTTCTTAGTATTCTTACCCTCTTCAGGTTTGATTTGGTCATAATCTAAGAAAGCTTAGCCCCAAGGGCTAAATTCATGGTTTTGAGTTGCCGAATCCCAGCACCTCCAGCACTCCAAGGTTTGCAGACCTTTTCCCAAGCAAGTAGTGGATGTTTTTTATCATTATGAGGATCAAAACATAAGAATCTACTCAAACTCTGATTGAGATTATCCTCTACTGATGTCGACAATTTCAAACAAGTCATGGAGTAGATTGGGATAGATGATAAAACAACCTTGGCCATGAGCAATCTTCTCGCCGAAGTCAACCATTTCCCTTTCCAAAGCTCCATTTTCTTCTTGCATTTTTCAATCAATCTGTCCCAATAGCACTTTTTGATGATACCTCCAAACAGAGGCATACCTAAGAAATTCCCTAGCAATTGTGCCACTTTTAATCCCAGTATTCTTGCAATGTCTAATTGAAGACCCGACTGGACATTGAGGAAGAATACTTCAGATTTATGCCAGTTAATAGATTATCTAGAAGCCTCACTACATTTATCCAAGATGGTTTTGATACTTCTTGCTTCACCCCTAGATGCTTCTCCAAAGAGGATGGTGTCATCTGCAAATTGTTGATGGATGACTGGTTCTATGTTAGGGGTGACCTCAATACCCTTCCACAAGCCCCCATCCCTCGCTACCCTAATTCTCCTACCTAATTCCTCTGCCATTATAATAAATATATATGGAGATAATGCATCCCCTTGCCTTAAAACCCTGCTAGAGCTTAAGTACCCATTGTCCAAACCATTGATAAGAATAGAAAACTTTAGGGATTCAATGCAACCTATAACCCATTCAATCCAAGGCTAATCAAAACCAAATCTAGATATAACATCTAGCAAAAAGCTTCTATCTACCAGATCATATGCTTTTAAAATATCCAACTTGATGATCATGTTGGGATTCCTAAGCTTCCTGGTAGTATGAATTGCTTCATTGGCAACAATAATTCCCTCTGGGATAGACCTACCCAAGGCATAACCACTATGTTCTTCCGAGATGATCTTATCCAACACCCTCTTTAATCTATTTTCCATTACTTTAGTGATTATCTTGTAAAATGTATTGCATAAAGCAATCAGCCGAAAATCATTCATACCTGAAGCATCTTTCTTCTTGGGGATAAGGGCTAAAAAGGTATGATTAATGGATCCCGAAATCATTTCTTTTTTTGAGATTCCTCTGCAACCTTGCATAAATCATCCTTAATGATCTCCCAAAAGGTTTGATAGAAGAAAGTTGTAAATCCATCTGGTCTAGGAGTCTTATCAAGGGCTAGTTGAAAAGTAGCCTTTCTAAGTTCCTCTAGAGATATAGGCCTAGATGCCTCCCTATTCTCCCCTCAGAGATGATGTTGGGAATCTAATTGAGAAACTTGTTCCTTATGGCTCCTTGATTTATGTTCTGATAACCTTGATTGAAGAGATTCTAAGAGTATCCAACAGCTTCTCTACTGATCTCATCTTTGGAACAGATAACAGTCTTGTCTTCTCTAATCAGCTCGAGAATTATGTTTATGTTTATGTTTGTAACTGCGGAGTTTACTCTTATCCCCTTCCTGAAGCCAGAGCTCATGCGACTTTTACCTCCAAAATTGTTCCTCTCTGACCAAGATTTTTGCTTGCTTCACTTTAGGTTTTTTCTACAATCTGAACTCTTCTTCTCTCATACCTTGAGCTATAACAACTTCATTTAGAGCCCTTAATTCACTTTCAATCCTTTGTATTTGAGTGAAAATGTTCTTGATGTGTACCATGTTCCACTCCTTGAGTTTAGTCTTTACGTATGAGAGTTTCTTATGAAAGATAAACATCTTGGAATGGTTTCAAAAATGAAAATCCTTCCACCATTGAGTCAATGAGACCAAAAGGGATGGAACCCTAATCCAAATCCTCTCAAACTTGAAGGGGGGTCCACCAAAATATGGATCTGAAGCAAAGAACAATTGGATTGGGAAATGATCTGCTCCACTGAATGGAAGGATTGAAGATTCCATCAAACCTAAAATCAAAGACCATTCACCAAAAAGAAATAATTTGTCTAACTTTTCGGCTATGCTAGTGAAACCTTTCCTTCTATTGGTCCAAGTATATTTGCCATTATTTGTCACTATTTCTCTCAGCTGATTGGAATCAAAAAATTCCTAAAGCCTTGTTGTATTCAATTCTTCACCATAGAACCTCTCATCCCTCTGAGCTATTGAGGGTCGCATTAAAATGCCCCCCCAATAATAATTTTCTCATCCTTTTCAAAACCAAGTTTCCTAGACAATTCGAGCCAAAGCTCCCTCTTAGCTGGTGTGGTAATAGGTACATACACATTGATCACCTTCCAGCACTAATTATTCTTGAAATATTGAAACACTACCATCATCCAATTGTTGTGGGCTTCCACAATACAACATCAAGCCTTTGAAAGGTTCCAAAGAAAGCCAAATCCACCTAAATCTCCCATAGATTCAACAAAAACACCCTCCCGTTGCCTCTAGAATTTTATCTTCCTCTCGTGCTCCTCTTTACTCCATTTGGTTTCCTGTATCAACACTAAATCTGCCTTACTTGACTCAATTTGGCGCTTGAAAAGGCATCATTTTCTAGGGGAATTTAATCCTCTGATGTTTTCATGCCTGAAATCATTAAATCTATGCTAATTAGGAAGTAAGAACGAATCACCAATTCTTAACTAATTAACAAAATCAAACACAAACCAATGAAACAGAAAACTAATCAAGAGAATTAAACGACAAATCAAATAAAAACTCCCTCAATAGTATTGCGGATTTCATTGTTCTTCTCCATATTGTTGATGTAGGTGGCTCTCAGATGTTGCACTGGGATTTCCTGCATAAAGCAGACAATAATTTTGAAGACTGTGATTCTAGATTTAATTGAGAAAAGAGGTTGAATTTATTTACTTTCAACACAAAGGGGGTGAGAAATAGAACTCAAGTGTTGATTGATAGATAACTAAGTTTGATTGATCGGTGAACTCAATTGATTGGTCTATTAACTTAGATTGATTGAAGAGTGAAATCAATTGATTAGTCAGTTGACTAGGCTAATTGGGGAGATGACTAATTAGATGGATTAGAAAACTGAATTGATTGATTAGTCAAAAAAAGCTGATTTTGAGTGAAAATGGGTGATTGAAGAGTTAACTGTGTTGGCAATTGACACTCATTTGATTGGTTTCATATGTTGTCATTCATGGCAACATGTTTCGGCCTTCATTCTTTGGTTTGGTTGTTCACCGGTACGGAAAGGTATCTTCACCGGTAGAAAGGATTCTTTGGGTACCGGCATTGGAGGCCGACATTACTTACAACAGGACATCGGTATTGGAGGCCGACATCATTTGGGAGATCTGAAAATCAGCAGTGGATTTTGATATTTATGTATATATGTAATTGGGCTGACATATATATTCATTTTGTAATTATCTATGTAAGTCGACATGAGTCATGAAGGATTGTAAGGGTATATAGGTCAATTGATTATATCATTTTGTGATATGAGAGATATGAGATAGGACATGATTTTAATGATTGTAATGATTGTAATGATTGTAATGAGAGGAATGTTCTAATGTGAAGTTTATGTAAGAGGTTATTCCGGTAAAGGTTTTAGGGTTTCAGAACCAGAATAGTTAGAGCTTGAACCAGAACTCAATCAGGCATAGCAGATGCATTAAATGAGTTCAATTTTATGTTTTCTTATTCAAAGTGGTTGTAGTCAATGAGACTCCTTTGTGATGAGCAATGTGCTCTACGCTGTAATTCTTCCTACAAGTGTAGGCCCCCATATTATGTAACATCTTTTCATATGGCCAGTGGATTAATATTGTGGGTCACAAATCCCACAATTATTTATGTACTGGTTTACCGGTTGGTGAATGCATGTTATAATAAGGTTAAATTGAACATTCTGGTAGAACACTGATTCACCCCTCCCCCCCCCTGCCCTCTCATTGTTCTTAGATTCCAACAATTGGTATCATAGCCTTGTGCCTCAGAGGAAGTTTAACAGCTTGAGGGAGATCCTGAATCCGGAATCCATGGATATGAGTTTGGAAAGGCAACTTGAGGTAGCACTTGAAGATTATGATGGTGAAAGGATGAAGAACTTGAAGCTACAAGATGAATTGAATTCTACCAAGGAATTCATTCTTATCCTATAGGAGAGGTTGTCATCTGTTCAAGCTAGGAGGAAGGAACTTTTGCAAAATCAGAATAATAAAGAGAAAGATGCTCTTAATGAAAGATGTCAGAAGTTGAGTCAAGAGAACATGGTCATGAGGAATGAAATGCAAGCCCTAACCATGAGGATATCAAAGGAGATTGAAGACCAGAAGATGAATGAAGAAAACCTTGGGAGATCTCTGAAAGACAAATCTGAAGAATGCATCCGGCTGGTTCATGAAAATGATATGTTGAGAACACATTTAATGCAATCCCAAAGTAATTAACATGAACTTGAGAGATAAATGACAATTCTAAGAGATGATCTGACTATTGCAAGTGAGTACAAGGACAAATTCAAGGTTAGTTCAGCACAGCTTGTTGAATTATTGAAAAGCCAAAGGTAGAATGGAGATTTCAGTGGACTTGGATTTGAACAAGGTCAATGCTCTGGTACTACAAATGAAGATCAAAACTAGAAGACACTGGTAAGGTAGCTTAATGCTTACAAATTTAATGGTAGATGCTTTGTTTGTAATCCATTTGGTCGCATGGCTAGGCAATGTAGAAATAGACCAAATCAGAACTATAATTCTACTCCTGATCAATGTTCTAAATGCAATAAGTATGGTCATAAGATAGAAGATTGCAGAATGAATGTTAAATGTTATGCATGTGGAAAATTTGGACATATGGAAAATCAGTGCAGGTCAAGCAATTATATTGGTTATAGAAAAGTAATTCAAAAGAACAATGTTACATGTTATGCATGCAAGAAGATTGGACACATAGCTAAGTTATGTAGAAGGAAAAATCCACCGGTTAACAATGATGGATCAAGTGATAAAAGGAAAGAAAGGGTCAATAAAATCTGGCAAGATCATATCAAGAAATGGGTCAGGAAGTCAAATGATCAATCAGTGGATGGGAATGCTCTGGTTACTCAACTAGCAGAGGAGGTTGCTCCTGCACTAGCAGGAAGCTCATCCGGTAACTGAGGCATATGCCTTAGGGGTAGGAAAAATTCATGATAATACTACTTAAGCACCACGAAGGAGTTCTAGAAGATGTTCCAGACATTTGAAATGTTTATCCGGTATGGAGATGTTCGATCGAGATCTAGTATATTCCACCGAAAGCCATTCATATCAATGATGGATTAGGGTTTCTTGAAGGTTAAAAGGTTGAATCCACTTCATTTATGAGAACCTTGCATTCAGAGTGATTAAGAGTAATTAAGAGTGAGTCTAAGGTGATTTAGTGCGATCAGATATCTTCTTCAACAATTCGACCAACGATTGGAAGAGTTCTTTAGGGTTTCACCGGCAACCATTTCTCAAGTACTTATCGCAATCATATTTCATCATAGAAGCGGGATCATCCTTTGCACCTAATTTTATTGCAAATCCTACTGTTGTTGAGGTTAAGGATCGTCCTAGGCCAATTTTCAAGCAATGTCTACATATTGCCACCTTGGATGATTCGGTTGGTGCATTTTCCCGTGTTCTGGAAGGAGTTATATATGTGGAAGATGTCACAACATAAATTCACTGCCACATTGAGGATTTGGGTACCAATGACATCAAGAGCATTTATATGAGCGAGTTGATGGGAGACTCTAGAAAGATCAAGCCCGAGTATAAGCACATTGAGGATCTAGGGTTTACTGGTATTTTGGATATCCTAGAATTTGAAGATGAGATCATCAGATATGTATTGAGCAGAGTGCATGGAGAATTCATCTGGTTGGACAAACCTTATAAGGTCACAAAGGAGGCCATTAGGGCCATCACCAGATTGTCGCAGATTGGTCAACGTTCAGAGAAAAATATTTCTAATGATCAAGTTAGCAAACTCATCGGTGCAACTTCAGATCGGCAATCGATGAGGGTCGGCACCATTACTGATAGAGACATCAGATTTGGCATCATGATCATTGGATACAAGGTAACTCAATCAAATTGTCTCAACTCTATTTCTAGCTCCTGCATTTATATCGCACATAAGATCATGAGGGAAAATCAAAAAGTTAGATCTTTGTGGATGGATGTTAGATTAGTTGTTAATTAACCTTGGGAAGATCAAAGGAGAGAAGAAGGAGACATTCTGGTATGGGAACCTTATTGTTTGTTTGATGCTATTTTTCATTAATGAAACTCCCAGTTTTGGGAAGAGACAATGGGTGTTTGATATTCCGGTAGGAAGACAACTGAAATAATCTATTGCTACTTTGGGTAGTCAGCAAGATGATAAGGTTTGGGGTTACTTCAAGGCATTCCAGAAGGCAGTGAAATCTAGAGAGAGGGTTCCTAAAAAAATTGTTGAGAAATACTCAACCGAGATCTGCTTTATGGTTAAAAAGGATGAAACCTTGATGGAAGCAGTCAAACCCCAGAAGATATGGATAGAGGAAATGGGATATGAGGTTGATGCTGAGATTCTGGATGCTTATGCAAAGATGTTAATTGATGCACCTATTGATGAGGCTGAGAAATCCTTTGGTACTGCAAAACAAAAGAAGCAAGAGGTTCAAACTAAATTTAACCAGAAGAAGAGGGAGAAACAGCAAGGCAAGGCCAACAAATTTGTTGAACAAGTATCTCAGGACATCAAAGCCTTAATGGATGTTGTTCCAAAAAAAGGAAGGAAGAGGAAAGAGCTCGAAGTCTTCATTGAGCCTATTCCATTAGACTTTGGAACTGAAGATGAAACACCCTTAGCATTCAAGAGGGTTTTGAGGAAGAAAGGTGAGGATTCTAAGGAGGAAGCAAGGAAGCAATCGGTAAGGAAGGTCACAATTAAGATACCGGCAAAGAAAAGAGCTCCAAAGGAAACACCTTCTTCTCCATCTGGTACTGGAAGAAGAAAAAGCATGGATGACACAGACCTTGCAATTGTATCCGGTAATGTAACTATTATTCCACCCAAGACTTGTGCAGAATTGGTAGATGAAATCACTAAGGATGGTATGTTGAAAAATGTACAATTCTATTATGAGCATTTAGTTAATGATGAGAAGAGAGAAGTTGAGGAAGAAGCTTTATTATATTTGGATATATATAAGAAACCTTTGTTAGAAATTAAGAAGAAAATACCGGCACAACTATATGACAACCTAGATGTTGGGAGATTATCAACTATGGAGGAGGATAATGATAGGGAGGATCTCACAAAAGAGTTACAACTTTTTTTTGTAGGTTAGACAGAGGTGTCATAGTGGGATCCCATGTTTTTTTACACCCTACTCTTCATTCATGAACCAATTCCAACACCTAAACTCTTTTGGGAAACTCCCTATCAACTAGTTTTCTCAATTACTCAAGATCCAGGCTAGAACTCACTAGAGTAAGATCAACCATCAAGATATCAAAATATTTAACCTTCACTTGCAGGGGACTAAGAGGATATTGATATGGTGTATCAATTCCCATCATGTGGTTTTGTGATTGATTTCACTCCATTTCTCCATCGCTTTCACTAGTTCCTATTTTCTAGGCCTAGTAGCCCTCAGAGCCCCTATTAACCCTACCTTCACGATTTTTGTTCAATTGCTCATAAAAACTCCAAAAGACCTCCTAAGATCTTTTGTGATCCAAATATGCTTTTGGACAAACTTTGAGCTTTAGGAGGTTAGGTTGTCTGATACGTCTGTACAAGTACGGACCCCAAAATGGCTCTTTTTGAGGGTTTAAGGGTTAAGAGCCTTCTCCAATAAGGTTTGTTGATTCCCACACTCTATCATACCTCCATAATTCTACTGAAACTCTATTAGGATTCCTTCTTCCATTCCAAACACTTGGCATAGCCATATTTGATCATCCCTGCAAGCAAAAGTGCACATAACAGTCAAGTAATTCCCTAGTCAGGTTATGACAGAACTCACCTAGGACTTGATAGCAAATTGTTTCAAAGAAAACTCCAAGGAACCAAAATGGATATACACACTGTACATAGGCTCCATAACTTTAATCCCAAGTTCCATTGAGAAAACACAATGGGATTTCAAGTTGGAGCCATTGCTAGGGTATTAATCCCTTGCTCAAACCGAGAGCAGTGCAATTCAAAACAATTTACAAACAAAACACTAAACTTGCACTATGAATAGAATAAACACTTCAAAAGCACCACAACAATGAAACCTAAACCACCATGAAAGAACAGTAACAAGATCAATCCATCTAGTACGGACCGCTATAACCAAAATTACAAGTTTTTCTGTAAAAATCTGAAAATTGCCTTCAAGTGTTATTCCAAATTTTCTCTTGGATCTTACAACCCATTTACAATTTTTTCAAAAGAATTATATATTCCTCCTTGTTCATAACCAACCACCCATCGGTTCTTTAACCACCGATTTGATCAATTTTTAAAAAGTTGCAAAAAGTTGTCAAGCAACAATGACAACTTTTGCTCCACTTTGCATTTTTGAAACTTATGCATCTTTACTCACTCTAAACTCCCTAGGATATTTCCCTAAAACTAAACTAACATTTCCAAAAACCTTATGAGGCCTTACAAGGGGTTTTACCCAATTTTGCAAAATGATGCCATTTTTGGCCTACAAAGAAACTTTGGCCAAAACTAAGCAAATAAGATAAAACAAGAGACAACAAAACTATAAATAACGTTAAACCACACACTTGGACTTTTAAATGGTCCTTTATTCACTCATTCACCCCAAACATGATCAATAACTCCAAAATTTTGAAAAATGCATCAATAAAACTAGGTGCTCCTGCACCATACTCCCCAAATGAGAAAGAAGTCAAGTGACTTCTTTAGGCAACAAAGAGAGGGAAATGTCAAACTTTGGAAAGTCTACTTCAGATACCCAAGTGGCCTCAGATTTGGGAAGATCCTTCCACTTAACCAAGTGCTCCATATAGGCGGTATGCCTAGTGTTTTTGAGGACTCTTGAATCCAACACCTTCTCAGCTTGAAACCTAGGTGTAGGTGGCAAAGGAAGGTCTAAAAGTGATTGAGAGACCTCTGAGACTCTACTGCATTCCTCTAGAAGTGTGCCTTTGTATTGTACCAAGTCTGCAACATTAAAAATAGGAGACAAAGCCATGTCCCCGGGTAGATCAAGTTTGTAGGCATTTTGCCCATACTTAGCCAAGACCTTACAAGGTCCAATCCTCCTCACTTGAAGTTTTCTAGGGACACCTTTCTAAATTATTGCTTTTCTCAGATGAACCATGACTCAGTCACCAACAGCAAATTGAACATCCCTCCTCTTTTCATCCACTATATCCTTGATTATTTGAGAATTGTCTTGTAAAGCCTGCCTTACTTGCTCATGAATCTCCCTCATGGACTGAGTCATGTCAACATCATGTCAACTCTTTTGTTCCATACTCTCAATGTCTCTAAGATCCAACACACCTCTTGGATGAAGCCCATAAACTACTTCAAAAGGACTCTTGTCGGTTGATCTATTCACACTGTCATTGTAAGCAAATTCAGCTTGATGGATGATCTGATCCCAAGCTTGTCCATACTCCTTTGTCAAACATCTAAGAAGTTTCCTAAGTGTCCTATTGACCACCTCTTTTTGGCCATCCGTTTGAGGATGGTAGGCTGAGCTAAAAGACAAGTTAGTACCCAATCTCTGCCATAAAGTTTTCCAAAAATGACCAATGAATTTTGTATCTCTATCTGACACTATATTGATTGGTAAGCCATGAATCCTAATGACTTCCTTGAAAAAAAAAGGAGCAATATAACTAGCATCATGAGTCACCTTACATGGAATGAAATGGGCCATTTTACTAAATCTATCTACCACAACATAGATACTATCAAATCAAATTTTGGTCTTGGGTAAACCAACAACAAAATCCATACTTACATACTCTTATGGCCAATTTGGGATTGGTAAAGGCTGATAGAGTCCAGCATTAGAAGAAGTTCCTTTATCTCTTTGACAAACAACACATTGCTCCATATATTTTTCGATATCCCTTTGCATCTTTGGCCAATAGTAAAATCTTTGAACGAGTTCCAAAGTCTTATTCAACCCAAAATGACCACTTAAGAAACCATTGTGCTTCTCTTGCATCAAGTTCTCTCTCATGGACCCTCTTGGCACACAAAGTTGTCCTCCTTTAAATAAAATACCATCTTGCAAGTAAAATCTGCATATTCACCATGAAAATGATTCCTAAACTCTTGACAAACCTTGTAGATGGCAGCAAAATCTTCATCATCTTGATATAGCCCTTTGAAACTATCCACTCCAATGCTCTTGAGCTGCACTTCTTGAACTGTTAGTAATCTTCTACTTAATGCATCAGAAACCTTATTGCATTGACCTTTCTTATGCTTAATGGTAAAAGTATAGGATTGCAAATATTCTACCCATTTGATATGCCTCTGATTCAACTTTTCTTGGGAGTTGAGAAAACTAAGGGTTTGGTTTTCAGTATAAACCACAAATTCTTTAGGTAATAAGTAATGCTTGCATTTCCTAAGTGATTGAACAAGTGCATATAATTCCAAATCATAGGAATAATACCTTTTCTTGGCTTCATTGAGCTTTTCACTGAAAAATGCAACTGGTCTATTGTCTTGACTTAGAACCACTCCAACTGCTATGTTGCTTGCATCACATTCTATGGTGAAGAGCTTGTCAAAGCTTGGAAAAACAAGGATAGGTTGAGTTGCCACCTTTGTCTTCAAGAGATCAAATCCTTTTTATGCCTCTTTTGTCCATTGAAATTTAGTCTTTACACCTCCTTTGATTGTATCAAGCATAGGTGCACATACCTCACTGAACCCTCTGATGAACTCCTGTAAAATTGTGCCAAACCATGAAAACTCTCACTTCACTTGTTGTTTTAGGTGTAGGCCAACTGATTATGGCTTCCACCTTTGACGTATCCATCTTCGAATCACCACTTGAGATTACAAACCCAAGATATACCAACTCCTGTTTCATGAACTCACATTTCTCCAAATTGATAGTTAGTTGCTCATCACATAATTGCTTCAATACAATCTCTATATGCTTAAGATGTTCTTCTTTAAACTTAATAAAAATCAAGATTTCATATAAATAAACATCAACAAATTTACCAATGTAATCCTTGAGTACTTCATTCGTGAGTCTCATGAATGTGCTAGGGGCATTTGTGAGTCCAAATGGCATAACAAGTCATTCATAAAGTCCTATGGTTTTGAATGTTGTCTTACATTCATCTCCCTCGATTCTGATTTGGTGGTAGCCACTCTTGAGGTCTATCTTGGTAAAATACTTAGCACCCCCTAAACAATCCTTCAAATCTGTAATTCTTGGAATGGGAAACATATACCTGATTGTAATCCAGTTAATGGCTCTTGAATGAGTGCAGAGTCTCCAAGTACCTCCCTTCTTTGGTGCCAAAACTATGGGAACTACACATGGGTTGATGCTCTTTCTTATCAAACTATTATCCAAACATTTTTGGATTTGTTTAGCTACTTCTTTATTCTGCTCCGATGTCATTTTGTAGGCTTCTTTTTTAGGCAATGAGGCTCTGGGTATGAAGTCAATTTGATGACTTATGGCACGTTGAGGAGGAAAGGTTGCAGATGTTCCATCACTTATGATCTCCTTGAACTGATTGACTATATGTTGCACTTCAACCGGGATACAAACCTTCTTGTCCTTATTTTCCTCCTTTGGTTTCACAACAAGTGCAAAGCCCACTCCTTCTCCTTCTTTGAGAGTGTTTATGAACTCCTTCTCACCAACTAGTAGCACATTGGAACCTTTAGATCTACTCTATTCTTCATCTCCTAAGGACTAAATTTTATAGGTAACTCCATCTTTTTGAAAGGTATAGGAGTTATTTTCCCCATGGTGTATTGCTTTCCTATCAAATTGCCAAGGCCTACCTAGGAGTAGGTGGCATGCATCCATTGGCAAGATTTCACACAAGATCTTGTCTTTGTATCCTCCTATGGTGAACTCCACCCAAGTTTTCTCATTCACCAAAACATGTTGCCCCTTGTTGAGCCAAGTAACCCTATAAGGATCGCTATGTGGAATTCTTTGTAGGTTGAGTTTGCTTGTTGCCTCTTATGACACTATGTTATCAGTGGATCCTGAATCCACCACCATTCTACACACTTTACCCATGATCTTGCACTTTATCCCAAACAAGGATCTTCTTTGACTAGGTTCCTCCTTAACCAGTTCTTTGACCAAAACTCTTCTTATTATGAGATTCTCTCCAACCTCAGAATCTAAACTTACTTATGATGTCTTCACATTTGTTGCATCTTCTTGAATATAATTTACTCTCCTTTCACCTCCTTGGGATGAAGAATACTTCTCAAGACATCTATAAGTCGGGTGTCCAAGTTGATGGTAATTGTAGCACTTCATTGTGGAGAAATAGGACCCTCTTCCTAATCCACTAGACCTTCCTTTATTAGAGTTGCTAGATCTTCTTCCTCTATAGATGCTCTTGCTATTGGAATCCCCACTTTTCTCTACCAACTTGGATTCCCCTTGGGATATTTGGTCTACACCTCTTCCACCATAGCTACCTCTATGATCTTTGCCATCTCTTCCCCTACCTCTGCCTCTATTGCTTTTCTCTTGTTTATTTTTACTCTTCTCTTCCACCTTGAGTGCCAATTGATAGCACTTGTGGACAATATTAGGACACAACAAACTTATCTCTTCTTGGATATTCCACCACAAACCATTCAAGTGCCTAGCAACCTTGATGCTTTCATCTTCCACCACCTTGGATCTCAAACACAACTTATGAAAGTCTTCAGTGTAGCTACTCACATCTAGCTCTCTTTGTTTCAAATTTTGTCTCCTCTTGTGTAATTGAATTTCATAGTCTTCAGGGATATAGGCTTCTCTCACCTTAGCTAGCATTCCTTTCCAAATGGCGATTGGGTTCTTGTCCTCCTTTTTTCTCTCCTCTTGGATGAACTTCCACCAAGTCAAGGTTGCTCCTCTCAATCTAGATTTAGCTACCATCACCTTTTGTGCTTCACTAATTTCATCACATTCAAAGTGATTCTCTAACCCTTCAATCCATTCCATGACCACTTTTGGTTCCATTTTTCCACAAAAAAGTGGCACTCCTTCTAGGGACTTACCTCCTAAGGATTTGATAGCTCTAAGGAAAGTTTCTTTAGGAATAATAGGATCTGGTTCAGGTGTGCCATCCTCTTCTACCACTTCCTTACCCTTTTCTTCATTGATTTTGATAGTCACCTTCTCCGTCTTGTCTTCTACTTCACCTAGTTTGTTCTCCAATTGTTGCAATCTTACCCTAAGGAGTCTATTCTCTTCCTCTTGGTCTTCTACCTTTTTGGCTAACTCTGCATTGGTCACCATCCTGAGGCTATTTTCACCTACTGACTCGGTCTCTAACACCAACTGGTTTCTTCCCAAATCTTAACTTGCTCTGATACCACTTTGATAGGGAGGATCTCACAAAAGAGTTGAAACTTTTGTTTGTAGGTTAGAAAGAGGTGTCATAGTGGGCTCCCATGTTTGTTTACACCCTACTCTTCATTCATGAACCAATTCCAACACCTAAACTCTTTTGGGAAACTCTTTATCAACTAGTTTGCTCAATTACTCAAGATCCAGGCTAAAACTCACTAGAGTAAGTCCAACCATCAAGATATCAAAATATTTAACCTTCACTTGCAAGGGACTAAGAGGATGTTGACATGGTTTATCGATTCCCATCATTTGGTTCTGTGATTGATTTCACTCCAATTCTCCATCGCTTTCACTCCAATTCTCCATTGCTTTCACTGGTTCCTATTTTCTAGACCTAGTAGCCCTAAGAGCCCCTATTAGCCCTACCTTCATGATTTTTGTTCAATTGCTCAGAAAACCTCCAAAGGACCTCCTAAGAGATTTAGTGATCCAAATACCCTTTTGGAAAAACTTTAAGATTCAGGAGGTTAGGTTGTGTGATACGTCTGTACAGGTACGGACCCCAAAATGGCTCTTTTTTAGGGTTTAAGGGTTAAGAGCCTTCTCTAATAGGGTTTGTTGATTCCCACACTCTGTCACACCTCCATACTTCTATTGATTCTCTGTTATGATTCCTTCTTCCATGCCAAACACTTGGCACAACCATATTTGATCATCCCTGCAAGCAAAAGTGCACATAACAGTCAAGTTCCCTAGTCGGGCTATGACAGAGCTCACCTAGGACTTAATAGAAAATTGTTTCAAAGAAATCTCCAAGGCACCAAAATGGATATACACACTGTACACAAGCTCCATAACTTTAATCTCAAGGTACATTGAGAAAACACAATGGGATTTCAAGTTGGAGTCATTGCTATGATATTAATCTCTTGCTTAGACCGAGAGCAGTGCAGTTCAAAATAATTTACAAACAAAGCACTAAACCTGAAATATGAAGAGAAACAAACACTTCCAAAGAACCATAAAAATGAAACCTAAACCACCATGAAAGAACAGAAAAAAGATCAATCCATCTAGTACAGACTGCTCTAACCAAAATTACAAGATTTTATGTAAAAATTTGAAAATTGCCTTCAAGTGTTATTCAAAATTTGCTCTTGGATCTTCCAACCCGTTTACAATGATTTTAAAAGAATTATATATTCCTCCTTGGTCATAACCAGCCACCCATTGGTTCCTTAACCACCAATTTGATCAATTTTTGAAAAGTTGCTCCAAAAGTTGCAAAAAGTTGTCAAGCAACAATGACAACTTTTGCTCCACTTTGCATTTTTTAAACTTATGCATATTTACTCACTCTAAACTCCCTAGGATGGTTCCCTAACATGAAACTAACATTTCAAAAATCCTTATGAGGCCTTACAAGGGGTTTTACCCAATTTTGCAAAATGATGCCATTTTTGGCTTACAAAGGCACTTTAGCCAAAACTGAGCAAATAAGATAAAACAAGAGACAACAAAACTACAAATAACCTTAAACCACACACTTGGACTTTTCAATAGTCCTTTATTCACTCATTGACCCCAAACATGATCAATCACTCCAAAATTTTGAAAAATGCATCAATAAAACTAGGTGCTCCTGCACCAGATAAGCACATAAAGATTCAAGAATAATTAACTACTTGTGGATCCATTACTCCAAATGAGTTGGATATGACACTTGAGGTTGTAGATAGGAAAAAATTTCACAACAAGCACAGGATAGTCTTATGTTAGGAAGGGTTAATGAGATAATCAATGAAACTCACAAGGCATGGGTTCAATTTTTTGCTGAAAACCCTAGTTTCTACACTTCACCGAAAGCTAAAACAAACACTACTAACATCCTGGTTGAAGGGAAAGGCTAAGGTATAGTGGGTACCTCATCCACAATTTTGAAAGATAATAAGGCATTGGATGTAGAGCCCTCGGTATAATCTAATGTGCAGGACATAGAGGTGATACCGACAAATGTGGAGATACCAGCAAATTCACAGAGTGTACAGGTTACAAATGTTGAGGACAATAGTCCTCCGGATCAGAATGTACAGACAGTTAAGGACACAGTTCATAAGGAGGAACTGGTAGTAACTGATACTGCACCAAGTGGCGAAGCCACCGGTGCAAAAGAGGAAGTTATTAAAGTTAATAAACCATTAGAGGAGAAGAAAGAGGAATTCGGCAGGGAACTGGTAGCGAGAACACCATTGTTGTCAATTGACATGTCACATGTAGAGAAGAAAAGCATAACTGAGATGAGTTCTACTGAGCTCATGATGATGGCTACACAGAAGATGATGAAGGAAGGATCTGTGGACAAAGGAATTATTGATCAATCAATCCCAATTTTGCATAGACTTGTCCTAGAGTGCCATTTTGACAAAGAAGTGAGCCAATCCGGAAAGCTCAAAATAATTACAGAGCACATTTCTAAGGACTTTCAATCTTTACAGCAAATATCTAACTGGCGGGTATTGGAGAGGTTCACACAAGCTAAGAGAGCTACTTTTGATCAGATGATTGAATCAGAATATATATATATATATTGATAAATTGAAGTTAATTGATAATGCTTTAAGGCAATGTACTAATATATATAGAGTATGTTGTAACACATGTTTACTTACCACAGATATAGATAAAGGGATTAAGGATTCACAGGAGAAAATTGTAGGTATACTCAATTCTTTTGATGGTTCAAATTCTTTGACTACATCTATTGATGGTCAAATTTTGGTAGTAGAAGCTCAAGTTTCAACTCCTGAAAAGGAAAAAGACAAATTTATAAGGAGAGATAAAGGGCTCAGGGGATTGGTGAGTCCCCAGTTGGACTCTTTGAGTGTACATAAGAAGGAATACATTGATTTGGTTGGTAATCCCACACCAGCAGAGCTTAAAGAGAAAGAGTCATATGCTCACATGCTTAATGGACTTGTATCTATTTTTGGCACATTCAAATCCGGTTGGGACACTTATCTAGAGCTTTTGGAGAAAGCCTATCCGGAAATTTTTCAAGTATATTCAACTCCGGTAAGGTATTTTGGGACACATTCTTTGTACAGAATTTTATTCTTCGTCCCAGTTTGTGGTATTTTTTTTCACATTGATGTCAAAGGGGGAGGTATAGGTGAAAAATATATTCTTGGCATTAGGAGATATGGAGATATGGAGTATTTTGTATAGATCAATGATCACAGATGGATATTCAGCTCAAGGGGAGCAGTCTTAGGGTGAAACCAGTTGATGGAAACCATTATCATTTTTCACATGAGTGTTGCCATCAATGCCAAAGGGGGAGATTGTCATAAATTGGCACTCATTTGATTGGTTTCAAATGTTGTCATTGATGGCAACATGTTCTGGCCTTCATTCTTTGGTTTGGTTGTTCACTGGCAAACACTTCACCAGCACTGACAGGTATCTTCACCGGTAGAAAGGATTCTTTGGGTACCGACATTGGAGACCGACATGACTTACAATAGGATACTGGTATTGGAGGCCGACATCATTTGGGATATCTGGCAATCGGCAATTGATTTTGATATTTATGTATATATGTAATTGAGCCGACATATATATTCATTTTGTAATTATCTATGTAAGTCGACATGAGTCATGAAGGATTGTAAGGGTATATAGGTCAGTTGATTAGATCATTTTGTGATATGAGAGATATGAGATAGGACGTGATTGTAATGATTGTAATGAGAGGAATGTTGTAATGTGAAGTTTATGTAAGATGTTATTACGGTAAAGGTTTAGGGTTTCAGAACCAGAACAGTCAGAGCTTGAATTGGAACTCAATCAGGCATAACAGATGCATTAAATGAGTTCAATTTTATGTTTTCTTATTCAAAGTGGTTGTAGTCAATGAGACTCCTTTGTGAAGAGCAATGTGCTCTAGGCTGTAAGTCTTCCGACAAGTGCAGACCCCCATATTATGTAACATCTTTTCATATGGCCAGTGGATTGATATTGTGGGTCACAAATCCCACCGTGGTTTTTCCTCTTTGAGGTTTTCCACGTATAATTCTCTGTGTTATGGTATTCATTTGTGTGATTGGCTTATTGATTGCTTTACTTCTTTCAATTATATATGTACTGGTTTACCAGTTGGTGAATGCATGTTATAATAAGGTCAAAATTGAACATTCTGGTAGAACACTGATTCACTTCCCCCCCTCTTAGTGTTCTTGGATTCCAACAAACTGAGTTAACTAACTAGTTAATTGATTTGATCAATCAGTTTGATTTTCAACATGTGTTGTAGGATTTTGAAGTTGAATTTGATTTTCATTTTCAATTTGGATTTGAATTTGTACTTTGGAATGCTGAGATGCACATGAAATTAATTGAAATTTGTTGAAACTCAAATTTAATGAATTTAGATGAAATGTGATGAAATTAGAATTTGGGAGAATGTGAATTTAAGATGAATGAAATTAATTGGAATTAGAATTTGGGGATTTGGAAGAATAAGTTAATTAATTTAAATAATTTAAATAAAATTATTTAAACATTAGAAATGAGCTTAATTAAATAATAAAGATTATTTAACTAAGGAATAAATCACAATTAATTAAATAATTAATATTTGAAATAGGGCTAACTGATTAAAATGATTTGAGAATAGAAATAGAATAATTAGAAGTGTTGAAGGGTGATGATTTAGTCATTTTTAGAAGAATAATTACCTTAATTAATTAGGACGAATAATTAGTACATGATGAAAAAGACATTTTCCAGTGTCTACACCTGGCATTCCAACTTAGGATCCTCATGGCTCCTCGGGAAGGGGTGACTCCTTCCCATTTCTAAGAATTGTTTGATAAAGTTTGGTCTACCCTTTCGCACAGCCAGCCATTGCCAATTTGGATTTTTTTGACTGGCAGCCCCTTTGCTTGTTTGATTTGATTCTGGAAGTTTTCAAAGAGGATTGAATTTGTTCTAATCCTCTTTCCTCTAGAATTCTAGCCTGAAACTCTACAAAGTTGTCATCTGTGTCTGAGTCTGTGTTTAGCTCATCTTCAACTTCCACATTTACAATTGGATCCTCTTGCTTCTGCCTCTCTCCTTCCCCCAGATTAGACATCTTTGGATCTTTACATCCCAAGTTACTCTCATTGGGTTGAACTATATTTTCCTCAAATTGATCCTCCTTATTAGGCAATGAAATTTCTGATAAGCCCGAGACCTTTGTCCCAATCACATCAACCTAAGGGAGTCCAGTCTCCTCTTGCACCAATTTTGTCTTCTCTAATGCAATTTCCCCTTAACCAACTATTTGTGTTGATGGCTCCACAAAGATATGGGTGCCCTCTATGTCCCTAGAAGGGATGGCACTATATTTCTTAGGGTCTGCATCCATCGTCCCCCAATTCCTAATTTCTAGAATAACCTTCTCTGGCCAGATTAGATATATCAATTTTTTCTCCATGTCAGTGAGTGGATCTCTACTTGATCTTTCCTTTGCACTACCAAGGAAGGATTGTTCAATTTATTGATGAGCATCTATTGAAACCTTGAAATCACAATTGTCTGGGGTGTGGGACAGTGACCTACATTGCAGGCATAAATCAAGATTATCCTCCCTATCAATCAACTATGTCCAGTTGCCTATTTCCGACATCAATTCAATTTCTAATGGGATCTTTGCCTCCGAAGATACACTCACCCAAATCCTGAAATAAGTTCCCATAGTCTGATCATCCAAAGGATTATCCAGATCGAGGAACTTACAAAGTTTTCTACCAATAATTTTTAGGACCCCATAACTCCAATTGTAGGTTATAAATGTAGAACCATACTGAGCTTTCAGGGACCACCTCTATCTTGGGATGGAATCCTATCTTCTAATCAGAGATGTGCATCTGGGGGCCATTCATGAAAAGAGGGGCAGAATCAAGAGCCCTCTACTTGTCTTCTAATGATGCAAAGGTAACCAGATAAAAGTCATTTGCAACTGGCTTACTCAATATGCCCACTCCCCATTGCTTCTTACACCAGTTGTTGATTAGCTCATGACTCTTCCATCTAAATCCCCCCCATTTCATGAAAAGCCCAAATTTTTCCATAAAATCTTCATTTTGCTTCACTACTTCGTCTACAATAGAAATTGACCAAGGGTTCAAAGAATCCTTACCAATTTTTGATTTCGTGCCAGGAGGGGGGTTAGATCCATTGAAATTTGAGTCCATGCTATGTTCAAGTCGACCATTTGAAGGTCCATCTTTGAAGCGATCCAATCTCCAGTTGCACGTAACATCCACTTTCGAGATCGACATTTTCCTGAACCACCCATTCTTTCCTCTTTGAAAACCCTTAGCCTTCCATTCCTGCAAATTGGCAGGCCACTTTCTAGTGGGATGTTTGGTACGGAATTCCCTTCTTCGATTCTCGCTCTGAGACCAAGGAGGACCAATAAATTTTTTATTCCTTACTGAAATTCTTGGGACTCCAAGGTGCAGTGGATGTCGACCATTCCCAACCTGGTGTAGTGAGTCAATCTAGCGCCCATTTCTAAATACCCATTGTAGCCTATATTGCCTTTATAGATCCAAGGAAGGGTCCGACTGCCTCCTGACATCTTTCATCGGATCGTGACCCAAGTTGCCATATGCCTGTCATCCATTGTTGACTCTATCCCTGATTGCCTCCATCGAGATAGCTTGATCTCTCTCATCACTCCATGAAGTTTCCTTCCATCGAGCACTCCTAACTCCTTGTTGTCGATCAAAGTGCTAATTTCTCCCAGTCTGGATCTGCTCCCAAGCCCCAACGATGCCTGCACCATGCCCGCCATGAGAATTTTTGCCATTGCCTCCTACTCCAACCATTTTTATCATTCTCAACAAAATCATATCTTATTTTATTGCCTCATAATTAGACCATTTTATTTTTTATGTATTTTAATTATGTTATTAGTTGAATCTTTTGAAGTGTGCATATATCAACTTCTTGATTTCTTGAACGAACTATTCCTACCTAAAGTACCTACTTTTGAATCTTGATAGGCAGGTCTACATAACATCATTATTTCGAGTTTTCTTCATTGCTTGTTATCTCTTTGTATGATTTATAACTTCTTATTCTCTTTGGTATTTAGACTACCTTCTTCTTTCCATCTTCAAGTTATTTAATGTATATTGATTATAGGTATGACTAAAAAGAAGTCACCACCCTTCACTAGGAAGAGATGATTTTTTGGTAACTAAACTCCAAAGTGCCAAACAAGAAATTACATCCCTTTCATCATTCTATTTGTGTTAGTTGGCAAGCTATCAACATACAAACTAACAACTTCTTCAATGAATATTTTGTTGAAGTTTTCAAAATAAGAGCAAAGATATCATATCCCTATCCTTGACACCATTCTATTGGTGCAAGTTGATGTGATGCCAACATTGCACACAAATACAAAAATATAGCTACAAAAATTCTAAGTTTTTGAGGTCTTCAAGATATTTCTCAATCACATCTTGCCTAACAATGGCTAAAACATCCCTAGAATCAATGTCATTTTATTGAGTCCAAAAATTATTGCCCACACTTCTAGAGGAATCAATCCACTTCAAGGATAGAAAAATGGCATCTTAACAAGAGATTGGTTAGCTCATCAACAAAATATGAGTGAATTAATTCCAATTGCTAAGATTAGATAATCTCTCCTTCAATTAAAACTCAACTAGACCTAGTAGGGTGTTCCCAAAGGTATCCTTAATAGGATTGATTTAATTAAAACAAATCAAAATAACAAAAGTGGTATCCAATATACATTTGACCCCAAAAATTTTCACTAGACTAAAGACTAACCTACTACACATAAACCTCTAATAAGTTGATAAGAACATCATCAAACAACAATATTATGAAATTTGGTAAAACATGATTCCTAAATATAAAAACTATTATAGTTCGCTAATTTAAAGAGCCTGGGTTAGTGTTGTTTCTTTTGTTGGCGTTGTTGTGTTCTTCTGTTGGATTTTTGCTGGCTTTTTTATGGTGTTGGGCTGGGTTTATCTTTGTTTTTTTGTTAGTCCTGATGTTTTTTTGGTCTGTTTTGTTTTGTTGGGCTTTAATGATACATTATATGTAATCTTCTTGTAAAGGGTTTTGGGTCCCTTCAAAACCTTTTTTTGCCTTGATCAAAAACTATTATAGTTCGCTAAAGGTACTTCCCTAAATGAATCACCAAATCATGGGGTGCATATAAAACTAACCTACTTCTACATCAATACTGAAAAATATTTATGTTGAGTGATGGTGGATCATAAAGTTTCCAGACTAATGACTTATTCATTAGGTAACAAAGTCATAGTTTACCAAAAGGAATGACACATTGAAATAACAATAAAGATGATGTCAAATAACCATACATACTTAGCAATCATTCTCCAAACAAAAAAAATCACATGCAAATGAAAAGGCCATTACAAACAATCTTTGCAATTACTTAAAATGTTGTAACATTTATCAATTCCTTATTACAATTATACTAGAAATTGTAGCAAGAGGAAACTCTATGCTAAAATATTGTCACAATTCGTCACATAGAAGTTCCCTTGAAGATCTACAAATGACCAAGGATAAATTCAATTACAAACATTAGCTATAAAATTAATACCCCTTTGTTTTTTACAAAATATGGTTCTTTGTAGGTAAACTAGACTTGTAGAAGTTGAATCCATAGACAATTCTCAACCCTTGCAATTGCATGTAAATACATAAAGGAATGACCTTAATTTTGGGAAACAAATTTTTATATACAATACTATTATTTGCTCCCTTGATTGCTTGCGAAAAATGATTGAAAATAAGAGTTCATAAATGTGGCGTGCAAGACAAGTCAAATCTTATGAATTATATTGAATAGGTGATCTAGGCTAGAATGAAGATCATCGACGTGTAGAGATCAACCACTATATTCATGGCAACATGGTTGCCCTTGTCTGCCATTATTGAAATTTAATGTGAATTTGCATCCTTGAGATAAATAATGGTGTTCAAGTGGGAAAAAGGTGTTGCAGTGATTGTAGGAGTCAAATTGAGTCATTAATGGCATCTTAAAAATATTTGGGGAGAGGTTGAGGAAAATAGGAGGAAATGTAAGGATTAAGTGTGGGACGTGATGTGACAATGGGAGATGTGGGGTTTCAAACTAGGACTAGAGGTCAACACGAGAGGCTACAATAGAAATTCAAAAGTCCATCAAAACTCCACAAAAGAATAAATTGAGAAAATGAAGTGCTTAGAAAGAAAAGTGGTGAATATACACAACATTGGAAATTAAGATGGTATGTTTGGATAGAAAACAATAAGTTCAAAAGTTAAATTAAAATCTACACAAAAATGAATGAAACGAGCATAAGTTTAAGTCAAGATAAGACATTAGAATGCAAGCTTGAAATTCCATTGAAAGTTCGTAGGAAAGGATTAAAGGAACATGGGAAAAAGATAGGACAAGAGTTGTGTTCTTTGATTGTAGGACTAGAGGTGAGAAGTAGACATGGAGATGAAAGTCAAGAAGTCCATTAAAACTTCACAACTAGATGAAAATGATGTAGAGAAACATGTAGGGAAAGGATGTTGGGAATGAAAGAATGTGGTGATGTAAGAATGGAGTGTTGGGACATGGAAATGAATCAAAATATGTCTAGATAAACAATACAACTTTGCGAGAAGGAAATAATGAAAGAAGCAAGTGAAAAAGAGTATGTGAGGATGAATAAGAGGATGATAGGTTGAGACAAAGAAGTTGAAGTTCAAATATCTATCAACATCCCACAAATTAATGAAGTGAAAAAATAGATGAAGGTATCTAATAAACTTTTTGGAATCTCCATATAAGCAAGGCAATCAAGTTAAGAGGTTAGAAAAATATAATATTTTCAATAGTAAACCAAAATTTTGCAACTTTGTAAAAGATGACCAAATCACTCCTAAATTAAGAGATTTCTTAGATTTTTACAATTTCCAACAATTGATAGAAATATCGAGGATGAGTTGCATTTAAAGATTTCATAGATTGGCTATATATGATAGCCAAATATGAGGCCAAATACATACGGGGGCTATGTCTCAAGCAATTTTTACATTTTCAAATTGAGTTACAACAAGACCTATGCTTATTAAATACTAATCTTATAGCATGTGGACCATCTTTATAGCATGGTTCCTACACCACTCAATGATTAATGTAATACTACCATGAGTCTTACACTTGTCACAATAATCATGGATTGTATTATTCATATTGGTCAACGCAATATGATAGATATTCAGTTGGGCATTCAAATTACAATACCTAAGTGACCCTACAGTGTTGTGAAATTTGTACAATATGGTAAAAACTAGTAAAAAGGGTTGTGAGCCTTCAAAAGTCAAATTTTATTCAATCCAAAATGAAATACAACAAGATTCCTCCTTTCCCTTTCTTCGACCTCTCTTGTAGGTTTCATGGATGCCAAATTAATTCACCTCTCCAAAATTCCTCTTAATTTAATGGATAAGGTATAATCCCCTAGACTTGTGCATATTGTTTATACATTTTTTTTTTATTCTCTCTATGTCATAGGTCCCACACCACACAATGGTTAAAGTGACACCTTCATGGACTTTATACTATACATTGGTTAATGTGATTCTACCATAGATCCTATACATTGGTTAATGTGATTCTATCATAGGTCATACACCAATCACATTATTTAAGGATTGTATTCTTCATAGAAAACTTGATAACTCCATGGATACCATCTACATCATAATTCTCCATTCCCTTTTCCAACCTCTTTTCTTGGACTTTATTATAGGCCAACTTTGGTCATATCTCTATGACAACCTCTTATATTTGATACATGAGATAGAATTTCCTAGATTTGTGTTTATTAAGTTTCTAATGTTTGTACTAAATGTGTTTACTGTACAAATGTGTTGTAGACCTAAAGACATTCATATGAAGACAAAATGTGATCAAAAGTAACATTTGTACCTCTTTCATACCTACATTTAGCCCCCCTTACTTGAACAATTGCAACTCTTTTCTTGGACTTTATTGTAGGCCAACTTTGGTCATATCTCCATGACAGCCTCTTATCTTATATTTGATACATGAGATAGAATTTCCTAGACTTGTGTTTATTAAGTTTCTAATGTTTGTACTAACTTGTGTTTATTAAGTTTCTAATGTTTGTACTAAATATGTGTTTACTATACAAATGTGTTGTATAGACCTAAAGACATTCACATGAAGACAAAATGTGATGAAAAGTAACATTTGTACATCTTTCATACCTACATTTAGCCCCCTTCCTTGAACAATTGCAATAGTCTTCTATGATCTTTTAGCGTGCAAATTGTCCATTATCATATAACCCACTTCACATTTTGTCTTTCTAAACATAAACCCCTAGTTCCATTTCAATTCTAACCATGTGACCACCCTAGAAGCAACCTCATAAAAAACAATGCTTATAACGTCCGTAATATATGAGCTCATTTTTTTGTAAATTCTTGTATCCACCTTTTTTAACCCAAGTTTGTATGCAAATTTGTCTATATATCCTTATTAAGCCTAAACCATGAACAATTACATAATTGATTATTAAAGACTTGTTGCATATTTATGAGAAAAATGAAAAGCTACAACAAACACAAACGCCACACAGTATGGTAGAATCAATCGCTACACCACACAGTATGGTAGAATCAATCACTATATCTTTATGTTTGGACCTACACACTCTAATACTAAAATCACCTTAAACATTTATACACATTTCCAAAGATCCATTCCAATGTTTCTTTCAAATCTTTTTTTTGATACTTCATCACAACAAATAAATAAATAAATCTGTAGAGCTAGATTGGGGCTAGATTGCAATTGAATAAGTTCTATAGTTCAACCAGCTCAAGATGAACCCCTAAAAAAGTCTACAACACCAATATTCTCTAAATATCACACAAATTAGAGGAATTGCAATTGTTAATATTAACTTGCACAACAAAAGAACCAAATTATAACCCTACAAACACTATTATATGATAAACATTGCTATCAATTTACATTTTTTTCTAATACATAATAATAACAAACAAAAAAATCAAAAGAACATCACTCTTCACAAACAATTAAACTTCTCTCAACCTTTATTTTTATCTTTTCTTTTAACCATCTATTCTAATCTAAAAGGAACATCAATCTTCACAAACAAATAAACTTGCCTCTAACCTTTATTTTTAATCTTTCTATCTCAACCTTTATTTTTAATTTTTCTATTAACAACCTATTCTAATCTATAAGCTCATTTAATCTCCTCTCCCTATATTTTAGAATGATAGAAGAAAAGAATTCAAAAGTTAACATACAAAACCTTAACATTTGAAAAGGTAATGACCTTTTACTTTTTATTTTTTTATTTTCATAATTAAAAACAATTAGGAAAAAATATTCTAGGTTCCATATTTTTAGTTTTCTTACGAAAGGTCTTCTTTTTAGTTTATATAGAATAACTAAATATTAAATAGAGAAAAGGATCCAGTAGTTGTACACCCTAACTTCGCACTTCTGATAACCCTACTTGAAAATTTCAAATCACTCCGATTTTTTTACAGCAGCTTACTTGGCAAGTCCCCTGCTTATAACTAAGGTCTCAGGGCCACATCGTCAAATATGATGCCACATCAACATGCTTTTTGCCAAGGTGTCCAAAACAGCCCCAAAAAAAAATGAGACCAATAAGCGTGCAAAAGAGACCCCAATAGTTGTGCAGCTGACATGGCATCACCTGATTGGTTACTTTTTACAAAATTAGTACATTTCTTAACAACTATTGATACATTTCCTAACAACTGTTGATACATTTCCAAACAAAAATTGATATTTTTTGTTTCAAACAATAAGTTTTATTTGTTCAATTTTTGGAACAAAAGGTATCAACAACCTCACAACAATTGGTACATGCTCAACTACTGGGTCCTTTCCCCTAAGACGAAAGTAAATGACTAAACCCTCACATATGAACAATTGACATGAAAGATGACGGAATACTAGGTCATTTATTAAAACCATTATCAAATTGGAAATTTATTTTGTTGTACCAAAAGCTAAATAGGCAATGTTGGCTTCGTTACCTATGCTTTTTAATCTACCCTCTTATTCAGGTGTCGCAAAATAAAACAGAACACCTTTTTGCATCAAAGGACACAACAAATGTGGCAGGTCTTTATTACACGGAATTGATTCTATAACAAATTTTATGCGTTTGACAGTGATTAACATGTATTTTCTCGTCTCCGGAATCAGAAATAACATAACCCTGCTGTATTAAAGTATAAACCTGCCAAGAATGTCAGAAAGCTAAAATGCTACATACAGTTCTTTTATTGCAAGCTATAGATTTCCAACTATGGGGGCTAGAGTGCAGAAACTGATCCAATAAATTTTCAAGAGCAACTGAGTAAAGCTTTACAAACATGCTATCAAAATAAAGATGATGAATATCATAGATCTATGATGGACATAATTTTTCCATGAAGATGAGAAATGTTTCGAATTGCCTGCATCACACTCAGTTATCCATCATCGGAATTTTAAAAAGTCAAAAAAGTCACTCTGTGTGATCTAAAACAGTGAGAAAAAAATCGTACACAATTAACTGTAAAAACACATTATCATAGATCTAGATTATGTGCCAGATCAGATCTGCAGCAGAAATCTTTCTACTCAGCTGCAGCTCATACAGCTATTTTCAATAACACAACGATCGCAACTTCCTAAAATTTACAGAACAAATCAACCATAGTTATATTTCGACTGTAAGGTTTACTGTAATATATACAAGTCAGTTTAACAATCTCATTGCCCAGGACAGCCATTCCAGCAAATTAAAAGACCATTTTATTTTGTTAAAATAGATTGCATTACAAAAACTAAATTATAATAAATCCATCAGATTTGTCATCCACCTTGCTGTTACATGTTATTGAAATCGTCATTTCCATTTCTTAAATTTTCCAAAGCCATGCAGTCATTTCCATTTCTTAAATTTTCCAAATCCACCTTTTCCATGTTTCCCAAATTTTCCATGTTTAAACTTTCCATGCTTTCCATGCTTTCCATGCTGCCCAAACTTTCCATGTGGTATAAAGCCACCATGTCCACCACCACTGCCGAATCCACCATGTCCACCAACACTGCCAAATCCACCATGTCCACTATGTCCACTATGTCCAGCAAGTTGGTGAGCACCATAAGCTGCAGCAGCAGCTGCTGCACCTCCAGCAAGAACACCCCCTAATCCACCCATGCCATGCCCTGAGAATGACATTGATCAATTAACGTTAAAAGCATTTTTATTAAGTACAGTAATATTAATAAGTCCCAATTTATTCGCTGCAAAAGCAAACAAAAGTCTTGTCTTACTTCTTCAAGTCCAAAAATTAGCCCCAAAAGAAAAGAAAAACCTGTTTTTACTTATTAAAGCTTCCACTGAACGTAATTAGTTGAAAAGAAACTTTTCAGGACACTGCGTTTTAAAAAATTAACTCATCCCATGTGCATTGGCTACTAAATATAAATATATCATATTAACCTAAAAGCACACAGATAATTTCTACATGATGCATGAAAAAGTGTACATAAAAACCAAATAGTAAAATCCTATTGAACGTTAACCAAAAAGATATCGTGGCAATACAGTTAAGTGTATACAAGTCCTAATAAGAGACTACATAGCACATCAAAACATAAGAGGAAATGACCTGTATTACTAAGATCACAGCAGTAAAATCCTATTGAACGTTAACCAAAAAGATAACGTGGCAATACAGTTAAGTGTAGACAACTCCCAATTAGAGACTATATGGCACATCAAAACATAGAGGAAATGACCTGTATTACTAAGATCACAGCCATGCTATCTCCATAAATCAATCTTCCCACTTGCCATGTGACCAAAAAAGTAGTCTTGACCTCAGTGAAACATATTCTTCAATCTGCACCAGACTGATCTTATACTCATTGTTAACTAGCGCTTCCACTATTAGCTCTTTTGACTTATGGTACTTTATTATATTTTTGTATTTAATTTGGCAGGTGCCGCAAGCTTTCATTAAGGAATATTCATTGACGGCATGACTAGAACATGTGAAGGCAAGCTCCAATAGGTTTTGAATCCGTCTCCCTGGCTCTCGGACATACGGATCTTATTCTCAAAAATAAGGACCATGTGTTCATAATATTATACACTCTTATATAGACGTGTGTAAAATTTTAATTGCTGGGCTGAGAAGAGCAAGACAGCTGAGATGTGGGTTTAGAGATAAATGAACTTTCCCTTTTTACAAAGAAATGTCACAAAAAAATTCTGAGTACACGATCAGACTTAATTATTAATATGAAAAATCTAAATTTGTAAGGACCTATGCCAGATAAAGCAGGATTTGATAAGGAACTTGCAACCCATTTGAGAATTTTGTATCTTTATTCCAAGAGAGCACCATGCAACCATTCTAGTTTAGTAAGAAAGAAGCAATGTTGTAAGGTATGCTAGGCTGCTGTCTTTTGGATGTCATTGCATATATTTTGAGAAAGAAGACCAGCTGTAGCAATAAAAATATAAGGGCAAATAGGTGTACCAGCCTCTTTGTTAGCCATTTTTGTAGTGATTTGACCTGCACCACCAGGCCAAGCTGGTAGCATAGAGGACAACAGATAATCTATCTGATAAATTGCAAATTACAGAATGAATGGGCAAAAGAAAACAATGGCATAAACTAATGCTCTTTTAGAAGACAAAGCGATAGCACAATAATGCTCTTCTATTTAGCGAAACTCAAAAGGATTTAGAATATACTAAAACAACGGCCAACAAGACAGAGAATAAAAATCCTCGTGATCAAAAAACTTGATGAATATTTCTGAACTAATTTGCCTATCTAGAATGAAATCATGCATCCATATCTCTGTATCCACCATAGGAACCAAGCGCAAGCATGACTTTGTGTGCATACATACATACATATACATATATATGTGTGTATAAATGTGTGTGCGCTTATAGACATTATTATATATCTCTATATATGTACACATATATAAATATGCCTATATAGGTGTTAGTATGTATCTATACAGGCATACATATACATATGTGATGTATAGATGTTAATATGTATCTATACATACATAGAGTATATATGTGTATGTGTGTATATATGTATAAGGCTATAAGCACACATGCACATACACATACATATACATTCACACAAATACATAAGCACATACGTATATATCTTAAATACATGTCCTTTCCAATCCTTGCTAAATATGAGAATATCATCCATAGACAATGATGAATAAGCTAGCAATGATGAAGGATCTCGGTATGTCACATTCATCAGAAATGAACAATGTTAGCACATAGGTCAAAGCAAAAGACACAAAATCACTCATACAATTCCTCTTTAGTTCTTATTGTTGCCTTCCAAACAGCCCAACTTCAGGTCACTTTTGGTACAATATTGTGCACCTCGAAGCTAATGCACAAGTTATCAATGTCAACAATGCATCATTTTTTCATAATTATTGTTGAGAAATGGAGAATTGATGCAAAAGTTTCAAGGACCATGTTTCTTTAGTACTAAGACTGACAGGTTTTCAAGGAAAAGGGCTTGGCCTGATCATCCTTTAACTGATGGGTTCTTAGATCTAGCATTGAATCTCATCATTCTTCCAAATAGATCTTTGATGCAGTGGACTTTCAAAATGGAGATCCTCAAATCACCCTTAACCCAAATTGATCTGATGCTTTACCATGTACAATATCGAGACACCTTTGTTTACACAAAGACATCCCCACTACTATTAGTAATAGATTAACAGGTTGCCACTTCTCTATGCACAACTTGGCACGCTGCCAATGCATGATTACTCTACGGTTCTAGTGCCTCTGACCAAACCATTGTAATGTCCCCTACCTGATTAACATAATTTACCTATTTCAATATACTAAAATTGATTGAGAGACTAATCATGAGAACCAGTCATTGATATTCTTCAACTTATTAGTTATTAAGAAGTGCTTATTTATCTTCCTCATTAGATAATTAAATTCATTATTCATAGTTCGTAATATAGATATCAAACCCTGCTACTACTTCAGTTGTAAGGGAGAAGGGTCTATGTATGTTACCAAAGCACTTAGAGACCAACTACAATAGGTTCCCTCAAAGTTTACAGATCCAAGCCCTTACCTATCTTGGGTCTATACCCTCAATGCTTATGGGTCGCTGATCCCCACCCTATCTTGGGACTTAACCTATTGCTTGGATTTAGACTGCCCCTCTTTGGAACACCTCATCCCCGTCTTCATAAATACTGATAATAGCAGCAAGAATGAATAGTATATACATATTCTTCTTAATGTTTATTACCTTAAGAGTTCTTTCTGATTTACAATCTAATATTATTATTTTTTCTAATCAAGACATATATATATATATCTATATATATTTCAGACATTATTATAAATATATAACTGCAGAACAGTTCTCAGAAAGAAGCCTCGATACTATAACAATTTATGAATAAAACATACCGATGGAAGCAAGATACAGCAATCTGCTTATATCCACCGATCTCTATTTTCTTTCCTTATCATTCGATGCCTTCTTTCCCCTGGGAATCCTGTCCTTATAACCTTTTTCAATGGTCTTGTGTGCAAGGACGTGGCTCTTAGTCAACACCCTTTCCTTGCACCCCCTTCCGTCATCATGAGTTTCTTAATAAGCTGTTGCTAAGAATTAATGGAATCGTGTCTTTTCAAACAGCACTTCAATACTTGGGATTTATTTATTATATTATTTAATATTAATTATTATTGATTATAAATTAATATTAAATATTAAACATTGTTGATAAATTAAAATTTAGATATTGATTATATAAGAATATAAGATAGAAATTGGTTATATAAGAAAAATCAATAAGATGAGAAATAAGATAATTGATTATATATCAATATTTATGTAGGGATATTACAACCATGAGCAACGCAATCTTTTCCATATGGGACACAAGCTTGCAAGCATTGCTTGGTGAATACCAAAGTAGCTTTGGTAATTAAAAGGAACTTTGAGATAAAGTTATTGACTTGTTAACTATACAAACACATGTTGTGGTTTACCCATGTATGTGGCATTGCAGTCGGAGAACATACTGGCTTACCAAGTGGAATGCCAAATTTCTCCAATGGCAATACATCATAGATGCTTGTATTGCATTTAGGATTGATTCCATACTCGTGCATTATCATGAAACTTGAATATGTTTTTCCTGATGGGCTATTTTACTGATTATAGATGAGGATGTGCTTCAGTAGTAAGCCTTACAATGACACAAAACCATTGACATTAACCCAATACTCCTGTGTAGAAGAAGCGATCTTGTTCCTCAGAGCTGACGATGGCAAAGGTGATGACACTCAGACAAGTAGAGCATTTGGATTAATGTCTCTGCTTAGAATTGATCTGATGTGGACTATACAATTAATGACTACATGTGGCACTCAGAATTGTTGTGGATTTGAGACAACGTACTCCTCTTTCCAATCTAGTAGCACTGGGGTCTTTAGCTGTTAATATTGGTGTGCATCGGGGATTGCTTCTACACTGGATGATTTGGCTTTATCTTGACCTTTGCTTCAATCTTAGGCATCACGATATCTCCCCAAACTTTGCATGGTGAGAAACACTAATTTGGAATATAGATCAAAAAAGACACATATGTATTCTAGAGCAGTAGCACCTCATGTATCACAAATTTGTAGGTGCATATGGAGGTCATAGATTCCGTTTTTATGATCCCCAACTGACAGTTCCATTGCCTAGAACTTCATGCAATCTTCCTCATAGTGCTTAAAAAGAATAGTACTTTTTGCATACTAACTGACAAATTTCTCACAGGTATTAACCAATAAAAAATTTTGAATAATGCTTGTGTTGGGCATTGATTGTAAGCTTGCCACCACTGTGAGACCAATGTGGACATGATCAAGTTTATAAAAATTCTTCCTTTGCACAATTGCTAAAATTTCATATGCTCTTCCTCATGGTGCTTAAAAGGACGGTAATTTTTGCAGACAAGCTGAAAAACTTCTCGGAAGTGTCAACCAAAGAAAAATAATGCCTGTATTGCACATTGATTGTAGCTTCCCACAACTGTGAGACCAACATGGATATCTTGGAGTTTGTAAAAATAGTTCCTTTATACAATTCCTAGAATTTCGTGTGCTATTCATCACAGTGCTTAATGAGTAGTACTTTTTGCATACAAGCTGAAAAACTTCTCACAAGTGGTCAACCAATGTAAAATCAAGCTTGTAATGGGCATTGATTTTAAGCTTCCCACTGATGTGAGACCAGACTTAACATCTTCAACACAACTAAAGATAATCTTGTCAACACCAGCGAATAGGTTAACAGAGAAGTAGGACACTAAACATCAAGTCCACTCATTCAAGACTTTGTCAATTTGGTTTGCAACATCAAAAAATTCAATTGAGCTTGGACCTTGATATATAAAAAGCATTCTTACATGCAAAAAGATGGACTCAACTACGTCATGAGTTCAAAGAACAGGCCAAAGAGTACAGCGCATGTCTCAAAGACTTCCTTAAAGAGTTGTTGAAGGTCAAAGGACACATCAGTAAGTCTCTTCTTGGAGAGAGCCATCTTTCTCTTCAAACATGTTTTGCTAGGGGTTCTAATATAAATGTTACAATCCTTCCTTTGGTTGTTCTACATGACTGTTGAATGGGTTGTAAGTATATTAGCCCCATGAACAAATTAGTGTGAAATCTCCTCTAATATCCCAATTATCTCCAAAACTGGGCTAGAAGGGTGGCACAAAGAATTTATAACCTAGTTGGCAAATTACTGGGATGTGTTCTAATAAAAATTGGATAAGAAAGACCAAAAGGCTGAATGAAAACTGTTGTCATTTTATGACACCCTTGGTCCATCAGTCAGAACTGATCAGAGATATGTTCCATGGACCAACACTGCCCCAGTTGATCAAGGACAAAACCAATGGAATCATGAAATGTTAAGTGTTATCTTGTTAGGAGGCGATTTCGAGCTTTCTTCCTTTCTTTTTGGACTCCAAAATCCCAGAACCTCAAAATTCCAGACCTCCTTTCCCAGACCACAGAATTTTGGACCTCCTTTCCTTTTGGACCTTGAAACCCCAGAATTCCAGACCTCTTTTCCTCCCTTTCCTCCTTTTCTTTCAAACCCTGGAATCTCGGAGCCCCGGAATTCTGAACCTCCTTTCCACCCTTTCCACCCTTTCCACCCTTTCCTCCTTTCCTTCTGGACCCCGGAATCTTGGAATTCCAGACCTCCTTTCCTCCCATTTCTCCTTTCCCTCTAGACTCTGGAGTTCTCAACTCCTCTCCCCTTGCAACATTTTCCTAAGGGCTTGACATCCAACTTCCAACAACTTATGACACTTCCAGATGACGTGCTCAATACTCAAGGCTCCCCGGAATTCTGAACCTCCTTTCCACCCTTTCCACCCTTTCCTCCTTTCCTTCTGGACCCCGGAATCTTGGAATTCCAGACCTCCTTTCCTCCCATTTCTCCTTTCCCTCTAGACTCTGGAGTTCTCAACTCCTCTCCCCTTGCAACATTTTCCTAAGGGCTTGACATCCAACTTCCAACAACTTATGACACTTCCAGATGACGTGCTCAATACTCAAGGCTCTTAATGCTCCACCAACCCCTACAACTTGTCTACTTTCATTCATGGAGCTACAAGGTTGCATGTAATGTTTTTCCAAGATTGCCATCAAGTGGAGTCCAAAGCCATGCTTATTTATGGTTACTTGATGGCCTTCATGTTAGGTCTGCATGCTCTGACCTTGGAATGTCAGACAATCCACCTTAGAAGTACTCCTCTTCTTGAGATTTCCTTCTCAAGGTAGGCCAAGTTGCTTGCACACACAACCATATCAGATTTGTGAACTTCCCTATCTTCCCGAACTGACATTCTTCTGCGCACGCTAGGATAAAGGCTTCCCCCCCTTGACCATTGGTCTCTCTTCTACGACCAATTTGCTATATATAGGCTGTTAAGCCTCATTGTAAAGGGTTCTCTCCCTGCTGGCTTGAACTACTCTCTACTCTTTCTGTAAGTTTGATCAATGCCCTAAGAATGAATTGAAATCATCATTCTTGTGTCTCTTCAACTTATGCATGTTGTGTATGTTTTCTTACCTTCATTGGAAGTGTAAGTTTTTGTGGCTTCCTCTCACATGTATGCTATGTTAATTTGTTTCTCAGTTGTGACTTGTAGAAAACCTTTCTCCCCTTTTGACATTTGGTGGATCCTAACCTCCATACGTGTGTTTAGGTCATTCATGCAACTTAAGTTTGTGCATCTCCAGGGTATTTCAATTGATTTTTTGTGTCATTTTGGGGTGGGGAGAGGAACATATCTTATCTTGGTGCATCACCACCTTTCATTTTAGCATTTCCTTCTTCCCTTTTCCTCTGCAAGTTGTCAAAATAGGTTTAGAAGTAGAATTTGGAGTTGTGAGTTGGTTCAACACCTGCACTTTGGATGGAGAAGGAAGTCGGCCTTCTCCAAAGATTCAACCCCCCTTGCGCAAGGTCCCACACTTCGGGGTTGTTTCCAAATTTTACAAAGTTGCTAAGTTGATAGCTCAGCAAGGGTGCAAACTTCTGTGACAACAAGAACTTTTATTGTCGTCAAAGAACTAGAAGAATGCATAAAAACTGATGTACCTAACTAGAATGGATTAATGTACAACTATTTATCGTATCTCTATGTCAAGACATCAAACTTGGGGCCTAATTATAAGTATATATATAAATATAAACTGGCGATTAAAATAAAGTACAGAAGGATAAAGATCAGTGACAGTTGACAGTTGACCTTCCTACTAATGTATTGTTTAATCTTCCATGTATGTGCTGCACAGGCTTGTCTTATAACTCGCCCCAAAACATGAAAGCCTTGTTTGGAATAGCACCAAGAATTTATAGCCTAGTTGGCAAATTACTGGGTTGTGTTCTAATAAAAATTGAATAAGAAAGGCCAAAAGGCTGAAACGAGAACTATTGTCATCAGAGAACTAGAGGAATGCATCCTAGCTGATGTAACTAACTAGAATGGATTCGTGTGCATCAATTAATCATATCTCTATACCAAGACATCAAACTTAGGGCCTGACCATAAGTATATATATAAATATAAACTGGTAATTAAGATAAAGAAATTACAGAAGGGATAAAGATAAGTGACAGTTGACAGTTCACCTTCCTACTACTGTATTGTTTCATCTTCCATGTATGTGCTGCACAGGCTTGTCTTCTAACTCTCCCCAAAGCATGAAAGCCTAGTTTGGAATGGTGCCATATGGCACAGAGGCCTGATGCAAAACCTGAACTGTGCAAAAGCCCTCTTTGTGCTATGTGCCGACTCAGCATAGCCAGCAGTGTAGCATGCCAAAAAAAAAGAAGAATTGTGGTGCCATGAGGATAGGAGCTGGTGCTAGTACTGGCTCTATAGAATGTACCATCAAGCTACAAATGGCCAGCACAGTCATAAGACATCAGACTGTCACACTTGGCTCAGACAATAGATAATACAATAGTATAGTTAAGTACAATACGGGCAGAAAATATTCTCTTGAAAGGGCCTTAATGATGCTGTCTTGTAGAGGATGTTATGCTCAGCAAAGCCTCTGCTTGACAATTTGCAGAAAAATGTTGAAAGATGTAATAAATTGGTTGTCAAGCTAGATTGTAGAACTTCATGTGCTCATGAATCTACAAAAATGAAACAATAGCAGAAGTGTTGTGCCATGAGAATTGGTGCTGGTGCTAATGCTTCTACTATACAATGCAGCATCAAGTTACAAAGGCCAGCATAGCCAAGTAAAGAATTTGGGCCATCAAAGCTTGGCACACATGATAGAAAATGCGATGGCATGGTTAACTCTACTGTGGATAAGAAAAAATTTAAGGCCCCTAAGATGAAATTTTATAGGAGACATTGTGCTTTGAAATATGCAACGAATCTGTCAAGCTAGATTATGAGACATCATGTTTTCAGGAATCTACAGACATGAAGACAAACAAACCTGCCATCATATAAATGTAGTCATGGATGAAAGAAATGGACATAGAACTTTCGTTGTGTAACATGAATTGGAATGGTATGTCTAAGGCTAGCAACTCTAAGATGAAATGGACATAGAACTTTAGTTGTGTAACGTGAATTGGAATGGTAAGGTCTAAGGCTAGCAACTCTAAGATGTCATTCAACTTTGTCGGATGAGTTAGAATAGAATATTGAGGCACGCCAGTTCAATCCCAGTGTCAGAAAATAAAAGTCATAAATTGAAATTCATTTTGGACTTTTACTCTCCAGAGAATACTTCGGTCTGTATTATATATATACTGCAAGGAAATTCTCAAATTTAACCATATGAATAAGCTCAACAAAGACCTACGGATGAATAAAACTAAACTTGTAGTTAATTAACATGATGTAATCTTTCATGTAATAATACATCACTGTCAGGAAATGTACAATATATTGTAGTTTATTCAAGAATTGAGGCTTTTCGTTGCTATTAGTATTTCGGATTTCCTTAACAATGCTTGCCACTTGGCTCTTGGCACCACATGAGACTATCAAACAAAAACATCATCAAAGCTTATCGAGAATATTTCAGATCTTCAATGATTATAATTCTGAGAAAATCTAATTCTAAAAACAGCGTGACTGCCAAACAGGAAATGATTGATGTATATCTCTTGCCTTTACTGTGCGTGTAAATGCATGAACATTATTGAAGATACTAAATTAATATATAAAAAACTTTACACATTTGTAGCCCTACAGAGCAGCAGTTGCAATGGCACAGTAAAGATCTGATAATTAGATAAAGAAGTACTAGATTTGTGATAAATTTATCCAATACTTAATTTCAACTATTCATTCTATGTTCAAACCAATTATGAATAGAAAAATATATTCTCGAATCAATAGGGACATATATGAAAAAGACAAGTCTTTATCCTTGACTCATATAACCCACTTACTAACCACGTATTTAATCATTCCTATTTCAAGAATAATCAAAACCCAACGCTTCATCTCAATAAACAAATATAAAATTGATAAAATTTAAAAAATCAGTTTTAAGATTTAGCAAACATACCAGGCTGTTGATGCCCTCCAGAGTGACCCGAGGCTGCGTAGCCACCATATGGAGGATATCCTGGTGGTGGTGCACCTTGTTGAGAAGGATAGCCATATGGTGCATTTTGCTGAGGTGGAGGATAACCTTGTGGGCCAGGGTATCCTGAAGGAGGGTAACCTGAAGGAGGATATCCTGAAGGAGGGTATCCTGAAGGAGGGGCTGATGGAGGATATCCAGAAGATAGGTATGCTAGTAGAAATGATTGTTGTGCAATGCTTTTAATAAGTATTTATTTATTTTTATTTTTATTTTATTTATTTTATTGAAGATACTGAATTAATATATAAAAAACTTTACACATTTGTAGCCCTACAGAGCAGCAGTTGCAATGGCACAGTAAAGATCTGATAATTAGATAAAGAAGTACTAGATTTGCAATAAATTTATCCCATACTTAATTTCAACTATTTATTCTATGTTCAAACAAATTATAAATAGAAAAATATATTGACGAATCAATAGGACATATATGAAAAAGACAAGTCTTTGTCCTTGACTCATATAACCCACTTACTAACCACGTATTTAATCATTCCTATTTCAAGAATAAATCAAAACCCGATGCTTCATCTCAATAAACAAATATAAAATTGATAAAATTTAAAAAAATCAGTTTTAAGATTTAGCAAACATACCAGGCTGTTGATGCCCTCCAGAGTGACCCGAGGCTGGGTAGCCACCATATGGAGGATATCCTGGTGGTGGTGCACCTTGTTGAGGAGGGTAACCATATGGTGCATTTTGCTGAGGTGGAGGATACCCTTGTGGGCCAGGATATCCTGAAGGAGGGTAACCTGAAGGAGGGTATCCTGAAGGAGGGGCTGATGGAGGATATCCTGAAGGAGGATATCCTGAAGGAGGATAACCTGAATGCATACCTCCTATAATATTTGAGAAGAGTCCTTTGTCCCCATGTTCACCCTCCTCTGGCTTTTTGTTACCTCCTCCCATCCTTACTGAGCTTGTCAAATGAGTAATTAATGCAAGCCAATATAACTGATAATATTTCTTATTGCGAAGTTGAGCTTTAAGGATGCAGACAGTTTAAACAGTGTTTGGCACTTATCTTCCCTCTGCTCTTTCAACAGCTATAGTAACAGTAGGATGTAACCAGATTCAACTCTTAAAAGGCAAAACAGTGTTGAACAACGGAACTAAGAGCCGGTGCACATCAGAGATCAAAAATCTTGACTACCTGTAAAAATGGTTAGACAGTCCGTTAAGTTTCAATACCAAGAATCACCTATCCCCTTTATCTAAAAGGGAATTTCATCTCCCTATCTACCTCAGCAAATCATTTTCATCGCTGTTTTCAAAATATCACAGGAAACAAACAAATGACAAAAGAAAAAACACAATCACAATCCCACCAAGCAACTTTAAATTAAGTTTCCCATGCTGCTAAAAATGACTTACACTTATCAAAAAGTTATCCTCCCAAAATACAGATAAATCTCAGACCATAATGCCAATTAATTTTATCTACAAGCACTTAAAAGGACAAGTAGATGTTAAACAAAGGAAAAGAATTCTAGTGCAACATGCAAACATGACAGAGAAGAAGCCCTCAACAATAAAAAGCTTACTTCAGTATATACTGTGAACGTAAGTCTTGTTCCAACGCAAACAAAAAAACAGTTAAGCACATGGTATGGTCTTCCAGTTCTCAGATTTTCTAAACGGTTGTCCTCTATAAAGTTTCAAGAATGGGTGCTATGTCAGGCCACTTTGCTATGGATGAAATTTCATCAATTGCACAAGTTGGGGACTACCACAGACCCAGTCAAATATGATATGGGGCGACATAGAGTTTGATATTTCATTCAAATAAGATGCATGCCAAGTCACCTCTTTTTTTAATTTAAGATGGGTTGGTTTGAAGCTCTGAGAGTTTGCTTTATTCATTTTGTTCATTGTTGTGGTTTCCGGATTAGATTCATTATAAAAAATTAATCCAACAAAATATTATTTTCCTTTTTCCAAATCCAATTTTTTTAAAATGAGTTGTTGTTTATATTTATAACTAGGGAAAGATGGGTTCAGATTGCCTTAAGGCAACATCAAAGGCAACATCCGAACCCATTTAGGACTGGGTCCTATCCTTAAGGGGTAGCATGGCCCCAAGACAAGTCCAGCGCCATCCTCCACGCTACACCAAAAAGGACTCACGCCACAAAATATAAATTGGCGCCAAAACGGTTTGAGGCTGACCTTGGTCAAAAGATCCATATAAATAAAGTTAAAGTGCAAACACAATTCAATCATTAATGCAATCAGCAAATTAGCTCTGCTAATAAAAGTGCGAATTTATCCAAGGATTGTGCGAACTTGTCCAAGAGGATATAGGCCTCTTTTGGTGCAGACTTGAAGTGCTTAGAAGTGCAGCTCTGACATACAAAAGGGATCAGATTTGGATAAGCAAGCTAAGTATTGTATTTGTGCAATTAAGAGAGAATATATAATCTGACCTGTGGGTCTTTAATGTTGGGTTTTTCCTCCTTGGAGGTTTGCCCAAGGTATTTGCGTTTGTCTCTTGTTTACTTGTTTCATTTCTGAGTTTACTGAATTATGGTTTAATAAAATATTACAAATCTAATTAACAAACTAGGGCATAATTAAAAGAAATAAATCCGATTACTGATCTAGGGCACAAAATTAACATGGTATCAAAGCTAAGGTTATACTAACCCTCAGATTTCAGTAAGCTCTTACCTTCAGGTTGTTGTTCGTCTTTTATTAAGATAATGACGGGTGAAGTTAGAGGGCATCATCAGGTCCTCATCAACGAGTCATTCTTTAATTCATTGTGGAGATTCGAGTGAAGAACCAAAGAAGGAAGTAACTGATATTTCTCCTTTCAGATTTTCAGATCTCTGGAATGCAAAGTGTATATTGTGGAGTTATTACCTTATTCAGACCTTGGAGGTTTTCCCAGGGTATTTTGATTAACAAACTAAGGCATAATTAAAAGACATAAATCTGATTACTGATCTAGGGCACAAAATTAACATGAGTTCTCCTAATTGTGGGACGACTAAATTCAGGGATGAAAAAAAGCCAAATGGAATCATCCACCAATTAATTAGGGCAAGTCCAAGTCCCCATGCTACTGCTTAACTTTTAGAACAAGTCCCCACCCTGCTGCTTAACTTATTTTGACTAACCGCCACTGCTTAACTTTTAGAGCAAGTCCCCACCATGCTACTCAACTTATTTGGACTAACCACCACTGCTTAACTTTTAAAGCAAGTCCCCACCCTGCTGCTTAACTTATTTTGACTAACTGCCACTGCTTAACTTTTTAAACAGTCAAACTGATACCTACGATTTGTGGAGCTGCTGATAATTTAGCAATCATCTTAAGTTGCATGTTTAAATCATATTATTTATAATAATTATTGCAATTGAAGTTTGGAGAAAAAATTGTGGAGCTGGTGACCCCATGACTTGAACTGTTGATAATTTACTAATTTAGCAATCATCTTAAGTTGCATGTTTCATATTATTAATAATAATTATTGCAATTGAAATTTGGAGAAAAAATTGGAAGCAAATAAGAAGAGGAAAAATAATGGTTGAACCACATGTCATTTCTCTCAAATGAAGTTGCTACAGCCCCTCTTTTTTTTAATTTATCCCTTTCCCTTAAATGAAAATTTATCCTCTTAATTGGAAATTTGCATTTGTTGAAATAGGATTTATTAATAAATAATAATAATAAATTAAAATATAAAAGAACAAAAATGAAAATTAATATAATTAAAATTTAATTAAGTTTAATGAATGGTCAAAAGACATGAAATGAAAAGTTGACTCCCTCAAACATGAGATATAAAAGAGAGAGAAAAGAACTTCATTTGACAAAAAAGAGGAAAAAGGAAGAAAGAAGGGACCGAAGGAATTAAGGAAGCATTAATGGGAAGAAGATAAGGAAGTGACTCTTTCATAGCGGCAGCAATAATGAAAGGTTGTGACCCTTTCGAAGGGTGGTAATTGTGAAAGGTTGTGACCATTAAGAAGAGGTGTGACCCTTACATTGGAGGATATAAAGTGGAGAAGTTTTCATTTGAGAAGGTAGGATGCATGAAGTAGAGCAAAATATCTGAAGCGTTAAAAGCAGATTTAGGAGCAGACCTTAACGAGAATTATGAGAAAATCTGGGATAATGATATGAACATTTATCAAAGAGCACAGAACACAAATACAAATCTGCAAACAATAATAAAACAGGCATTGAAGGAAAAGAAGAGGAAACATTAAATCAATAATCAAAGGAATCAGACCTGATGGATTCTCATACACAATATATATATCTGAGTATAGGTAGCAGATCAGATTGATATAAACAGCAGACCTGTGCATTTGAAGAGGGGAACAACATCGAATTGAATCTGTCCAAATTACTACAGCAGACTGAATATGCATAACTTGCAATAACTCTACAAGTATATTAGGCAAGATTTAGTGTCCTCCCAAAAGGGGACATTACAGACATGGAATTATAGCTTAAGCTTGATTTGAGAACATGAGATTAGCTTATGCTTATTTGAGAGCCTCTAAAGAGAATTCAACAGGGGCAGGGGCGGGAGGGAATCGGGATTTGTTTGAAATTATAATGGAATAGCCAACCCTCAAGTTTACCCTTGGTCTCGTTGCACTAACCCCCATACCTCTACAAATTTGACGAACATTTTGAAATTCACTTATAATTTGAGATTTTTATTGAAAAAACAACCTGGCTGAGGTTTATGGAATTTAGAATGGAAAGCGACTAGCTCAAAAACATAACACCGACAACTAGATATTTGAAACTACCAATTTTTTGGCATCCTTGTAAAATGATGGGTGTCCTCTTAACTCCCCAATCGAACAGCAACTAGAGGTCAAATAAGAGCAAAGAACTCTAGTGCAACATGCGAGGATGACAGAGAATAAGCCCTCCACATTAAAATGTTTTAATTTTGTATACCGTGGATGGTGCTGTACTAACAAGGCAAACCAAAAACGATAAGGGATCAAAATTTTGCTGAGTGCATTGCCCCATTTTAAGGGATGAGATCAAATCGTGTTATGGACGAATTTGGCGGTGTCTCCCCTCAATTTTTCAGATTTACTCAAAACAAATTTTATCATCTGTACATCTGAAGAATGAATTGTTTACCTAACTTCCAAAAACCAAGGTGGGAATGAATTGTTTACCTAACTTCCAAAAAACAAGGTGGAAGCTTACCCTCAATTCTTAAGATTTACTCAAACAAACTTCATCATTTGTACATCTTAAGAATGGATCGTTTACTTGACTTTCAAAAAAGGTGGAAGAATTCATACAATCGATAATCTCCTTCAGTATAGATTTTTACAAAATTTAAAACGCTGGTTTGCCATACATTTAACCAAGAAATTAAAAAAAAACTGCGTTGTGCTCCCCTCCGATTTCCTACGGATTTATGCACATACAGGCAAATCGAAAGGGATTAAAAACAATGGCCTCTTTCAACAGCTGTTGTTTAAATATGTCTGTGCCTTCAAACAATTTTTCACATGCACGATTTCAGAGTGCGTTTCATTGGATTTCTCACTAAAAACCACAACCAATCACCAAGATTTTGACCTCTTGACAGTAAGATTAGCAAAGAGGCGAGAGTAAAATATTGAATACAAGGTAGGAATTGCTTACCAAAATCACAAAAGCTGTGAAAAAATAATCCTTGGTTGTTAATTTGCCATCACCAGGGTTAAGAGATTTGGAGGTTTCTCTGGAAGTATTTAAGAGCAAAATTTGCCACAACCAGGGTTAAAGATTTGGAGGTTTGTGTGGAAGTATTTAAGAGCAAACAGAGAACGCGTTGACGACGCGTAAGCGTAAGCGAATAGAATAGAATACACGGGGGGTCCATCTGATGCTTTCTTTACGAAAATTGACACGCACCACTTCTCCTTTAATATTTTGGAATATTTGTTGATGAGAAGATAATGATTCCAAATTATTATAAATGTAAAAATTCGTATGGTCAATGATTTTTGGGATTCTTAGGGCAGGTCCTCGTGTTGTTGTTTAGTTTATTTTGGCTAGGAGTGGCCCCTCAAATTTAGTAATTTGTGGAGCTGGTGGTCTCATGAATGTAAAATTTTGCTGCTTATAAAATAAGGAGTCATCTTAAATTGCATTATTAAAAGAAATCTTTAATGCTAATTGGTCACATAAATTATGGAGAAAAAATTGGAAACAAATAAAAAGAGGGAATGTTTTTTTGGAGAGCCACATGTCAATCTTTATTTTGGCTAGCAAGCGCCCTTCAAATTTTTTAGTAGCAATTTGTGGAGCTAGTGGTCCCATGAATGTAAAATTTTGCTCCTTATAAAATATGGAGTCACCTTAAATTGCATTATTAAAAGAAATCTTTAATGCTAATTGGTCACATAAATTGTGGAGAAAAAATTGGAAACAAATAAAAAGAGGGAATGTTTTTTGGAGAGCCACATGTCAATCTTCTCAATAAGCAGTTGCTGCTTATTTCCAGGCCCCCCTTTTTTTCAAAGTTTATTTTTAAGTGCTTCACTTAAATAGGAAAAGATTTCAATTTATCATTTCCTCTTAATTAAAATTTTGCATGGGAACACTCTCTCTACTTAATTTTAAGCAAAAATTGCACTTAAGCAGCCGCATGGGGACATGGGGTTATATATAGGTTGTGGTTTAACTTCCCATTTGTTCATGGTATAGTCTAGATGGTTGTTTGAAAGGTTATAAGGAGATTCATTTATAAAGAGCTAAGTTCCAAATCATTAGATCTAAAATTAACAAAATAATGATGAGTTGTTTTTCTTTTATTTTTACTAATTATATGTATTTAATAAGAGATGCATTGCGTCAAGTTCCTACGGAAACGCATTGAGTTAAGTTTTTGCGGAAACGCATTGAGTCAAGTTCCTGCAGAAACGCATTGAGTAAAGTTCCTGTCGAAAGTGAAAAAATTTGTTGTTGGAAGTATTTGTGTAATGTGTAGAATGAGAGAAATTGATAAATGGAGATAAACAGATGAGATAGAGTGGAAAAGAGGGAGGTAGAGATAATGAGACAAATAGTTATAAATTGAACTAATTCTAATAATTTTGTTTATTATTTGTGATTTCATAAAAAGACAAATAATTAAAATAAATTTCAAAGTTAAATCTAAATTAAAATGATACCTTCTAAAAAGATGAAAAATCAATTCTCAATTTCATGATTTTTTAATTTCAAGAATGCCTGTGTGGCCCTTGCCCTGCCTACCATCTCTCATGTTGATTCTCACAAGTTTCTATCCTTTAAATGGAAGGATGGTTCTCTTGTCTAAAATCAAAGCCCGCAATGTATATGATCTCCTCACTAATGATGATTCTATTGTTAAGCATGTTTTTGATAATAAAAGCAGCCAAAAACGAGGGGGCTGACCCATAGGTACAATTAAGAGAACAATGGCAAAACCATTGTCCGCATAAAATCAACAAAGAAGCAGCCTTTTACCTCTATCAAAAACAAAAACCATACTATGAGAGTTTAACAGCGATAAAATACTACTAGTCAGAGTATAATTCATATGCCACGCAGGGCCATAAACAGCAAAATATAAGCAACAGTCTAAACTAGGCTTATCCAACCAGTAACTACACAGCATCGACAAAAAAATCCTCCACATGCAGAAAGTTATTTCTTTTTCGCTTGGCTCTTCTTAGGGAGCGGTTTTCTAGCCCATTCCTTACTGAGGAACTTGAACAGGCCTTTGTAGTTGTTGTCCTCCTTGCCTTTCCCTTTGGTTGTGCTTTCCTACAACAGGCACAGCATAGTAGCCTAGCATCTCATAACGTTCAGAGCAAACTTGGACACATCGTGCATCTTGGACTCCGCCGCCTCCAGTCTGCTGGTGATCACCTGCACATTGTCAGAGAGGGCCTCTATATTTTTCTCAAGCTCTGCCAAGTTGGAATCCTCTTCCTTCACGTTGTTGGCCTCTTCAACGACCAACATTTTTTCAATCCTGAAGGTCGGGGAGGGGAAATTGGCTAGCTCCAGACTCTTGGAGGAAGCGGGGCTTTCAAAAATCCGGGTGGAGCTCACAGAATGAGGGGTCGGATTGTGCTAGGCCAGGGGCATTTTAACAGTCGGAATGGAGTTGCCCGTGTCGTGTGAGGAGGAGGGGCCTCTCAGGGATTTATTTGAGGGTTTAGAGGCCAGTCTGCTAGAGCGACGAGGGGTGTTGGCTTCTTCAGTAATATCCAAATCAGAGTCAATCTCTTGGATTTTGATTCTTTTGGGGGTTTTGACTTCCTCAGGGGAGTGGTTCTTGGTTTTCTTGCTGGAGGAGCCAAATTCCGGACGTCGAGGTCTTGAATCATTAATGGTCGGAGGTTGGGTCGAGGGGTCGACATTCTGCACAGAAATGGAGCGGGGCGGGCAAAGGGCGAGGTGAAAGTTATACAGGCAAAGAATAAGGCCCTGATGCAGGTTGGGAAAGTCTTTCCCTTTCTTCTTAGCTTCGGCTATATCTTTAATATTAGCATCCATTGAATGCAGTAAATAGAATGGAATGGAAATGAGGTCTTTGTTCCTCAAATGGTTCAGGAACGGGAGATGGTAGTAGTAAAAATGCCATACCTGCCCTCCAGCATAAAATACTTCATCATGATGTAGCAGACCTCATCCCATGGGTGAGGGAGCTCCTCCCTATTGAATCCTCCAGCCCTCTTGATAGGGGTCTCGCCTTGGCGGAAGAACTGGTTAAGGCTAGTAGAATCCGCAATGCGACTCTGCTTTTTCCATTTTCTGCCCTCCATTGAAAGGCCCGTCGCCTGAGCTATAACCTCTTCATTGATTTCGAAAGAGATTCCCCCCATGGTCACCCTTCTGTCCTCCCAGGAAGTCACAAATTGTTTGGAAAGTCTTTCGTCATTACCCTTCATACTTTCCATGAATTTGTCAATACTGCCTTCAGTGCACACAAACCAGGCCACCGGTTTAGCTTTGAACTCATCCACTTTATTGGGTTTTAGTCTGAGCTTGTCCCCTCCATTCTTGAATCCTCCAGTTTAACAGATTGAGAATGACTAACAGCCACAATGCAGAGCCGAAGCAAACTTAAGGCAGAATAGTTAAGATAATTGTGTCGGACTTGAAATAAACAGTCGTAATAATCAGAGTGATTATTATCCCTTAAGATCCAGTAGATATCAAAAGCCGAAGATCTACTCAGAACGTGCGAGCCTTCACTCAGGCCAATGTGAGTTGACAGATCCCAACATCGCCTTTATCGTCGCCAGTTGGCTCCGTCCGGGTAATAATTAGGGAGTAATCATTCCCGATGTCTATACTTTCATCATAAATCCATCCCATATGGTAGTGGTGACTCAGCCTACCTTTGATACGTGGCCGTCTAGGGTAGAAATTGGCAGGATCCTCGCGCCAATTTGAAAATTGAAAAAAAGTTACCTTCATCATTGAGCGGATGGGATAGTCCCTTCCTGGGTAAAGGCTTTTTCCTTTTCCAAGATTTTCTTAGTGGTGACCGACAGCAGACTATGGTCCCTCCAGCATCGTAAGCCATTCTGCAGCCTTCCGTCAGCCGCCATGGAGTCGGCAGCTCTGTTTTCTTCTCTGAAGATGTGGCGGATAGTGAAGTCCTCTATCTTGACCAGAAGGCACCTGATATCTCTCAAAATGGGTTCCACTCTCCACCCCGCTGAAGCATTCCCTTTGACAGAGTCAATAATGATTTGAGAGTCTCCTTCAATTTCCAGGAATTTTATTCCTATGGAGTTAGTCATTTTCAGACCCCAAAGGAGGGCCATTCCTTCAGCTTGAGTGACTGTATTATTCCTTAGGTTTCCAGTGTAGGCTACAACCATGTTCCCCAAATGGTCCCGGATGACTCCACCTCCTTCCTAACAATTGCTCAGAACCATCAAAATTCAGTTTAAACCAGTGAAGCCTGGGGGTTGACCATCTAGTCATCCGTCTCTTGTTCTTGGTACTATTGTTGAAGCGATCAAAGTCAGGGGGAGCTTCTAGCAAACAGCGATCCTTTTGTCAGCCTCATTGGGAGGATAAGGGGGGATTTTCCATTGTATAACTTCTAAATTTTTCGAGATCATCTTAAAGCAAATGTGAGCCACAATGTCTGGGGGGGTCTCGGTGTCTCTGAAAATTTTGTTGTTTCTTTCTTTCCACAAGGCCTAGTAGATGTGTGGCGGTATTTGTTTCCAAAATTGGATGATGAGGGGATGACGGGAGGGGGGGGGTCCAATCAAAAGCAACATTTTTAATATTCATCTGGAAGACCCAACAGAGACCGCATTTCTGAAGAGTAATAGACAAAATATGAGCCGCAAAGGGACAGAGGACAAAAAGGTGGTCAATAGATTCCTCATTAGCTTTACACAGACTACATCTGTTGGGGAGATGGAATCCTCTCTTTTTCAAATTATCAAGTGTGAGGGTTTTACCATGCATTAGGGACCACCAGAAGAAATTGATTTTAGGGATTAGCTGAGGGTTCCAGACTTTCTTCCAGCATTCAGCATCCACAGGGTGCTTAAGGAGCTGATTGTAAGTAGATTTGACCAAGAAATAGCCCGATTGGGTCTCTTTCCAAATGAAGTTGTCTTCATTCAGGGCCAGGGGGATTTTGGTTTTCGATAAAACGAGTTGCAGGTCCTGAGCAAGGGGGACCAGGTTAGGTCTATTGCTGCAGATGAGCACAATGTCCTTCCAGCAACCACTTCCTAGATCCAAATAATTCGCAACATAAACCCCCAGGATACCTTTAAGGTGGTTCATGATTTGATGGAAGCGAGTGTTTACCAAAGGCCTGTCCTCCATCCAAAAGTCTTCCTAGAATCTCACCTTTCTACCGTCTCCTAGCTGCCACTTCAGACCTTCTCTAACCATCACTCTGCTCTTCAGGATGTTGTTCCACAACTTGGAACCTTGGGGGAGGTCAGTTGTATTCAAATTATAGTAGAAATGCTCCTGGTCCAGGTACTTAGCTTTGATAATGTTGCACCAGTCCGCCTCACCTTTAGCCAGAGTCCATCTAATCTTGGCAATTAGTGCCTTATTGAGGGCATTAATCTTTCTTATGCCCAAGCCTCCCAGAGATTTGGGTAAACACACGGTATCCCAATTGACCAGAGCAAGGCGTTTTTTCTCTTCCAAGCCAGTCCATAAGAAGGTTTTTTGGATTTTCTCAAGTTTTTCCCCCATGGTCCTTGATATTTTAAACATGGAAAGGAAGTACACCGGAATTCCCTATAGGGAGGCTGCGAGAAGCTGGAGCTTCCTCGCACTGCTGAGGAATTTCCCTTTCCATCCCATAATTTTTTCTGCATTCTTTCCAAGATCGAGTTCCAGAAGGTGGGGGTGACTTCCTTGACCATGAGGGGGAGACCCAGGTAGGTCCTCAGAAGAGTTGCCACTTTGCATCCAAGGATGGAGAGAATTCTGAGTTGGAGGTCATTTGGAGTGTTGAAGAAGTAGAGATTACTCTTCTCATAGTTGATGCATTGTCCCAACGCCTTGGCGTAGTTTGCAAGTAGGATTTTCCACCCTTTAGCCTCCATGATAGAAGACCTACCAAATACAAAGGTGTCATCCATGAACTGTTGAATATTAGAGGGGGGGAGCGTGGAAGCTGCTTTGAACCCTTGGAGCCTACCATTGGTGACCAGATGGGTCACATTTCTGTTTAACACTTCAGCTATCATGATAAACAGATAAGGGGACAAAGGGTCACCCTGCCGGATACCTTTTTTAGCTTTGAAACATCCCCTAGGAGTCCCATTAATCAACACTGAGAATTGGACCGTAGCAACACACTCCAAAATCATACTCACCATTTTTTGGTTAAATCCCAGTTTTAGAAGCACTTTGAAAAGAAACTCCCAATTAACCTTATCATAAGCTTTAGATATATCAGGTTTAAAAGCCATACCAGGTAATTTGCTCCTATCCATGGAGTGGATTATCTCATGAGTGGCAATGGCAGCATCCAAAATTTGGCGTCCCAGGACGAAGCCTTTCGGGGACGAGCTGATAAATTTTTCCAGGAAGGGTTTAATCCTATTCATAAGGACCTTGGAGAGTATCTTATAAATGGTATTGTAGAGGCTTATGGGCCGATACTCCTTCAAGCAGCTGGGAGTCGTGGTCTTGGGGATGAGGACAATGAAAGTGTTGTTGATCTTTTTCAGCAATCTCCCCGTCTTGAAGAAATCTTGAACAACTTTGGTGACATCGTAGCCAACAATGTCCCAAAAATCTTGGAAGAACATCGGGGGGAAACCATCCGGGCCCGGTGTCTTGTAGGCCCCCATAGAAAAGACAACCTGGTGAACTTCATCAACAGAGATGGGGGCCATGAGTTGTCAGTTGTCATCCTCATTGATGGCCATCGACAACTTACTAACAAGGCAGTCCTAGAGCGAAGAATCACTTCCACCAATATCCGTATACATTCTAGTGAAAAAGTCCACCGCATTCTGTCCAAGCAGAGAGTCTTCAGAGATCTCCTGACCAGTTTCATCCTTAATACTTTCGATATAGTTCCTCCTCCTATGGATACAAGTCGATCTGTGGAAGAAAGCAGAATTTATATCCCCTTCTTTCAACCACTGGATCCTAGATCTTTGCTTCCAGTACACTTCTTCCTTGGCAAGGGTATCTTTCCAGCTCTTACGACAGTCTTCCTCCTCCTTCAAAATGGGGTTCGGGGGGTTATCGATAGCCATAATATTCTGAAGTTGTTTCAGTCTGGACCCCAGGTCCTTCTTTTTTGTGAAGATGTCTCCAAAGGTGGCCCTATTCCAACCTTTGACTTCCCTGCTAATTAGCTTTAGTTTCTCCATAATTCTGAACATGGCAGTCCCTTGGATCGGGGTGGTCCACCAGCATCTAACCAGCTCCCTGAAGTCTGGATGGGAGGCCCACATGATCTCATAGTGAAAGGAGGGGGGGACCCTGGTAGGGTATGTCTTTCCAGTGGAGAAGAAGGGGGTTGTGGTCAGATGCAGTCCTTGGGAGGGTTTTCAGGTAAGAGCTATGTCCGATGTCCCAATTGGTGGAAATCAGGAATCTATCCAGTTTGACTTGAATAAGATGTTTACCTTTCCTATTATTCAACTAGGTGAAGGGGGCACCCTGTAGGTCAATATCCATAAGGCTAGTAGTATTAATAAAACTGGCTAGGTCTCCCACGCTGTCAGAGAAATCCTCCAGGCCACCACACTTCTCGGAGGGGTAGAGGGGGGAATTGAAATCTACCGCAAGCATAAATTGATCCTTCTGGTTAGTCACAATGATATTAGAAATTTCCTCCCACAGGAGTCGTCTCCCCGACCTTGAGTTGGGAGCATAGATATCAAACATCTGCTAGCATTGTTCTCCATAATGAAGAGAAACCGCTAGGAAATTTTGGGAGCTAGTGAAAAGCTTACCTTTCACTTTAATGGGATCCCATAAGGTAGCAATACCCCCATAAGCACCCAAAGAATCAACATACAGATAGTCCGCTCCAGGCCAAAGTTTACCAACAACCGCCGCAAAGGTTTGAAAGGGCATCTTGACTTCCTAAAGGAGGCAAATGCCAATTTTCATCTCTAGAATGAGTTGTTTTATGGCGAACTGCTTTTGGGGGTTGTTCAGACCCCTTACGTTCCAAGAGAGGAACTTCATTTCTTACTTTTGTTAAGTCCGTCTAGGGTCAGTTGTCTACCCTTTGCAATGTCCCTTGCCATAACCTTGTGTCTCAGGACTCTTTCTGAGGGTCTGCCAACTTTATTTTTGATTCCCCCCACATCTGCTTTCTTGGCCTTGACTTTCTTCTTCTGGGTTATCCATTCTTTATTATCCATCCAAGGAGAACCCAGGGGGGACACTTTCAGCGGAGTTGCCAGGGAGTTTCCAGGGTGTGCCTCTCTATCCCCCGTTGCAGGGGCAAGAGTGGTTGAAGAGGTGGGCAAGATACTTTCAGTCATAAGAGGCTTGACCAAAACCGAGCTGGGGGCGTGAAGGACACGGGGGGTGGGGGAAGCAGAAGGGCGAGGATTGGGGGACAGGTTGAGGCCTATCATCTGTGGGATCTCCCCCTCTTCCAGGGGAATGCATGAGTTTTTTACTAGGTCCGCTGGGGATTTTAGGATCTCTAGTATCTTGTCTGTGTGCGGGTAATCCTCAAATATTTCATTCACAGTAGTTAGCTCAAGGGGGGGCGAGGATGATGGGTCACCAGGGTTGATGGGCTCGACCCAGATGGCTTTATTTTTGAGCTTGGGTTCCGCAACCATAGGAGCTTTACATTCAGTATAGGATTGCCCCTAATTATTGCATTTCTGGCAAAACAGGGTGGCATTTTCGTACACAATAACCTGAGACCATTTTCCCCATTTTGATTTTAGGGAGATAAAGTTTGGGAGAGCATTGTTAATAGTAACATTAACACAAAAACGAGCATACACCAACCTAGATTTGTTGAGAGTGACCGAGTCCACTGTGACAAAGCTGCCAAACGAGTTTCCTATCCAGCAGAAGATTTGTTCATCCCAGAACTCTAGACGAAGTCCAAGAAGCCTAACCCAGACTGGAGCCATGCGGTTTAGTTCTGTGGAGGGGTCAAAACCGGGCTTCCATTTAGCCATGGTTAGGAAATGCTTTCCATACGCCCAAGAACCCAACAGAACATAGATCAGATCCTCTTCAGTGTTGAACTTGAATAGAAAGAGTCCCCCCGGTATAGCTGAAACCTCCAGGCTTCCTTTAAGCTTCCAATGACATTTTGCCCATCGCCTGACCATGTCAATAAATGGTCGGAAGGAGAAGAAATGACCAACTATTGCCAGGTGAAGGGAAGAGGCGATTATGTCCATCAGGTTGTCCGGGAGTTTGATCTTTGTTCCGTCTTCCGTTTGGGAGAAGGTGGCCACAACATCTTCAGGGGTCGACTTTGTTGACCCAAGGAGGGCGTTCTTCCAGCTAGACTTGGGATTCTCCTTCACAAGATCCACATCTGCCTGATCGGCAGAAGTTTTCGGTCTGGGTTGAGGTATATTCCTTTCTTCCCCTTTCAGGCCAGTATCAGTCAAAACTGGTGAAGTGGAAGGGGTGTGAAGACTGGCATTTTCTTCCGTATGGTTCGCAGACCGTGGGGACCCCGTAGCCGGCACAACGACATGCACCCCGACTGTAGATTCGAGTGTTGGGTCCAGCAGGGGAGGGGGGACCTCCACAGAGGGGGCGGTCATCCAGGAACACAGATTCAAACGTGAAACAGGTGGGCGATTTGCAGAGGGAAGGCTTTGTATTGTTAAGCATGTTAATATGGTTTGGTATTCTGATTTATGTGATATGTCTTGGCAAAAAAAAAATTATGTCTCTGGAAAAGTGTTATTCCTCCTAAAATCAAATGCTTTAAGTGGCAGCTTATTATTGACAGACTTCCTTTGAGAAAAGAGTACTCTAATGTTGATCTTTGTTCCATTTGTAGAGTTCTTGAAACTTGCAGGCACATCTTCTTTGACTGTTCCGTGGCCAGGGAGATTTGGTTAATGTTTGGCATATGTATCCTAGATCATGTGAATGTTTTAGATATCATCACTGGCTCTATCTTCGGGTTAAAGAAAGATGTTAATATGTTTTGGCTTATTTTGTCATCTTATATCCTCTGGTTTATTTGGAAGCTTAGAAATGAAGATAAATTTCAAGGTAATGGTAGATGTCTTACTAAGTCTTTCCGTAGACTCATTTTATTTAATATTGTTGTGCAGATCTGTTTTGTGCTGAATGTCAAAAGACATAAGTTCCTCCAATTCCTGAAGGACGAGCACGTCACTATGTTTATTTATGCAATGAACGATGGATACGATTGGAGGAGGGTCGCAGACAACCACGCTACTTTCAAAGAGGCCCTCAACAAGCTACACAACGAGATGAGCAACAACAGAGTTCCCTCATTTGATCGTATTGGCTTGCTTGCTCAGATTCAAGATCGGAAGAAGGTCATCTGGATGGAGGGATCTAAAGGATGGACTATGTGGGTGGAGTCCCACGTTGACATTTTGTACTAGCATGGCGATGCTGCTCTTGTCTTTACCCTTTTGCTTCTGCGGTTTTTGTATCTCGGAGATAGTTATGCTTAAACTCTTTTTGTAGTTCTGCGATGGTTGACATTGGCTCGCCCAACTCTTTTATAGTTATGTTGTTCTAAGTTCTCTGATTGTCTTTTTTTTGTTGGAGGCTGGGCCTCCTTGATACTCTTGTAATCCCTCTTTTACTCTCGATATTTAATACAAAAAACAACAAATTATATTTACCTAATAATAATTATTAATATTGTTAAAATTTATATAGTATATTTTTTATTTATTTTAATGATTTATAATTAATATTTATCTCTTTTATAATAAGATGTAAAAAATTATAACAAATCCCTCAATTTTAAAACTAAATTAAATGAAGCCTACTAATAAGATTAAAAATCAATTCATAATTTATTATTTGTTTAATCTAACTTATATATACATGATAATAATTATTAATTTTATTTAAATTTTAATATATTATATAAAAATTAATTAATTGTATATTATAACCGATCAAATAAAATTAATTGTACATTATAATATAATAAATTTAAAATTAATATAAATTATAAATTATAAATTTTAAAATATATATTATATTATATAAATATCAAGATAAAATAATTATAGAAAATTAAAAAAATATAAATTTATAAATACTCCAAAGGACTTTGTTAGTTTAAATTTTAATTTAGTAAGAAAGGAGACAAAAATAAGTGCAAAATTTCTGTGATACATTTATAATCAAAAAATATAAAAAATAGTTTAAAAATTATAAATTACATATTATAAAAGATAATTTAAATTTTTAAATCTCTCATCTATTTCTTTATATATTTAATCTTTCTTAAAATTACAAAATATTAAATCATATAATATATATTGATTAGAACCATAATGAAATATAGGAAAAGTTGTTTTCATTAGAACAAAGGAAACATAAAATATTTTTAAAAAATTGATTTAAAATAGAAGATATGGATATAGTTAGAGGCTACAGTAACGTAAAAAAGAATAGGCTTTTCGTAGTTTCTATTTGCTCATATATTTAAACATATATTATGAATAGCCTTTATCTTAGAATATAGTATTGAGAAGCTCCCTCACAATCCAAAGCTTGCATACTTTTAACCATAGCTTTAATGTTATTGATAGAGTGAAAAATAAAGACTATCTTCCGGGGTGTATTTCCTTCACTTTAAATTTTTTTACTCTTAATATTTAAAATTTTAAAAAAAAATTTTAATTCATTTAATTTAAAAGTTCATATATAAATGGTTACAAAAATTTTAAATATATTATTCTTAAAATTGTAAATCGGTTTTTTATTTTTCAAAAGATTAGTAGTAATAGTTATTAAAAAATTTCTTCTTGTTACAAAATCAAAACTAATTTACCAGTGCATGATATAAATCCCCCAAAACCTTTCAAATTATTCAACATCTTTTCATTGAAAAGATGTAAAACTAAGTGAAAGCAAATCTAAAACACAAAGCACAAACTTGCACCATATGGACTTCATATCAGAGTGAATAAACATAGCTCACAAATCTAAAGATTTACTTGCAATCAGAAACAATAATAAACAAATTACCATAGCAAAATGTAATTTCAATGAAAAATAAATAAATTAGTTTAGAAACTAATAAACAAATTACCATAACTACATGTAATTTCAATGAAAAATAAATAAATTAGTTTAGATAGTTTCTGCTTCAACTCTCTTCAAGGCAGATAGTATCTCGTTTAATAAATGTTACATATATTGAATAATGTCACCTCAACAATAGCTAATATGCTAACACAGGCCACGAATAACTTTAAGGATATGGATTTTAATTTTTTATTAGAAGTATTTTTTGAAAGCATGAGAATTAATATTGATAAAAGTACACTTTAGGTTTGAAAATTAATATAATTATAGATCAATATAGTGTTGCATGAAATTAAAATTACTTGGAAGCCTACATGTCCATGCAACATAGAATGTGCCATGTGTGCTTTGCACACTATACGTTTTTGCATACTTAATGGTGTATTGTTCACGTGTTTTACAAGCTGAGCCTTTTTTGTATACAAGAACTGACATTAGAGGCCAATATGCCATGTGTGCTCTACACAACTCACCACTTGGATTCAAGTATCTGGGAATATATTAGAAAAAATGGTGCAAACCAAAACTAAGCTACTATTGTTTCAAATTTCAATTGCATGCTTAAAGAGAGGAGCCTTTGGCTGCCTTCTTAACTGTTGATTTGCAGAGAAAATTTTGAAATTGACAAACATACTCAGATTTAGAGTGGTTAAACCTCTGTATGCGTTAACATACTCAGATTTAGAATGATTGAATCTCTGTAGGCATTCAACTTGAGGTTTTATGCATCCTGTTATTATCAACTATATTATTGCTTTTTAAAAAATAAATAGTGTTACATGTAAGCAGAGAAATAATGTACAGTTGAAAAGAAGGTCATACTAAAAAAGAAAGTTGTTGAAGCTTTCACTATTTTTCTTTGTAATTCTATTCAAACCTATTGTGAAACATCAGATGTTATTGCAGTTTTAAGTCGTTTGAATATTATTAATGCTTTGTCTGCAGAACTTATCTTATTTGTTTGTAAAATAGCTTTGTGGCAATAAAAAACACAGAAACTTTACATTTTCCTATCTTTTTCTTTCTCCAAAAGTTCTCTGTCAAAATATATTATGGGCTTTTGAAACTTTGAGTCTTTGGTATATTGTTACTGCTTCCAATTAAGAATTATGGTGACCATTTATATTACAGGGAAAATAAATTGGGATTTCATGTGGATCTGCCAACTTGAGGAGGGGCTACGAGGGTCATGGCATGCAGGGGTTGTGATTAACCTGCAGAAATAACAATGTTACATTGAATATAAGGAGCTTATAAGCGAAGATAGAGTAAAGAAGCTTGTGGAGAATATTCAACTAAGTGAAGCAGTAGAAGGTTTGGGTTCAAGGGGTGCAAGGAAAAGCTAAAAAGACTCTCAGATGGAGCTGATGTACATATAATTCATAAGAACAATGTGAGAGTCACACGGGATGAAAAGTAGGGGACTTGGAGTGTCCGCGGGCATTGGGTTTTTACCTTCATGCGAGAGGACTTCAAACGAGAAGGGTTGTATATTAGGGTAGTTTGCTACTATTTAAGAGAAAATAGTTGGTTTTTTCACAAAACTTTGCAAGTGAAAGGGACGAAAAGAAGACATGAGATTACAGAAAGCTATGAATAAAATGGAGGAAAAAACTGATCGAAGCCAAAAATGGCACCGATAAAAGTACAATTAGTTGACTGAAATTTCAACTGTCTATTATGGGTCGCACTTCAACTGAAGCTATAGGCAAAATCAATTCAGACCCTAATTTTTTTTCTTCATATATCTGTAAATTAATCGCTTGCTTTTACTTTCACAAATTGTGAAAGCATCAACCTAATAAAATTATCACAGCCAAATTCAAGTTACAATCTTTATTGTCAAAGATTAAGGTCTAGATGATAGAAGATCTTATCCCAATCAGAAATCTTAGCGAAATTTAAGAGAATTTGTTGTTGAGGATATACAACACCCACAAAAATACCAATCTAGAAAACTTTAGCAAACAAATTCACCAACCAAGATCAAAATCTACAAAATTCACAGATAGAATCAAATTCTACAATTTTGCTTTGAAAATAAAACAAAATTTTTAGAGAGAAATTAAGAACTCAATACCTGACCAATCCTCTACCAACTTGAAAATATTGTGACCTCTAATGCTCGTTGTTGAGTAGGAGAATGCTAAAGACAAAAATTGGATGTTTCTCACTGCCAAAAACGTATTAAATTTCGTAGAAAGCATTCAATAAGCATTGAATGCCAAATTTATTTTAGCATATGTTGAGAGAATAAATATGTACATCTGTCGGCTTGCACTCACTACATATGTTCTTGTGATGCGATGGTCATATGTACCATACAATTGCCAACCGTCAATAATAAATGCTTATGACAAATTGAAATAATACAAAGTCCTAAAATTTTTGAATAAATCTAAATAAATAGAATTTCTACAATGACTGTTACTCCAATTTTCCAATAGAAAAACAAAAATATTTTTCTAAAAATTTATTAAATATGTATTAATATTCAAACTATACAATTTTCTTTGCCGTTGTTGATGTTGAAAAATCCCCCCCCCCCCGCAAATTTCTCGACGATTGGTTTCATAATTTTTGGAATTTAAAACTTGGCTACAGGTTTTCGTTCTGTAGACAAATACAAAAGGGTTTGTTTATGTAGACACCTAAAAATGTCATGTCTAATTAAATAAATATTTTATTTATTTAATTATCTAAGCTTAATTCTTCTATTAATTAAATAAATCTTTATTTATTTAATTAATTCATTTATCCTCTTCTAGCCTTATTTCTCATTTAAATAAATACATTTATTTATTTAAATTATCCTTTTCCTAAATTAAATAAATATTCTTATTTATTTAATTGATCCCACTTCTTCTATTAATTAAATAAATCTTTATTTATTTAATTAATTCATTAACCTTTTCTACCCATGACACATGTCATTCATCTCTTAATTCATACACTACCTACCCCTTTCATTATTTTATTATTTCTTCTACCTACCCTCTAATCATAGCCGACCTCCTTTTACACCTCTCAATCTTATCCCTCCATTTCATATTGTGTCTTCTATTTAAGGAGATGCTTTCTTCATTATCAAACCCTAATCATTCTATGCATTCTAATCAATCATCCTAATCACTGATCTTAAGGACTTGACTATACTACGATCCTACTTGCAACCACATTCCGTTCTTTGTTGAGCTCTTGTGCACATAAAATCTGAGAGCAAATATATCAAGCAAGATCAATGGAGATAGGAAGAATGGAGATCAAAACCCTATTGGACATGTAATGGTATAATCTTTGTGATTTCATTTGATTTGCATTGTCTTAGGTAATCTTCATATGTTATGGTGGATCTTTGTTGATTGTTAGGCTAGGGTTTGGTGGTTGAATTCATTTAGCCTTTCAATATTGTTATTATTGTTATCCATTTTCACCATACACATTTTGGCACGCCCGGTGGGACATGGATTTTTCTTAGATCTATATTTTTTGCAGATTTTTCTAACCCTATATTGCTATTTTGTAAAACAATTTGGAGAATAACCTTGTGCAGCTAGGGTTTTGGACACAAAATCAAGATCTTGGAGAGATTCGATCATATCTCACAAACGGCTAGGAAATTTTGCACCAAATTTTTTTTGCAGGTTGAAGAAAGTATCAGGAGCTCTCAAGCCAAAATTCAGAATTTTTGGAGCACATTTTCATTTTCTATGAATTTTTTATGATTTTTCATAAAAAATTAATTTTGAGAGAAAATGAGAGAATTTTTTGGATTTTCTTACATTTTTGGAAATATCTCATAATTATACATAGGATCTGTTCTTTGTGATTTTAATTTTGATGCAAAATATTTCCCTAAAAATCGGATCTTTAAAAATTAGGGTTTTTTCTTATTTTGATCAGATTTCACAAACCGTTTTGAATTTTGACATCAAATTTTTTATGCAGGTCAGGAAAAGTATCAGAAAGATTCAGTAAAAATTTCAGATTTTTTGAATCTATTTTGCATTTTGTATGAATTTTTTATGATTTTTCATAAAAAATTAATTTGGAGAGAAAATTAGCGAATTTTTCGGATTTTCTTACATTTTTGGAAATCTCTCAGAATTATACATAGTATATATTCTTTGTGATTTTAAATTTGATGCAAAATCATTCCTCAAAAATTAGATCTTTGAAAATTAGGGTTTTGCATTATTTTACTCATATCTCACAAACTGCTTGGATTTGTTGCAGAAATTTTTTTGTGCAAGTTTGGAAGACCATCACGACTCTCCAGTAAAAATTTCAAATTTTTTGGATCGATTTTGCATTTTATATGAATTTTTTATGATTTTTCATAAAAAATTAATTTTTGGAGCAAATTAGCAAATTTTTTGGATTTTCTTACATTTCTGGAAATCTCTTGAAATTTTACAGGTGGTCTTTTTTTATGATGAATCAGATCTTTGAATTGGTCAACAAAACGCATTATTGAAGGCCCCTATTTCACAAAGTCTTTTGGATCTAAAATTTACCTAACTTGTGTGCTTGCAGGAAGGGGTGATTATTTCAAACAATCCAAACTACTAATAAATCTTTGTTGCAGATCCTTGGCAAGGGTTTTTGGATTTTTATTGTGTGCCTTGTTTTCATAGACTAGCAAACACTTCAATTGGTGCACTAAAATTGAATCATTGTCTTTTGTGTCTTGAGCAATAGGCTCTTTTTGTTTAATCTTTAGAGGGCCTGTCTTCCCGTGTGGTCATTAGGACTACTAGTGAGAAGAGAATGACCCAAGTGGTAGCGAGGAAAACCCACCTCATCCGAACCACTATAATCAAATGTATTCATGGTGAAAACTATGAATAACGTGTGCTGATTAGTTCATACTGACACTATGTCTCCCCATAAACCCATTTGATCAAATTTATTTGATCATTTGTAGGGCGTAACCCCTATCGACTGGGAGCCTTCTGTATTTACAGAGCTGAAAGTGCCGCATGTATGGCCACACGAGCGGATGCCCTTACTAGCACCTTTTTGTTTTAGAAGCCCAAATCCTTCTAGTTGTTGGGGCAGGAGGTCGGACCTCTGGTAGCGGCCCACACACATACGGTTCTTAGTAGAGATACAAAGTTCGCCACAGGGAGTTTTCGTGGGGACTGATGCTTGGCTGACCCGAGAAGTGAGTGCCGAGGGTGGAGCCAGTGATGTCAAGCATCTAAGTATCCGCTCTGAATAGCGTAGCCTCGGGAGTAAAACCTCATGTGGGATCAACAACTATTATCTTGGCCAGCCATAAGAATTGTGCTTGACTTATTTTAAACATTCAAAACATTCAAAACCAAACAGCAAAACATTGTGTCTTTTGGGTTTTCAAATGTATGCAAAACATTTTTACATCAAACAACACACTTTTCTTGGAGAGTCTAAACACTTGCAAACATTGAGTCCTCATCAACATTGTGTCCTCTTGTCACGAAAAACAGTCAAACATTCAGATTTGGTCACAACTTCACAAATTGGAAAAATATTACAGTCAAGCAAACAAGAGCAATCAGTTTCGGAATTCTTGAGCTTCCTAGGTTGTTTCTCCAGGTTTTCATCTAGCATTCAACTTGTCTTTGGGTCTCACAAAATCCATCATTGCTTTACACCTTACATTACATTCACATTTGTCTAAACTTGAGTCAAAAGGTCACTTGCTTGTCCTCATCATACTTTGTCAACACACTACATACAACAACACTTTGCTAAGTGGTCCCTCATCAAGGTTTCTTACCTTTGGGTCTCATTTGGTTTTACTTAGAGTCAAGGTCAACTTACCTCATCAAGAGAAACTATCCTCTCTTTGGAAGTCACACCTACTCTACTACATACATACTTGGTCTTACACTTTGGACATTGCAAGTACACTTCAGACTCATTTACATTCCATCCAACTCTTGGTCTTCCATACTCTTTCCATTTTTTTTATCTAGTCTCACACATCTTGGTCAATACCTAGTTCATGGTTGAAACCCGTCTTCAAAAATCTAGGAGAGAAACTAAAGAGGCTCAAGAGTCCGCAAACATGAGTTCTTATGAGTATGACAATGATATCTTTTTCAATTCTGATCATACTACATTACCTGACATGGATGTCTATAGAAACATTCGAAATGTTGAGAACATGGACACTATAAACAACAATGCTACACACAATGACAATGTGGACAACTTTTCAGTACATTCAGCAGATGTGGAAGAATCCATTATGAATCCCCATTTCAATCGATTGGTTGAGGAAATAATGAGGAGGGATAGACAATACTTCTTACAAATGATGGCACAAAGTGGAGCCAAGATACCTCATGATTTTGACATGTCTCAAATAATGGAACATAGACCTTTGCAACAACCTCACTCCAATATGGATCAAAGGAGACCTAATAGTGGAGGAAATAGAGGACCACATATGGTACCTGAACCACCATCAGCTTTGCTTCAAAAACCAGAGGTCCCACATACACATGGTCAAACATATGATACCCACCTTCGCAGACCATTATGGAAGTCTTATGCAGATAGATATGCTCAATCACATACCAATGCTAAGGATCAACCACCAAAGCAATTGGATATTCAAAGGCATGCTCAAAATTTGGACACAAGGAAACCTCGTGTCAAATTTGGGGGTAACACATTAGAACATGACATGCCTGTAGAGTATGGTATACATGCACAAAATAGATATGGTGTTCCTCAACATGAATCTATACCAAGTGGTCCATATATGCAACATCATTATAGACCTCCTCCATATGAACATGTGTATGATCAATATCATCCATATATGCAACATGCACCTCCTCCAATGGGTACCTCAAACATAGGATATGGTCCAAGAAGTCGATCTCCACCTAAAAGCAATTTGGAGCAACAAATCAGGGACTTACAAAAAAAAATGGAGGACATAAATACACCGAAGCCAACATACACAATGAGAGACATATGTCCTTATCCATTTGACAAGAGCATTCCAATGCCTCGTTTTCCTACACACTTTGTGACGCCTAAATTTGATAAGTATAGAGGAAAAGGGGATCCTAAGGCACACATAAGACAATTTTTCACAGCTTGCATTGAGGTAGCAGCAGAAGAGACATATTTGATGATATTATTCCCACAAAGCTTAGGTGATCAAGCTATGGAATGGTTCTCCCAACTTCCACCAAGAATTAAGTCATGGGGTGACCTAGCAGAAGCATTTATTCAACATTTCTCCTACAATATAGAGACAGACATATCAGTCACTACTTTGTGCAACACCAAGCAAAAAGAGGGAGAATCTTTTGCATCATTTTTACAAAGATGGAGAAATCTAGCCAGCAGATGCTCTTGTGAGATTCCACAAAAACAAATGGTAGAGATATTCACCCAAAATGTTAACAAAGAGATTGGTTATGACTTAAGGAAAGCTTGTTTGTCTACCTTCAAGGACGTTATCAAAAAAGGCTTAGCAACAAAAAAGGTCCTAATTGAACAAGGAGTCATTAAGATATTTAAGGAAAACAAAGATGACTTTAAAGGAAAAGACAAGCCAAGATTTTGGAATAAAAACAAGAACACAGTCAATGATGGTGTTGTTGATGCCAACACAGTGCGACCTAAATTCATCTTTTCAGGATCAAGTTCTACAAACAATCAAGTAAATACTCAAACAACTTCCAGATCACGAAGGAAGTACACTCCATTGGGAGAACCACTTGAGTCAGTTTTCAAGAAGCTGGTGGCAAACAAGGTAATCACAGTTCCAGATTTTCCTCCATATGAACCAAAGGTTAAACCAAATTGGTGGAATGATGATGAGTATTGTGAATTTCATAAAAGCAAGGGTCATAAAACAGGTAATTGTCATCGACTGAAGAACATCGTACAAGATCTCATTGATAGAGGTGACATTGAGATTGAGGGACACTCATCCAATCAAGAACATGAGATGTTTAAGGAACCATTCCCAAAGCACGACAAGGGAAAAGCTAAAGTCATAGATGATCAAGCCAACTATACTAGAGCACCTTACAACTATGATTCAACTATCAATCATATCTCGATGGACAATCATATCTCTACTATTACCATCAAGAACAAAAACCCTGAGAATCCTACTCAGAGACCCAAGATTGTCCTAAGAGGTGTTGGATCTTCTTCCGAACCTACCTCTGAATGTCACGTTACAACTCGTCGAGGTAAAATTACTTTGCAAGGTGCTCCAGCTAAAAACACCACCTCTTCATCAACCAAACCTGAGTATGACCTTGTAGAACAGTTAGGGAAGACACTCTCGCTCATTTCAATCCTTGAACTATTACGCATATCTCCCGCACATAAATCCATTCTTGACAAAATATTGAGAGATACTGCTGTTCCTACTGATCTGAACGTGGACCGGTTTCAAGCCATGGTGGGATACCTTTCCATTCCACACTCCCTTACATTCACAGAAGCCGATGATGCCTCCGTAAGTCAGCCACATAATGCACCATTACACATTGAAGCCTTCATACACAAACATCGAATAAAACGAGTCCTGATAGATGGAGGAGCAGGTCTAAACATTTGCACATTGAGCACAATTAAACAATTGGGATATTCCGACAAAGCTGTGAATTCTACAAACAAAATTACCATCAAGGCATATGATGATGAAGAGCGTTCATCCAAAGGCACAGTCACCTTACCTCTCAGAGTTGGGCCCATTACAAAGGATGTGGTTTTTCAGGTCCTTGATCTAGATCTCACATACAACGTACTCTTGGGACGTCCTTGGATTCATGAGATGAGCGCAGTACTATCTACATATCATCGATGCATCAAGTTTCCACACAGTGGAGTTGAAGTGACCGTCAAAGCGGATCCAAATCCATTTATATATTGCAATAATCTGCGACCTAGATCAGAAATAACAATTCCAGTCAATCAAGAAGTTGTTCCATCTTCAGCATATGTGGATCCAGAATCATTGAAAGCTTCTACATCCAAACAAGCAGAGATCAAAGAAGAATTCAAGATTAAAGACCTAGGATGTGGTGAGTATATATTTCATGTTGACCAATTCCCATTATCTCCTAAGGTATTCAGTCAACAGGAACAGTCTACAAACAAGTTGCAATGCCAAGGAATTGGGTATGAACCACCTAGTGTTGTGGCTACTAAGTCCGAATGCAAATCTCCTCTAGTGGTGCAAGCATCTCTTGATATCAATAGTCCTAAGAGTGGTTCTAGCGAAGAATCTATTGAGCGTATTACCAACCCTCTTGATAACTCACATAGCCTTACCATTTCATCCACTCATTCCATTTCCACTCCACTTCTAGACTTGGATCAACAAGAATTACGAAAGCCCTTACTCATTGGGGATAAAAAATCAAGCTTCGGAAAGAAAAAACTAAAAGTCAAAACTAAAGATAAGTCCTTTAGTCTAAATCAAAATCAAAAGCTATTGGACTCTGCAAAAATCAAAGTCAAGGATAAAAATCCTATGAAGCAAAAAGAGAAAGAGTTGATCTCCCCTAATATCAAAATAACTGGGGGCAAAAGTTCTACAATTTTAAGTCAAAAAGCATACTTGTTGATCCTAAGTCTCCATCATGCTATCCTACTTTCACTTCTTTTCACAATCATAAGCCTTCATAACTCTTCCACTTGTTCCACACATCCATCCCCTTCTAGCGATACATCATGGACCTTTAATGGAGCTTCCTCCCAGGACTTTGTTATCAGGGATGCCCAAGCTTCTTTAGGTGACACGCATACGGGCTTGTGTAGTCCACACACTAGTAATTCTATCTCAGTTCCTTTATCAAGGAAGACAGTCACTCGAGCTACACATCATTCAGTCAAAGAACGTTGCAGTTACAATCATAAGGTTAAGCCTCACACATTTGAGGTAGGTGACTTAGTTCTCAGAGAAAATCCTAAAAATCAACAAGACAGAGAGAAGAAGGGCAAGTTCGAACCAAACTGGCTTGGTCCCTACATTATTACAGCAGCATATGGATCTGGTGCATATCAGCTCTCAACTACAGAAGGTGAACCTTTGGAGGATCCTATCAACAACATGCACCTTCGCAGGTTCTACACATAGCTCTTCGGAATATCCAAAAAAAATTTAAAATACAAAAAAATCAAAAATTTCAAAAATACAAAATTTTTTTTTATAAAAACAAAAAAATCGTTACTTGGTGAAAACCTGGCAAACAGGCGCCTTGTGAAACAAAAAACATTGAAAAATCGAAAAAAGTAAAGAGAAATAATTTCGTCCAACGGTGAAAACCACTTCGGTGGCGCCCTGGGCAAGTACCATGGTGAAAACTGGGTCACTAGCGCCATGCGTAGAGACATTGCTCCTCCCTCCTTCAGGATTCTCTTTCATCATTTCACTTTGCACACACTCACATCCTATTCATTCATAATAAACTTACCCATTCCCATCATGGCTTGTTATTGATCTACCCAAGATTGGTTAGCCATTCATAATAAACCTCCCTTTTCGCCTCCCTTTCCATCCATAATAAATCAGATCCTATCTATGGCTAAGGCAAAATCCTACGTCTAGTGATGGGTGTGGAACTGAGAACATCACATGTTTCAAGGAGTACAGTTTCTTCCAGCTTCCTTCAGTCTATCCGCACACAATCCGCAATAAAGCAACATTTGCATCACAGATCCGCAATAAAGTTTCATCTTCTCCGCAATAAAGTATCAGTTTCATGGATTCAGTCAGTTTCAAATGAGACACAGCAGCAACAATGGGCTTCAACAAATCAAATATTTCAACAGACTCAGACAACATTATGGTTCAGTGCTATCTATCATTTCTGTGAAAGTAAACATTGTGACCACAATCAAATAAGACTTATACAAGTGACAAGAGACACTAAACTTGAGGACTACAGTGGATGTTGGTGTCGAGTCTTGGTTTTCTTTTGATTTCATCTTTTTTTTTGGTGACATGTCTTTTAGCTTTTCCGGGATGTCTTTGACTAGAGATTCTATCTCTAGGATGTCTTTGACTAGAAAGGCGAGGATGGGGTATCGTCACCCATTTTCTTTTGCTGTCTGTGGATTGTCTCTTAGTAATGCTATGACTTGTCCAAGGATATGAGGACACTGTGAGTCTAGTGTGAACTGGGGCATTCCTTGTTTGTGACTGTCTTATCTCCATGCAAACAGGTACAATGACTTTCTGGGTCGAACATATGCCTCGATTGTCATAACCTACTTGCCATAATAAAGCTCAATGATGATAACGCACAAGAAGCTCTTTCACTTTCATATCTTCTGTTTTTCATCCCCCCTTTCTTGATTGACTTCCATCATCCTTCTCGAGTCCGCGTAGCCTGCTATCACATGACTGAGTATAATGACACACCAAAAATATTTGCATTTCATGTAGCTGCACCTACATTACCACATATAAGCATTTCATACATACATATAGATATCACAACTGCATCACATCCTGCACACAACACCTGTTAGCACAATTTACATTTGCATTATCATATTCATCTGCATTACTTACATTCACATTTGCATCATGCATACACATACAAAACATAAACGGACAAAAATAAAATAAAATATTGCATTGCATCATATACATATTTGCATCCATATCATAAGCATCACATAAGAACATCTCATCACATAGGTACACATGCATATAGCTGCCGCAAAGATGCATCATCTCATATATATATAAAGTGTCATAATACAATGATGTCAAAATCATATGGCTACAATCACCTGCAGGTGTCTACATCATTATACAAAATGGTACAAAACTGATACAAAGGAACTCACTGATCACTCCTGCCAACACTATTGGTACTGCTAATCCTATCCATGTCATGGTATCCCATGCCATGTGTCCTACCCTCATCTCCAATCTTGGATCCTAGAACACTCGTCTAAGGGCATCCCTGTCTTTGTCTCGATCGTATGGAATCAGCTCCCCATCAATCGGTATCTGCATAATCCTATATACATCCTCCAGGGTGACTGTCATCTCACCCATCGGCAGATGAAACGTGCACATCTCAGAGTGCCATCTCTCAGCCAGTGTAGTTAGCAAACCCATGTTTGCCCGAAACTCAGGCACGTACAGCACATGTCTCAAACCCATCTCCTCGATGGCAGCTCTGTCCTCGAGCGACAACTCAGGTCGCAACCTCTGCATCGACGGGAATCTCTCTCGTGACTCTAGCATCGGCAAATACTCCTGTAGTCAAACAACTCAATCATGGCAGTTATAGTGGCATTCACTATTGTGTAGGAGAAAAAGTGACACTAAGCAAACATGCCCTAATCTCACTTTCAATCACACATTTGTGGAATACGAAAGAGCCTAGAGGTATCACACAATTGGCTACTTCTTTTTGTGGAAGAGAGAGCCACGAGCTACCTATTAGGATTTCTATTCCTTTGTTGTAATTGAAAGATAAAATGATGCAAGTTCAATTCCTAACCCAAAGTGCAAGTATGAACTAATAACAAGATTGCAGAATTGAACTTAAACAATGGAAAGTTGTAAACACAAGGACAAAACAAGAATTCAAATGCGTACCTGGAGTCAAAATCTGAGTGAAAATGTTCGGGACGGGGGCACGGGCGCCACTGTCCTGATTCTGCCCCTGAAACTGCTCCGGAAACTGCTGTTTTTGCACTTTGGAAAAGCTGTCAAAAATGCTGAAAATGCTATCTGTCAGGAGGACCAGGGCGCCCAACGCTCCTGTCCTGGCAGGCCCAGGGCGCCCCACGCCCCTGTCCTGGTCTTTTGCTCTAAAATTTGGTGGAAAGGTCGGTCTCAGTCTGCTTCTCCCGGATCTACAACCTGCGACGTCGTCCGAGTCCCGAAACCTGCACTTATATCTGAAAAGGTGTTTGGGCGGCTATATAGGGTTTTGCCTTAGTCAAACCCCCGCTTCGGTGATTTCCACCTCCACGAATAGCCAAGTTGTATTGTAAAATGTATTGTGTGTGCAAACCTAGTGTGTGTGCAAGGTCCTTAAATGCAAGTAAGCAAACTAGAGCAACCTAGAAAGTAAACCCTAATTGCTTGTAAATGATAATGTAAATGCTCTAAATCAAGATGCAAAGTGATCTAAAGCATGAATAAAGGATATATTGAAGCTTATGCAAAGACATGAAAACAACATGAAATCATACCCAACCCTCAAGGGAGGAGTACAAGCCAATCTTCAGTCGGTAATCTCCTATTGTTCTTCAATGTCTTCCAAGCCCTAAATGGATGAATGAAATTGATGAATGCTTGATGGATGGATGTTGAATGTTGTTGAAATCTTCAAAGATCTGCTCTTTCACTGCATAGAGGGTCCTCGAAAGCCAAAATTCCCATCCTTTCAAATGAAGAAAGAGAGCTCTTATATATGAAACCCTAGGTCTTAATTTCGACTTTTGGCCGACCTAGAGATTGAATCTCCCACCAATTTCTTGGGGTTAAGCTTTATTTTATGATTGGATCGCGCTCCTAAAATTTTGGGAAAAATGTCCGGGACCATGTGCACTCCGGGCGCCATGGTCCCGACAACTTTTCACCAAATTTTTCAGGGCCGTTGGATATGATGATTTTAGAGAGAATCCCGAAGTTACAGGTGATTTCAAGATGTTTTGACCCCCGGAATCAAGCCCCCAAGTTCGAAATAGGACCTAATTAGGGTTTTTGATTAAATGATGTATAGGAGGAATAAAATGAAAAAGGCACACTTTAATGAAAGGGCCCAACTTTATGATATAGGAGATGATGAAATAGGACCTTAGACCTAATTAATTTAATTAATTAAGTGCTAAAGGGGAAATGCAATGCAAGATGCAAAATGCGCCAAGGCGGGTGCTAAACTAGGTGTGAAATTGTACCACCCTAGCAAGTGCGTACAATTTACGACGCTACATTTAGCCCCCACTTTAGCGGTCATATGAACAATACGTGCATATGCAAGCTAAAGTACATAAAAGTAAACATTATTTGAAAAAGGATATATCCATAAGTCTGTCGAACGAAGCCCCCAGCGGTATCTGCAGTACACAGTTAGGAACCGCACCCTACAAAACACACGTTAGATCACAAAATCACCTAATGCTTACTAAGGAAGGTGATGAAAATTCGAGGGTAGCTATATGCCCCCCCCTGTTTCGGCTTGCTAATTTTAGTGAGTTGAAACAGGGTATCATGTTTACCACTTCGAATTGTTAAAGAATATTGATGACAAATGCTCACAAGAAGATTTGACATGAGATCAAAAACTAATGGAGAATCATTTGGTAAGAAAGAGGACTAAATCTCAATTCCAACACAATAAAGAGTGTGAGGATTTGAGAGTTCTCTAACACAAGATGAAGGATGTAAATGGAAACAAAATGCAAAGAGAAGAAAAGAAAGGAAAAAAGCATGAATACACACATTGGTGATCCATGAGAAGAATAGTGAGAGAGAAAACTTGGACTTCTCGCCCCTAGATCTAGTCTAGGTGATCCATGGGAAAAAGGACATGGAAAACTAGCCCCTAGAGTCTGTCTAGGTGATCCATGTAAGGGAGGAGAGTGAGAAAGTCTAGCCTTATGCCGCTAGTTCCACTCAACCTCGTGCATGTGTGTGTAAGGGAGGTTAGAAGCACCTCATAGGAGTCTATGCCCGAGTATGCTACAACCTATATATGTATAGTACAAAAGCGTGACATCTCGCTCTAAGAGTCTGTGCTCTAGTTCCGAGAATGACCCATTGCTCAAAAAGTGTAATGTTTATGTCATAAGCAAAGTAGAACAAGGATACCTACCTTCATCACAAAAGAAGATACCCCAAAAATGCAACAATGTCATAGATCCAAGCAAGAGAGTTTTGCACTCTTTAAGCAAGGATAAGATAGTTGAGAAGGGATATCCTGTAGTATGTGTAAAGGAGATCCTTAGAGGAGAAGAGATCTTTGTACAAAAGACACCTATCCCCAAGAGGAATTGTCTTAGACAAATATAACATCTTCTAGAATAAGACAAAGAAGAGAATAAGAATGCAATACTTCCTTCTTTTGCGCGGTGAAAGTGATTCTTAATGAAGGATGACGCTCTTTTTAACCCAATTGGGAGAGTAAATTCATTATAGATGTATTTTACCAAGTGCAAAAGAGGTTGTAGTCAAGGACTTACACCTCTTGTAAGAGAGAATCCTTGAACAAACAACAACAAATGCCTACAAGGAATAACATCAAGTAATAAAGTTCACACCATCCACAAAATAGGAAAAAGTGGATCCTTAGATCAAAATAAGGAAAGATCATTGCCTCAATGAGAAGGACTTACACAATCTTCTAAGGAGAGATTTGGACATAAGCAAAAGAAGAGATATATGAAATCACTCTTGTCCCCATAGGAACAAGAAAATTAGGCTATTATGTTGCTTCAAAAAATATGATTGCACTTGAAATTGTACCATCATGAATGACAATGAGCCCCCAGTAAATGAGCTACCAATGTCACATAATGATGAGCAACATAATAGCCATTAATGTTATTTAAAGACATGGTAGACTAAATGAGGTATTTGAATATGACATGTTAAATGCTCAACTATAAGTGAGATCAAAAACATGTATAAAGTGATAAAAATTGAAGAAGAAAAGTCACAAGAAATCTTAGAAGAGGGATGAGTGTAATTTATTAGAGCCTTATCCCTGGGGAAAAGGACTTTATGATGAATAGGAGATAAAGATTCATAAGTAGATTTAGAAATTTGAGGGGAGTCATAAAGAGATTTGTTCATCGCCAAGATTTCCTTATGAGGGGAATGAGAGTTGACAGAAGTAGAAGATGATTTGGTTGAAGTGAGATCATCATCACTACTAAATATAGCATTCACATTAAGAGATGGTCTTTTAGATGCTTTGGTATGTTTGCAGGGATTATAGTCGAGTCCAAAGGCATAATTGTGAAAATTAGTCTCTAGAGGAACTTTTATCCCTTGTTCATGAGCGCCACAACCATTTCCATGATACCTATGCTTAGCAAAAATGCGAAAACCACGACCATAATGATCAGCCATTTTAGGAAGAGAAGGTGGTTTTTCATAAGACAAAGAATCAAACTCTTCATAATTAGAGGTGTGAGGAGAAGAAGTTTGAGAAGCGGCCACAAAATTATTGCTCATAGGTTCAAGTAAGACTGATTGATCTCTAGTTTCTTCCTTCTTTTTAACTTTAAGCTCTCTAGGAGGAACCCTATACTCACCTACAAAGGTGGGATTAAAGTCAAGAGATCCCCAATCGTCTTCTGCGAGAACCTTCTCAGGATCAAAAGCCTTTTTATGTGTAGATTCAAGTCGAGAAGGATCTTCTTCAGGAGCTTCAGACTCATCCAAAGAATTTTGATTATCAGAGGGTAAGGATTCATCCATAGGTATCTTGTTCAAAGAGTCGTCATTAGAAGAGGAAGATTTAGAAGAACTCCCTTTGGAAGTAGATGTTTGCAAACAAGCCTGAAGATTAGTATCACCTATCAAGGTATATGTCTTATTGTTATAAATAAATTTAACTTGTCTGTGCAATGTAGAGGGGACAACTTGCATACTGTGAATCCAAGGTCTCCCTAGTAACAAGTTGTATGTTAGATTTCCCGACATAACATGGATAGGAGTAGGCAAAGTAACAGGTCCTACTGTGATGGGTAGGGTGATAATACCTAATGAAGACTTAGCCACATTATCAAAGCCTCGAATGGGACGAGAGTCAGGCTCAATAAGGGATGTATCCACATTCATCTTATGCAATAGATTAATGCTACACACATTAAGGCCAGAGCCATTATCTACCAGTGTTCGTCTTATGGCCGTGTCATTTATGATAACCACAATCATCAAGGGATCATATTGATGTTGAATTTCACTAGTAGTTAATTCATCTTGAGTAAACACAATTTGAGCTTTAGGATTCATCACAGAGTTAACCAAAGACGCTATATTACTAGATGTATTAGGTGGAGGAACATTCAAATCTTTCAAGGCATCTTGTAACATTCCATGATGAGCGGAAGAAGTTTGGATCAAATCCCAAAGGGATATCTTAGCCGGAGTAGTTTTAAGTTGTTCAATAAGATCATAGTCCTTACTAAGCATTTGTGAAATCCGAGGATCTTGAGGAAGAATAGGTTGGGAAGGAGGAAGTGAAGTTGGGATAACTGGAGGAGGATTAGGTTGCCTATTGTTTCTTGTGTTATAGGTATGAGCAACCGCATGATAACTCTCTCTAGTCAGTTGCTTAGCATACTCATAAGGGCTCTTAGTAGAATAACCTCCTTGCAAAGTAATAATAGGTTTCTTAGGAGTGCAAAAAGAATCATTAGCATAACCACCTTGAACCACTAAGATAGGCTTATTCAAAGGTTGAGAATTTTGAGAAGGACAAGCACCTTGGACAGTGAAGAGAGGTTTGTTAGGTGTTTCATTCACATGTATCAAATTGATTGAGGATGGTTTAGGGGAAAGCACAAAAGTGTTGGAAGAATTATTGACAGTCTTCTCTTGCACTAAAATCTTATCATGGATTAAATCAATTTTAGGAGAGAGACAAGGGGTAGGCATTGATGTTCTAGTAGGAAGAGTAATACTAGGAAAGGTCATATCATCCTCTATCATCAAAGGATCTACATGGGGAATAAACTCTCTAGGAGAAGGATCAACATTACTCTCTAAAGTCTCCCTTTTGAGAGGGAGATCTTTGAAAGAGATGTTAACCATCTTGCTTTGAACTAGGGTATCCTTATGAGTAGAACCAAGTTGAGGAGAGGGAGATGGAGGATGATTGAGATTCAAGGAAGGTGAGAAACTATCAAGGGAGAGAGAATAATCTACACCTTCTTCTAATGGTTCATCCCAAATAGTGAAGTGGTTGAAAGGAATGTTTGAAGTATTGTTAATTTCGGGAGAGGAGATAACATTGTTTATTAATTCCTCATCCTTAGGAGGGAGAGCATCAATAGATGTGTTAAACTCATCCTCTTTCCTCAAAATATGTTCAATATGATCTTTAGGGGAGAGAGAATTAAGGAAATTGCTTATTAGTTCACCTTCTTTCTCTAAGGGATGCTTATGGGTAAGACAAACTTTAGGAGAAGGGTAAGCATTTATCATTAATTCATCATCTCTAGTGGGAATTTTGTTGAAAAAGGAAATGCCATCACTAGGAAATGTAGGGATAATGTCATCTTCTTGCACAAATGGATCCTCATGAAGGGAGTGTTTTTTAGGAGGAACATGAACATATTTCTCCAAAGATTCATGCTTAGGAAGGAGATCTTTGAAAGAAGTGTTCATAACCTCTTGTTGCACTAACATGCCCCCATTGGAAGGACCAACTTTAGGAGAAAATAAGTCAATGTCCATCGATGCCTTTTCACTTAGAGAGGCACCATGTAGGGAAGGTGAAGTAACATTAAGAAAGGTGTTTATGATATCATTCTCTTCCTCTAGGATAGCTAAATAGGAAGGGCACATTTTAGGAGAGTTGTCAAGATCACTCTTAAAGTCTTCATCCTTAGAGCATGGGAGAGTCTCAAAGGGATTGGTAGCAACTCTTTTAGGCATTAAAATGTTGTTATAGATGGGAGGAGGTTCTTTAGGAGAAGGAAAAATTGAAACAAGGGAAGCTAACCCACTATCACATCTATGAAATGAATGCATCATGACAACAATTTTCCTCTTTCAAATGATAACACATGCAAAATAGAAGGAAATGTTTAATTTTAACCAATGCAAGCACTTAGAATGCAGATTTAGAAAATGAAATTTATGATTCAAATGAGTTCCTAAATCAGATTTGAAATTATTGATCCCAATTAAGCTATCCACAAGTTCAATTTTAGGGTTTTAGCAAAAATTTCCTCTAAATTTTTGAATCTTGCAAGAAATTAAGACTTGTAAATACAAATTTGAATTTGAAATAGCATAAACACTCAAATTATAAATCAGAATTAGAGAAGATTGGGATTCACGTCGGGTTCACCAAAATGTGTAGGAGAAAAAGTGACACTAAGCAAACATGCCCTAATCTCACTTTCAATCACACGTTTGTGGAATACGAAAGAGCCTAGAGGTATCACACAATTGGCTACTTCTTTTTGTGGAAGAGAGAGCCACGGGCTACCTATTAGGATTTCTATTCCTTTGTTGTAATTGAAAGATAAAATGATGCAAGTTCAATTCCTAACCCAAAGTGCAAGTATGAACTAATAACAAGATTGCAGAATTGAACTTAAACAATGGAAAGCTGTAAACACAAGGACAAAACAAGAATTCAAATGCGTACCTGGAGTCAAAATCTGAGTGAAAATGTTCGGGACGGGGGCGCGGGCGCCACTGTCCTGATTCTGCCCCTGAAACTGCTCCGGAAACTACTGTTTTTGCACTCTGGAAAAGCTGTCAAAAATGCTGAAAATGCTATTTGTCAGGAGGACCAGGGCGCCCAGCGCCCCTGTCCCAGGGACCAGGGTGCCCAGCGCTCCTGTTCTGGCAGGACCAGGGCGCCCCACGCCCCTGTCCTGGTCTTTTGCTCTAAAATTTGGTGGGAAGGTCGGTCTCAGTCTGCTTCTCCCGGATCTGCAACCTGCGGCGTCGTCCGAGTCCCGAAACCTGCACTTATATCTGAAAAGGTGTTTGGGCGGCTATATAGGGTTTTGCCTTAGTCAAACCCCCGCTTCGGTGATTTCCACCTCCACGAATAGCCAAGTTGTATTGTAAAATGTATTGTGTGTGCAGACCTAGTGTGTGTGCAAGGTCCTTAAATGCAAGTAAGCAAACTAAAGCAACCTAGAAAGTAAACCCTAATTGCTTGTAAATGATAATGTAAATGCTCTAAATCAAGATGCAAAGTGATCTAAAGCATGAATAAAGGATATATTGAAGCTTATGCAAAGACATGAAAACAACATGAAATCATACCCAACCCTCAAGGGAGGAGTACAAGCCAATCTTCAGTCGGTAATCTCCTATTGTTCTTCAATGTCTTCCAAGCCCTAAATGGATGAATGAAATTGATGAATGCTTGATGGATGGATGTTGAATGTTGTTGAAATCTTCAAAGATCTGCTCTTTCATTGCATAGAAGGTCCTCGAAAGCCAAAATTCCCATCCTTTCAAATGAAGAAAGAGAGCTCTTATATATGAAACCCTAGGTCTTAATTTCGACTTTTGGCCGACCTAGAGATTGAATCTCCCACCAATTTCTTGGGGTTAAGCTTTATTTTATGTTTGGATCGCGCTCCTAAAATTTTGGGAAAAATGTCCGGGACCATGTGCACTCCGGGCGCCATGGTCCCGACAACTTTTCACCAAATTTTTCAGGGCCGTTGGATATGATGATTTTAGAGAGAATCCCGAAGTTACAGGTGATTTCAAGATGTTTTGACCCCCAGAATCAAGCCCCCAAGTTCGAAATAGGACCTAATTAGGGTTTTTGATTAAATGATGTATAGGAGGAATAAAATGAAAAAGGCACACTTTAATGAAAGGGCCCAACTTTATGATATAGGAGATGATGAAATAGGACCTTAGACCTAATTAATTTAATTAATTAAGTGCTAAAGGGGAAATGCAATGCAAGATGCAAAATGCGCCAAGGCGAGTGCTAAACTAGGTGTGAAATTGTACCACCCTAGCAAGTGCGTACAATTTACGACGCTACAACTGTTTACACAAAATGCTACTTTTTATCTAAATGCATATGGCTATCTATCCTAGTGGTACTCCCTGTTCATCACAAAGTACTACGTGTGTGACACTCCCTGTTCATCACAAAGTGTTACTCACATTTGCACTCCCTGTTCATCACAAAGTGCTGCTCATATTTCAGTACTCCCTGTTCATCACAAAGTACTCTATCTTGGTACTCACTGTTCATCACAAAGTGCCTTGATCTATCCTAGTCTTCCTAGAGGACCTGTTTGAGTGTATCCCCTCAGCAGCTTATCCAATCGACAACATATGTTCATCACAGAACTGCCGATTTGACCTAGAAGATACAAATTCATACTTTTCAAACGCAAACACGCTTACATGACATAAACGCGCTCAAAGACTACATAGATACGCCTGAAAAACACAGACACGCCTTCTTGACACAGACGTGCCTATGCTCTGCACAGACGCGCCTGGACATTTTTTGACACTTTTTGGACCCTAGTCTAAGCGCATTTATTACATTATCCAGTATGCATTAATGACAACAATAAATGCATCAAAGTACAAGGAGGTTTTGTGGTACTTACTGGCTCTCCTGCCTCTGCTGGCCTCTGGAATCGGCAAACGCGATCGAAACTGTGAACAAAGGCCATCGCTGCTGACTGCTGCTGCTCTATTTTCGCTCTGCACTCTGCTCTCGTGGATGTATAGATGACAATGAGGATGTATTTTCCCCCGTGGTCTATCTTATAGACTACCCCTAGCCTTCGTTTCCTGAGTCAGTCTTCTTTATCCTGTGACTTTGTCACTTTATCCGGTCAGTCCATTCTAGCCTCTCTTTCTTATCGAGAGATTGTCTGCAATCTTTTCAGACATTTTCATCCAATATCTCGAGGGGGCATATCATTCCCATTCTGGGGCAACTCTGTATCAGTTCATCTTATCTTCTTTGAAACAACGCGACAAGCCGCATTGTCTCAAAGAGGGGCAAAATGTAGACACCTAAAAATGTCATGTCTAATTAAATAAATATTTTATTTATTTAATTATCTAAGCTTAATTCTTCTATTAATTAAATAAATCTTTATTTATTTAATTAATTCATTTATCCTCTTCTAGCCTTATTTCTCATTTAAATAAATACATTTATTTATTTAAATTATCCTTTTCCTAAATTAAATAAATATTCTTACTTATTTAATTGATCCCACTTCTTCTATTAATTAAATAAATCTTTATTTATTTAATTAATTCATTAACCTTTTCTACCCATGACACATGTCATTCATCTCTTAATTCATACACTACCTACCACTTTCATTATTTTATTATTTCTTCTACCTACCCTCTAATCATAGCCGACCTCCTTTTACACCTCTCAATCTTATCCCTCCATTTCATATTGTGTCTTCTATTTAAGGAGATGCTTTCTTCATTATCAAACCCTAATCATTCTATGCATTCTAATCAATCATCCTAATCACTGATCTTAAGGACTTGACTATACTACGATCCTACTTGCAACCACATTCCGTTCTTTGTTGAGCTCTTGTGCACATAAAATCTGAGAGCAAATATATCAAGCAAGATCAATGGAGATAGGAAGAATGGAGATCAAAACCCTATTGGACATGTAATGGTATAATCTTTGTGATTTCATTTGATTTGCATTGTCTTAGGTAATCTTCATATGTTATGGTGGATCTTTGTTGATTGTTAGGCTAGGGTTTGGTGGTTGAATTCATTTAGCCTTTCAATATTGTTATTATTGTTATCCATTTTCGCCATACACAGTTTATTATCTTCTTTTCCTCGCAAGAAACACAGGCTGAGGTCTTAAAAAAACAATATTGGGCCGTAGGGAACACCTCCTTCTGTGCCCTTGCTTGGTCGCCTGAAGCCATCAATGAGGAAATTTTGGCTCTCTCATGCCCTAGGTGGCTTCTACTCAAAAACGTCCCGTCATTCCTTTGGCGCTTCCTACCTCAAATCATCGAACCTGTGGGCAAATTTGTTAGGATGGACGATTCAAACAGACTTATCCCCCACCTTGATGCTAGAATTTTGGTTTCAATCAAGCTAGGAATTGATATACCTGACACCCTGAACCTTACTATTGAAAATGAGGTGTATTCATGCCCTCTGGAAACCCTAGGAGGGCTAAATGCTTGCTTTCTATGCAAAAAAGAAGGACACCAACGTAAAAACTGCCCTATCATTAAGAAAAGAACTACTGAAAACAATGTCGGTCCCGCCAAGAGTGATCTACGAAACCCTAAAAACACCGAGTCAATGTCGTCGGTGCAGGGACCTGACACCACCCCTCCGCTTGCTAACAGCCCCCCTGGCACTAGTATGAATAATCTGGTTAATGGGGTGATTGGTTGTGGTAACTCTGCCAATGTCAGGCCCCTCCAACCCGTGCCCACCCCCCCTGCTCCCTCTGCCATGGACACCTCTGAAGCCCCCTTTGATGATGGCTTCCAGTTAGCCATCAGTAAAAAATGTTGGAGAAAGAATGCGCAGGAATTGGCGGTGGATAAAATCCGATCTGGAATCAAACAGAGTAACTTTAGGAAGAATGCCTCCTCCCATTCTTCGGGCGCCTGCCTAACCTCGAACCATTTAAATGTCAAGTCAATAATTAAAAATTTTAAGGGCAACATCCCTGGCAGTATTGCTACGGATTCCGAAACTGGCTCTGCTAAAATGGCTCATAGACCTAGAATTCCCCTAAGCTTTTCCTCTATGACTCCCATTTTACCACCTCCTCTGGGTCTCGATAACACTACTGACAAGGGTGGTGTCCCCAAGCTGTTTAACAAAATTGACGACTCTTGCGTTATTCAAGTCATTCCTGCTAACACTACAACTACCTCTGAGATGCTCCCTAATGTGCTCCTTCCCTTCAATTCAACATCTGAGTCTTGCACGGACTATAGTAAATTGGCCCTTCTAGGCCAGAACGGGGAAGGAAACTTCGGTCCGCTGACCGGTTCCGCCCCTAGTGAGGAAGAGGAAGACCAGTTGGACTAGTGCTCCATGACCAAGAAAAAAGGCAGGCCCTTTGGCTCCAAGAATAAAAAGAAGGGGATTAACCCCCCCACAATCCATGACATCCCCTCCAGCTCCAAGACTGTTAGTTGCTCCTTAACCCCCTCTCATTAATGATGAAGTTTATTTCTTGGAATGTGAGAGGGTTGGAGTCACCCGACAGAAAGTTCATCGTGAAATGATTCCTTGACATGCATAAGAATACTGATTTTCTTCTACTACAAGAGCTAAAAGCTACTGAATTTAACCTTGAAACTACTCTTGACTATATCTGGAAGGATGCCATTAAAGTCTTCTCTAATCACCCCAGAGGCAAGGGTGGGGTTGGACTCCTTATCAATCCCAAGTGGTCCAATCTCATTACCAACAAAGGTATCTTCCCTTGCAATAGGGTTGTCTGGAGCTCCATCAATCTGAAAGGCACTCACTTTAGAATCTGTTCGGTGTATGTTGCTAATGATTATAGAGACAGGATTGTCTTATGGGATTGGCTTAGATCTCTCCCAAACATCCCCTGGATAATTGTGGGGGATTTTAACATGGTTGAAAACAACTTTGACAAAATTGGTGGCCTACCCTTCACTTGGAACAATTTGGAAAGAGAACACTGGAATGGGCTGAAACTACACAAATCCCTATTTGATCCAATGGAGGATCTTGGACACTTCCCCCCTCGGCCTATGGCATACCTGGTGCAACTACCAGAAGGGAGAAAGAAGAATTTACTCTAGATTGGACCGATTCTACGCTAATAAAGAGAGCTTTTCCTTCCTACCTGATGCCCAAGGTAGGCCTGTTTCTGTTCGGCCTACGTCCCTGTTCGACCACCACCCTGTTATGGCTCTTATTCATAGTAGAAATATTATGAATAGCCAGGTCAATAACTCTAGTAAAGTTTTGCTTAATACCTCCCTCCTCAAGGACCAGGATGTTTTGACTGCCCTGCATCTCATCAGTCTCCTTAACTGTCGAAACAATCGCCTCCCTTCAAATATTGATAGATGGAACTTTAATGTGAAATCATGGCAAAAAACCCTTCAGACTATAGGGCAAAAAAGGCAAAAGATTTCAAATTTACTAAGAAATCGCTCACCAACCAGCTCCATTCCCTTGAACTTGACATCCAGAGTAACCCTAGTTGTGCTCATAAGGCTGCTCAGGTTGCGCATGCTAGAGAAGCTCTTAGAAAACACCAACAAGTTAAGATCTATGGGGCTATGGTAAGGGCTCGCACCCACTGGCTGCAATATGGAGAGAAGGGCTCCAAATTCTTCTTTAATCTGCTTAAACACAAATAGTCCAAGGAAAAGATTGATAGGTTGATCATCGATGGAAAGGAAATTATTGATCTTCCCAATATCAAAGAGGCCTTTGATTTATTCTACAAAAATCTATTCACTTCTGAAGATACTACCATTGCTAAGGACACTAGAGACAAATACAAAACCTTGATCCCCACTAGGATCTCCCCTGTTGACTCTACCCTCCTCAACCAACGGGTATCTGTTGAGGAAATCACTACTACTATTAACTCCCTGAAATCTGACAAAGCACCAGGCCCAGATGGCCTCCCTATTGAATTCTATAAAGCCAATCTTGAATGGATTGCCAATGACCTGCATGGGGTTTACTGTGAAGCCTTTGACAATGGAACCCTTGGTGCTAACATTAACAAGGGGACTATCAAGTTGATACCCAAAGATGTAGATAGGGCCTTCATCAAGAACTGGAGGCCTATCACTCTCCTTAATGTCTCCTACAAAATTCTGGCTAAAGTTATTGCCCTTCGACTTGAAAAGCTCCTCCCTAAATTCATCTGCCCTACCCAAACAGGCTTTATCAAGGGCAGATATATCCTCGAGAACCTCATTACGAGCTGGGAAGCCATGGATTGGGCTAGAGCCTCTAACCAAGACACTGCCATGTTCCTGCTGGACTTTGAAAAAGCTTACGACCGTGTGGAATGGGACTTTATCATCATGATGCTACGAGCCTTTGGGTTCCCGGATAACTTCTGTAAATATGTTAAGGTCTTGCCACAGGATGCCTCGGCCCAAATAGAAATCAATGGTTCCCTCTCCCAGAACATTCAACTTAGTAGATCTATCAGGCAAGGTTGTCCTCTTGCGCCCGCCCTTTTTGTCATTGCGTCCGATGCTCTGTACTATCTTCTCAAGGACGACTCTCTATCCCCCTGTGTCAAAGGAGTTAAGCTCCCTGATGACTCCAACCTCCTCAACATCCAGTTTGCAGATGATATTGCCATTTTCCTTGAACTTTCACCCCTGAACATTGACAACCTTGTTCATAAGCTTAAAACTTTTGGTATCATGTCTGCAGCTAAAATATCCCTTACCAAATCTACCCTCCTTGGCTGGAAAGAGAAACCCCTTGACTGGCTTAGTCCCTATGGATTCCAATGGGGAGGCCCCAACAAAATCATTCGATACCTCGACATCCCCTTCTCTATTTCTCCCTCTCTTAAAGAGATGTGGCAGTGGATTAAGGATAAGATTGACAAAAAACTGCATAGGTGGGATAATAGATTCCTCTCTCTGGCTAGAAGAATCCAAGTTTGTCAGAAAATCCTCTCCTCATATAGTGTCTACTACTCCTCCACTTGGATGTTCAGTAACTATCAAATCCTTGATATCCAGAAAACCATAAGACAATACCTTTGGTCGGATGGCAAAGGTGGGAAAAAAATGCATGCGGTTAAGTGGAAATGGTGTCACATATCTAAGAAAATGGGCGGCCTTGGGTTAAAGGATCTCAGGACCCAAGGCCTTGCCCTTGCTGCGAAATGGATCTTTCATGCATTAGATGGCATGGAGCCTTGGAAAGTCCTGATTAGAAACAATATTGAGAGAGGTGTTCCTAAAAATGCTAAATCCTGGAAAGCCCTTCCCCTGGCTGACTTGGTGGCAGGTCGCTTTCCTGTTTCCGTGCAAGGCTCATATGTTTTTAAATCCATTTGGAAGGCCTGGAAGCATATTAGACATCTTATTGGCAACCCTAGTATTAGCAGCAATGGCACCATTCATGGGGAAAAATTGATCTGGTGGAATCTCTTTCATGCTAATAAACCCCTTGCCCTCACGCAAGGCTGCTCGGCCAAGTTTTGGGAGAAATCCAGCATCAGGGTATTTGAGGACCTATTTGAGAATGGTGCCTTGCTTAGCTGGGAAGAACTCAGCGCTTCCTACAATCTCTCGCCCACCCAGAAAAGAACCTACCATATGGTTAAGAATGCATGTGCCACTCTTGCCCTGCCCACTAGCACTAATATAGACTCCCATCGTTTCTTGACTCTCAAGTGGAAGGATGGCTCTCTCCTACCCAATATTACATGTCGCGCCATTTTTGACCTGATCTCTAATGATGACTTTATTATTAAAGATGTTAACACTCTATGGTACTTGGATCTGCCTGACAACTCTTGGTATAAATGCTTTACTCGCCTATGGAAAAGTCTGATTCTCCCTAAGATACAATGTTTAAATGGTAGCTTATAATTGACAAGACTCCCATTAAGGAGAAACCCTCCCAGTACTAATATTTGCAGACTTCCTGAGACCAACAGACACATTTTCTTTGACTGCTCCTTCGCCAAGGAGGTTTGGTTAAAGTTTGGTTTTTATATTCCTAATCAGGTGGATACCTTTGGCATCATCACTGGTTTTATTGATGGTCTAAAGAAGGATGCCAATACTTTCTGGTTTATCTTATCTTCTTATATCCTTTGGTTCATTTGGAAACTACAAAACGAGGATAAATTTAATGGCACTGGCAGGTGTCTTACTGAGTCTCTTCGTAGACTCACCTTTTTTAAAATTGCTTCGCAGGTTTCCTTCATGATGAATCTCGAAAAGCATAAGTTCCTCCAGTTCCTGCAAGATGGTCATGCCACTATGTTCATACACGAGATGAAGGATGGCTACGAGTGGAGCAGGCTTGCAAAGAACTAGTCCTCCTTTGAAAAGGCTCTGAAGAAGCTACTTGAAGAGATCAACAGTAACAAGTTGCTCGACGCTGACCGCATTGCCATGCTGGCTCAGATCCAGGACCAAAAGAAGGCGGTTTGGATGGAAGGGGCCCAAGGATGGACCACATGGATCGATCCTCTCGATCACATTTTGCAATAGTGCTTTGATTATCCTCTTACATTGTTCCTTTTTGACTTCGGACTGCTCTCTAGTAATGTAACACAGATCCTCGGTGATTTTGGTGGTTGAGGCCTAGCCTCCCTTGTCTATAACTGTTTGTAGCTTGTTTACTCTCGATCTTTAATATAAAAGAAAAACTATACAATTTCATATGAATTCTTAATAATTTTTAAAGTTGATTGGTTATTTTTTAATGAATAAGATTTTGCACTGTTGGTGTCTTGATCATTTTTTGTCAATTATTTAACTAGCTTATATATCTCTAAAATTAATCTATATAGAATTTTTGGTTTAAAATGAAAAGGATATTCTTAGTTTAAAAAAAATAGAAAGTTATTGCTCTCAAATTTAGCTTTGTTTATAGTTGTTTTTTTTGCTTTGTTTATAGTTGATTTTTATTTTATTTTTTAAAAAATATTTTTTTTACTTTAAAAAAACAAGTGAATACTTGCCTTTATAATAAAAATATTTGTTGTAATTCTTAATTATTCTAATTTTGAATTATTATTATTTTAAAATTATATTATTAGTGCATTCATCAATTAGTTTGTACTACTCAAAATGAATTATTATTTTTTGCTTTCAAAATAAACTTGGTTCTTGTATACTTGAGATTTATATTTTTAAATTTAAGATATTGTAAAAATCAAAATTAATTATCTTTTTTGCTTTAAAAAATCTTGGTTTTTGTAAAATTGACATTTATATTTTTAAATTTAAGATATTGTAAAAATTATTTATCTGATAAGATTTTTAGGAATGATAGATTTTTTAGGTTTTCTTTAGATTTCTTTGCATTTTAAAATAAAAAATATTAAATATATTTTATTATTATTATTATTTATTATATTGTAAATAAAATATTTTCTAAATAGATATATAAATTTTAATTAAAAAAATTTAATCTCAAAATATGGATAATAAAATTAATTATAGCATTTGATTTAGTTTAAATTAAATTAAATATAAATATTTCTATTAAAAAAAATCTAATTATTATATGTATTCTTTATAATTGTACGCCATCTATGCCCCCAATGACTATAGGGATAGATCTGATCTCTGGCAGTGGATTGCCTCTCTTCCTGATATTCCATGGATACTGGGGGGAGATTTCAATACGGTCGAGCATAAGGAAGACAAATCAGGAGGAGCCGCTATTGAATGGAAAGGAGGGAAAAAGCCTCATTGGGAGAGGATGAAAAACATTAAGAGACTTTTTGACCCATTGGAAGGCTTAAAGCATGTTCATAAGGGCATTTGGTTTACTTGGTGCAACTTTCAGAAAGCTGGTAGCAGGATCTATTCCAGACTAGATAGATTCTACACCAACAAAGATTTCTTCTCCTTTATCCCGGATCACCAAGACTATCCGGTGGTTGTCAGACCCTCCTCCCTCTCTGACCATCACCCCAATTTTGCAGAGATTATCATTAGGAACTCGAGCAAACCCCTTAACAAGACTTGTGGCAAATTCATTCTTAACATCAATCTTCTTAAAACTAGGATGTTTTAGCTGATATTCATATAGTGAGGGTATTTAATAAATGGAATTCCAAAAATGGTTCTTATATTCACAACTGGAATACCTCGGTTAAGAGTTGGCAGAAGATTCTTAGCACCATTGGCAAGAAGAAGGCCAAGGATGCCAGGCAGGTAGAGATTTTCCTATCCTCTAAACTGCACAATGCAGAACATGACATTCAAAACGATCCTAGCAACTCTCATCTTAAACTCAAAAATTGTCAATATATTAGAGCATTAGGAGCCCGAACCAGAGCTAGGATGCTTTGGCTATCTCAAGGGGATAAAGGCTCTAAGTTCTTCTTCAACCTTCTGAAACAAAAAGAATGTAAGGAAAGGATTGATAAGCTTTGGGTGGACAACAAGGAAATATATGTTGATGAGGAAATCATGAGTGAGTTCCTCAACTTCTACAAGTTGTTGTTCTCCTTTGAGGACTCTCCTGCATCCTGGATTACTAGGGACAAATGTGGGACTCTTATTCCTAGGATTGTATCACCCGATGAAGTTAAATCTCTTAGTAAACCCTTCTCAACTAAGGAAATTATTAGAACCATTAACTCCCTTCTTAATGACAAAGCCCCAAGGCCTGATGGGCTTACCATTGGATTCTATAAGGCTAATATCGCCTAGATTCCTGATGATCTTCTTGAGGTCTATAATGAAGCCACCAAGATAGGGTCTCTAGGAATTGATATCAATAGAGGACTGATCAAGCTTATTCCCAAAGAAGGGGACAAGTCTCTAATAAAAAACTAGCGCCCTATTACACTACTCAATTTCTCTTATAAGATTCTTGCTAAGATGCTTGTTTTAAGGCTTGAAAATATCTTACCTAAATTTATCTACTCCACCCAAACAGGATTCATTAAGGGGAGATACATGTTGGAAAATCTTATTTGAAGTTGGGAGGCTATGGAATGGGCTAGAATTTTAGATCAAAAGGTGGCCATGTTCTTGTTGGACTTTGGAAAGGCCTATGATAGGATTGAATGGGGTTTTATCTCCACTATGCTCCAAGCCCTTGGGTTCCTTGAGATCTTTTGTCAGTTTGTCCAAGTCCTTCTTAGGGATGCTCATGCCCAGGTGGAAGTAAATGGTCTGATCTCGCAGCCCTTTGAGATTAGTAGATCTATTCAGCAAGGGTTCCCTCTAGCCCCTACCCTCTTTGTGATTGCCTCTGATGCTATGTTTTACCTGCTCAAGGACAACTCTCTCTCCTCTAAGGAATCTCCCTTCCAGATGATTCAGGGTTGCTTAACATCCAATTTGTAGATGATACTGCTCTATTTTTTGAATTATCAAAGGAGAACTTGAATGCTTTATCCTCCAAGCTCTCTCTTTTTTGTGACGCCTCAGGGGCTAAGATCTCACAATCTAAATCTACTTTGCTAGGATGGACTGAGAGACCTCCAGACTGGCTCTCTACCTATGGGTATCAATGGGGAGGACCAAAAACAATTGTTAGATATCTGGGGATCCCCTTTTCTATCTCTCCTTTCCTTGAGGATATGTGGTGTGGATTAAGGGGAAGATTGAGTCCAAACTTACTAGATGGAACAAGCACTATCTCTCACTGGCAGGAAGATTGCAAGTGTGCCAAAAGATCCTATCCTCCTATAGTATCTACTATGCGCCTATATGGATGTTTAATAACTATCAAATCAATGAGATACAAAAAACCATTCGGAATTTTCTATGGTTGGATGGTAGAGGCCACAGGAAAACTCATTATGTCAAGTGGGAATGGTGTTGTATGGATAAATCTATTGGAGGTTTGGGTCTTAAGGATATGAAAATGCAAAGGATTGCACTGGTTGCCAAATGGATTTTTCATGCACTTGAAGGTAATGAACGGTGGAAAATTCTCATTCACAATAATATTAGAATGGGGGTTCCCAAGAAAGCTAAATCATGGAAATTCCTCCCCATTAGTGATCTATTAAATATATCCTTTTCAGTCTCTACGACAGGCTATGCTATCTTTAAAACCATCTAGAAAGCATGGGAAGCCATTAGGTTTAATATTGGCAACAATTGGATCAACCAAGATAATCAAGTCTTTGGGGAAAGGTCAATCTGGTGGAACTTAACCCACAATGGTAAGCCTCTTGTCCTCACTCAAGGGTGCTTAGCCAAAAAATGGGCCAACAAAGGTATTTGTTGTCTTAAAGACATCCTAGCTAACGATAATCTCATCCCATGGGACGATCTCTCCAGTAAATATCAACTTCCTTTATCTAATAAAAGGATTTATAACATTATGTGCAATGCCTTTAATCTCCTCCAGCTTCCCAAAAATTCTAATGTAAATGAAAATCATTTTCTCTCCTTTGCTTGGACTGATGAAGCCTGCTTGGGAATTTAAAACCTTTCTATTTATAAAACCCTCTCTTCTAATTTCAGTATTCTTAACCACCTCAATTCTATTTGGTATTCCGACCTTTCCCATGCTCGATGGAGCAATATTCTTAAGGCACTCGGGGGCTCTTCGCTGGCTCCTAGAAAACCTTCAGATGGCTACTACTACTTGATAAGTTGCTTGTTAGACCTGATTATACGAAAGAGGATCTTTGCTCTATATGTAAAGTTAAAGAATCCAATAGGCATATATTTTTTGACTATATTATTGCTAAGAAAATTTGGCTTATGTTTTGTTTTACTCTTCCATTACATAGTTGCATACTTGATGTTGCTACTGGGTGCATTAAAGGCCTTAAGAAAGACACTAATCTATTCTGGAATCTGCTTTTTGGTGATATCCTTTGGTACTCATGGAAAATTAGGAATCTAGAAAAGTTTCAAGGGCAAGTAAGGACCCTTACTGAGTCTTTTCGAAGTCTCACCCTCCACTTTGTTTGCTCACAGGTTACCATGGTATTCAGGTTAAATAAAGAGAAGTTCCAAAGATTTCTAACAAATGGAGACACTACAGTCTTCATCTTCGAGCTCTCACATGGCTATGCCTGGGGAAGAACGAATGTTGAAAGAACACCATTTGTCAACTCCTTAGATGCTCTCATGGAAGAAATCAGAGGTAATGGTCATCTGGTGTGACAAAAAATGATCCAATCTGCCAGAATGCTGGATGATCACAGACTAGTGTGGATGGAAGGACCTTCAGGATGGATCGCCTGGATTTAGTCCAGACATATTTCATGGACAGTGGTTTTTGTATTTACCTCCTTTGATGGATAGTCCTTATATCTACATCTCTAGTTTTGTAAATAGACAGTCGTTGTTCATGACTCAGTCATTAGACAAGCATGTAGTTTGTGTAAAGAATCATTTTTGACTTAGCATGCACAGGAAGGTCTTCTTGACTTATTTTGCACAGTCGTGACCTACTGATAAATCTGTAATATCCATATTGTACCTCAGTTTATTCGCTATAATCAATACAAAAATATTGTATTTTATATATCTTTTTGAAATCATTCTATATTTCAATACTTTTTTTAAATCACAAATTTCTTAATCATTTTAATATATCCAAAATAATTTAATAATTTGTAATTATAAATTTAAATATTTTCATTAAATTATTAAAAAAATGTCTATTTTCACTTTTATAATTATTAATTGTTATTTAATCAAGACCAATTATAATTAATATTGCATAGATATAATTAAAATAATATAATATTACACTAAAAAAATTATAATTAAATTTGAGATTAATTTTATTGTTATTATTATTTTATTTTATTTTAAGATAAGTGCTATCATTAATGGGGATAGCTCCCTATATTGCTTGCGATTATGGAAAATTACATATATTTTTAGACAAGAGAAACCCACTTGTTTATGCACACCCAACCCCATTTTAAACAAATATACCCAAAATTACATAAAGATCCAAAAAACTTATCGTCCCACACTTATCCAAGTATACCCCAATAATATTCTGACACTACCCTGAAATTACACCTGCCCCCCAATGGCTTGATATATCACATCAGCGAATTCACCAATGCTGATTGCATTGCGGGTGGAGTTCTCCGAAAGCTGCCAATCGTCAGACTCAGTTACCCTTCGAAAGGGTTCCATATTTCCATTGAAAATCGCACACCTAAATGTCTCCCACGCATTCTCTCCAAATGATTTCAATCTCTCCCGCTATTCCTTCCATACTTCCCTGCGGGTCATCTCACAAATGGTGTCATTGTCTATAAATTCCTCATCCTCTGCATACTCCTCATGATCTTCCCCTTCCTCATTGTCATCTACATCACCATCGCTATCCTCCTCCGAGTCCGAGGGTAAGTAGTTATCAAACTGGAAGTATATATTCAGAATGCTCACTTTGACTTCTTCCTCCATACTCAGAATGGTGTTGGCAACACTATCTGCGATAAATGGTTTTGTGAACCCTGCTAACAGTTCAACCACACGCTCCTTCAAATCGATGATATCCACTGGTGGCAGGAGAACTGCTTCCAACACCAAAGCATCACACCAATGTCCGTCATAATTTAGAGTGATGCCCACGAGCCCCCACACAGAGTCATACACATAATCTTCAGTGCAAAATAGATTTCTCAACTGCATATTCAATGCATTTTCATAGTTCACACAACTGATCCTTCCAAAGTGTGCCATTGCCAAAAAATTTCTCTGCAAAGCTCCCGAAACGACACTCGCACTTTCCTGTTTTACCTTTGCCCTACAAATTTGCCATATAAAGTTGTGATTTGTGATGTCAATCAAATGTGCTTTTTCCATATCCTGTTAGGATCTCATTCTGCAATAGTGTCATTCTCGATGTAGTGGCAATTTCTAAGCGTCATTATGAGGTGCTCGGGGGCCATGTGATCTAGCTGCCAAAGAGACAATTTCTTGCTCGCGGCTCAGATTCGTACTTCATCAGTGTTTATCAAGGTGCCACCACAATGTCCCGACAGCTGATAGGGTCCAAAAAATCATAGATATGCTACCTGATCCCCTGTCTAGGATATCTTCGGTAGTCCTTCAAGCATTGTCCTTTGATATCCTCCGCTACAAATGTCTGGCAAAAGTAAACAGGAACATCATAGTCCCCCACACCAAGGTTTGCAAGATAATTAGCCACTTGATTCCCCTCTCTGTAGACATGCCCAATCTCGTAGCTCCCAATTTTCTTCAGATGCTCTTTTATCATAGGGACCCATTTATTAAGCTGCTAGCTATGAAAACTTGATCAATTGATTCTGGTTATTATTATTTGTGAGTCACCCTCAATTATAATTCTAGAAATTCCTTGCTTGACACAAAGACGTAATCCTGCCTCTAATGCACGAATCTCTGCTTCGTTGTTTGTGGCAACTCCAATGCCACCAAACAACCCATGAAGAATATTGCCCTGTTCATCCCGGATTATGGCTCCAATACCTGATACCCCCAGATTCCCTTTACTAGCACTGTCAAAGTTCAATTTTGTCCAACTCCTCAGAGGGGTTGCCCATCTGATGGTATTTCTATCATGGCACTTTTCTGGGATCACATTTATTTGTGACTCTTTGAGGACCCATTTCTTCTCCATCTATGCATCCCAATTAGTGTATATCTTAGCCCTTCCTATTGTTTTCTTCCCATTCATTACTTCTTCTATTGCAATTTTGATCTTTTCCACCAACAATCCCTGTGACAATGATGTCTCCTTGAAAATACTCTTGTTCCTTTCTTTCCAGATATGCCATACAATTAAGGAAGGTCCAATTAACCATATATCACACCATTTTGTCTTCTGATTGTCTGGCCATGATAGAATGAATTCAAAGAGTCTTTCATTTTTAACAACCACCCAATTAATACTGTCAAGAAACCAATTCCTACAAAATTCTGCAACCGGACACCAAAAAAGTAGATGATTTGCTGACTCTTCCTCTGCACAACACATAACACAATGATTAGGGCCTGAGATACCTATATTTTCATAACATAATGATTAGGGCCTGAGATACCTATATTTTTGAGTCTGTCCCTAGTTAGAATTATGTTATGCAATGTGATCCACAGGAAAGCCCCGACTTTTGGTAGCACTTTACAGCTCCAACACAGTTTATGTGGCCAACTGTTGATGGATCCTCTTTGTCTCTGGACTTCATATCCGAGTTTGACACTGTACCTTCCAGATTTTGCTACACACCACATTATGATATCTTTATCCCTAGTCTCAGGTATTCTCCTATCTTTAATTGCTTTCCAGAGTTGTTCACATAGTGAAAGACTCCTAATGTCGATTTTCCTCCATATTCTTATGCCATTTTGATCAGCTTGTCTTTCCATGTAATCGCACACATGTCATCCTATACAATTCTCCACCATGTCCACCCATCCCTTGTCTTCAAATGCATCTGCTAATGCAAGATACCCATCCCATGAGTCTCTCCAAAACAACGTGGTGCTGCCATTACCAATTTGCCATGAAATATGATCTATGATAATGTGTCTACTATCCCATAGAAAATTCCAGGTTGTCGACCCTCTCTCTGAATTAGCCATTGTGAGGATTCTATTGGTGTTGTCTGTATCCAGATACTTCTTTTGGAACAGTCCGCACCACAATTTCTGAGGTTCCTTACATATTTCCAAGCTAACTTCGCACAAAGAGCACAATTATGCACTTCCATTTTTCTATGACCAACACCCCCCTCTTCCTTAACAAGGCATAAAGTGTCCCAGTTGATCAGTGGAATTTTCCTGTTGTCTTTGGCTCCAGCCCACACAAATTTCTTTAGTAAGTGATGCTCTGCAAAAAGGATTAGAAAATATGTTTGATAGCAACACACACAAGAGCACAAGAAACAAACGTTAGTGTTAGCAACAAAAGATTATCCTAAACAGGCATATCAAGAGAGATATTAAGCATGAAATAGAAAGCATATAAACATAGAATAAAATAGTTAATCAAGATGCTCATAGTTGCTCCTCCCTTGTTCCTCTCCTCTCCAAGTCCCAAATGAGTGTAGCTCTCAGCTTTTAGCACTAGCCATGGATGCCATATGGAGATTCAAGATAGTTGAATATGATAAGCAAATGCTATGCAAGTGTAGATAGTGATTCTATGAGAAAGCTCTATGCTAATACCAGTATAACAACAATACTCTAATGCTTCTCTTTTTTGCTTGAGGAGAAGGGTTCTATTTATAGAAGAAATGGGGAAATGAAGGGTTAAGATTGAGTAATCTTAACAAGGGTTAGGATTGAAAGATATTCAATCCATGTGAGACTTTCAATCCAATCCCATGTTGACAAGTGTCACCATGAGGAGGCTTGAGAGGAGAGATAAGGAGCATTAAATGCTTGAGGGGACATGATGGTTACCCTAGTCAAAGAAATAAATGTTTTGAAGAGACATATGGGTTACATGAGGGTTAATTTAGGGGTCAAAGTCCTTAACCATGGGTGCAAGTGGAATTAACCATTAATGGTCATGTAAGAGCCATAAGTGGTTTGGAAGACTTTAGAGGTTAATTTGTTGAACACACAAAGCATTAATTGTTTTTCAAAGACTTTGGAGTCTTTGAGAAGTGACTTCAATTTGCTTAGGAATGTGACAATATTTAGGGGATGGATTAGGTTAATTAGGAAGGGTTTAGAAGAATCTAGAAGGGGTTTAGGCATGCAAGTGGATTTTGTAGGAAAATGCAAGTGGGAGGAATTTTGGTATTTTCAATTAAAATAAAATCATTTATTTCAATTAAATGGTGTAATTTGCATTTGGATAAATATTCAAATAAATATTAATTTATTTAAATGAGAAAAAGGAAGATAAAGCATTAAAATGCTTGAAGACTTTGAGGGAAACCATTAAAGGCTTGAAGACTTTAAGGAAAACCATTAAAGTCTTAAGAAGACTTTAAGGGAAACCATTAAGTTTGAAGACTTTAAAGCCATCAAGTTTGAAGACTTTAAGGGAAACCATTAAAGGTTTGAGAAGACTCTAGAAGGAAGCCATTAAGTTTGAAGACTTTAAGGGAAACCATTAAAGGTTTCAAGTGGGTGAGGATAAATAGGATTTTAAATAAATAGTTGTGCAACTTGCTTTTGTAGGAAAATACAAGTGGGTGGAGGATAAAGGTGATTTAAATAAATTATTTATTTAAAATAATTGTGCAACTTGCTTTTGTAGGAAAATACAAGTGGGTGGAAGATAAAGGTGATTTAAATAAATTATTTATTTAAAATAATTGTGCAACTTGCATTTGTAGGAAAATGCAAGTGGGTAGAGGATAAAGGTGATTTAAATAAATATTAATTTATTTAAATGTGAGAGGTGGGATTTTGGGGGATTTAAATAAATATTAATTTATTTAAATGTGAGAGAATATTTAATTAAATAAATATGATTTATTTATTTAATTAATGGTCTGAATTTGGTTAAGTGAATTAAATCAAATAAATTGAATAATTTATTTAATTAATAGGAGAAGAGGGTTAAGATGAATTAATTAAATATTAATTAAATTAATTATTAATTGATGGTTAAATAATCAAATAAATACTAAGTATTCATTTAATTAAGTGAACAGATTTATGTGACTACAATAAGTTGTTCAGAATTTTGCCAGCCGCAAACGACATTTTGAAACATGACATGCTATATATAGGTATTGCAGATAGAACAGACTTGATCATGGTAATTCGACCAGCTTGAGTTAGCCATCTATTTTTCCAATTCTCTGATTTGGCTTGACAAGACTTGGTAACATCTTCCCAAATTTGTGTTTGCCTGCACCCTTTGTTTATCCGCACCCCCAAGTACTTGATTGGAAGCTCTGCAATGCTTATGTCCAGGAGTTGTGCAATTTTGCCCTGCGTTTGTTTGTTGGTATTGAAAAAGAATAGCTGGGATTTCCTTTTGTTCATAACTTGTCCTGAGGCCAAAGTGTATTCCTCTAATGTGTTTCTAATGCTCGTAGCTTCCCATATGGTATCCTCATCGAATATGATAGTATTATCAGCAAACTGTGAGTGTGTGATTGCCTCAAACTGATCATCGACTCTGATTCCTTTCCAAATGCCTTCGTGGTGCCTCCTTTTGATTAATCTCCCCAACACCTCAGCCATAAGCACAAACAATGAAGGAGACAACGGATCTCCTTGTCGTAGGCCATTTGTGGCTTCAAATAACCCGCTTACATTCCCATTGATTAGTAATAAAAATTTAACAGTACTAATGCAAAATTTTATGCATTCAATCCAATCCATTTATCAGGAAACCCAAATTTGATAAGAACTTGGCACAAGAAGCTCCAGATTACTTTATCATAAGCTTTAGCTACATCAAGTTTAACGATCATACCTCTTAGTCTTCCTTTATGAAGTGAATGAATGACTTCCAACACCAATATTATGTTGTCCGCGATTTCTCTATCTAGAGTAAACCCATTCTGGTTTTCTGAGACTAACTTAGGGAGCACTTTCTTCAATCTTTTAGCCATAGCCTTAGAGATTATCTTGTAGATAGTATTGCACAAAGATATTGGCCTATAGTCAGACATGGAGTCGCAATCTACTTTTTTGGGAATGAGGCAGATAATAGTATGATTCATTTCTTTAACAAACTTGTGTTTTTTCCGAAATTCTTCCACCACAACCCATATATCTTTTCCCATAAATTCCCAACCTTTTTGAAAAAGTTCCATCGTGCAGCCATTCGGTCCAGGTGCTTTGTGTGGGTGAAGTGCAAAAGTAGCCAATTTGATTTCCTCCAAAGAATAAGGAGCCACGAGCATGTCACTGTCAAAGCTGGAAATCAAGGGGTCAATGACTTCTTCTATGATTGTTTGTGTGCCCGTGTTTCCTTCCTCGAAGCTGCCCAGAAATGTCTTCAAAGTATTCAAGGGTAATTCGTTCCATGCCCGTATCCAATGTTTTTAGTATCCCATTCTTATCCTTAATTGACAAATTCTATTATTAATCCTTCTTGCTTTTGACGATTCATGGAAGAATTTTGTATTGAGATCCCCCTCAGAAATCCATAGCTCCCTAGATTTATCCTTCCAATAAAGTTATTCCCTCTTTATAATTTCCATATATTGCATTTTTAGACCCTTTTCCATTTCATACTCCTTATTTGTCATGCCAAATTGCATTACATTTCTACCAATTTCTTCCAATTTTTCCTCAATTCTACCTTTCTCTGCAAAGATGTTTTTAAATGTGTTCTTATTCCATTCCTTTATCTAATTTTTTAGGTGTTGCATTCTCTTAATAAATTTAAAACTAGGGTAGCCAGAGTATATGTTACCTTCTAGCCACCAAATCTTTAGGTTGTCCAAGAATGCTTCATCTCTCCACCACATGCTTTGGAACTTAAAGTAATTATTCTGGCTATGCACCTCTTGTGCAATGGATAGGGATAGAGGTAGATGATCTGATCCAACTTGAGGCACAATCTCAGTTTCTAAAGAGTAGTCTCCATTAATCCACCACTCCCCAACCAAGAACCGATCCAACCTTTCTGATATATTGGCAAAATTCAGTCTTCTGTTTGTCCAAGTGAATCTACCATTCTTTGGATGGATATCCACCAATTTACAATTTGCTATAAAATCCCAAAAATCTTCCATCACTTTGGTGGGCTTTCGGAGGCCACCCATCTTTTCATCAATGTCTAAAATAGCGTTTAAGTCCCTAGAAGCAATGACCTTATCACCATTCATTTCGCTTGTTTGATTATAGACCTCATTCCAAACTCTTAACTTTTCCTCCATTTTATAGGGGCCGTATATATTAAACAATGGAAATGATATTTTGGACTGTTTGCAGGTAATAATGCATGCCATCTAGTGATCACAAGAAGCAATGGGGTGTACCTCCACTTTGGCAGCATTCCACAAGATTCCCAAGCCCCCCAGCCAAACCCTTGGAATCCTGAAATTAACCTTCCCACTTATAGCAGTATCTGATGAATTCACACGCCTTATCCCTGTTCAATTTAGTCTCCTAAAGTATATAAAAGTCTGAGTCTGACCTGGCCATGGTTCTCTTGACCAGGAATTTTTTGTCAGGGGCCGAGAGGCCCCTGACATTCCATGATGTCAACCTCATCTTCCCCCAAGGGAGGCCTTTCCCACCTTGTCCGAATTCAGGAGTTTCTTCATCCTAACAATGCCCTTTTCTTTTTCCCTCTGCTCCCTAACTATTTTGTGACTCTTCCTTTCTCTTGTGGCTTTTTCTCTTTCGAGTATGATATTCGCAGATTGGCTGATGTGCCTTGGTTCCACGATGTTTAGGTCGTCATCATCACTCCCCTATTCAACAGTGTCCGATTCTGAGATCTGCAAATCTTCCTCCACCGCCGGTTCCTCAATAGGATACACCACGGTGTCATTGTTCAGGATTTGTTCATCACCTACTGAAGTGTTTTCGGTGGGAGTATTCGATCAACCGTTCTGTTTCTCCTTGCAATTACTGATTTTAGGACCTTCCAGAAAAAGGATTTCCTATACTTGTGTTTTCTCTTTAGCCCTCCAAACTTGCTCTGTCTTTTTCTCGGGGCACCTAAAAGATTTTCTTACAAACATTCTGCAATTGGCAGTGGTGTGGAATTTGCTTCCACACCGGAAACAAACCTCTATTTCCTTTTCAATTTCAATCTGTTGCTTCCAATTCTCGTCTGCGATGAGGAGCATAACTGAAGAGGGAATTGTTCTTATGGCTGCAACTTTGAGTCTGGCATATGTGTAAAGGTCTCCTTCCACAATTTCTTCATCAATTTCTAACAGCGTGCCAAGGGATCTTCCAATCATCTCTAGGCAGACCTCACTCCAATATTCAATCGACAAGTTATATAAGCGAATCCACACTGGTTTGTCATACGTTGCCATCGCAGTAGGGTCAAAATTTGGGGTCCACAGTTGAATGTACAGGGGATGTTCTTTTCGGAACCAATTTTTGAGTGTAATGGTGTGGTCTCTATCTTCTTCGCAGGGAAAAACCGCCACAAAGAAACCCTTAGGAAGAAATTTAACCCTAATGTTACTCCCCCAATTTTCCAATACCCATGCATGAATGCCTTTTCTTGGCAGTTTGGGCCCTAAAATTTTTGCAATGATGGCATGTTGGTCGAAAATCTCCTTCTCATTCTCAATACAGTCAGAAAGATCATTTTCCATAACGCCATTTGCAGAGCCCCTTCCTGCTTCTGTGCGACGGTTCATCTCCCGGTCGATGTTGCCATCACTTTCCTCCGACCCAGTCCATTTGATGCCATAGTCGTCCCAATCTACCTCCAGGGTATGCCATTTGACATGTCTTCTTGGGCCTGCAGCCTTCGCAACATTGCTCTGTTTGTCGAAAGCGTCCTCCTGTAAACCGCTCTGCTTGTCGCAGGCTTCCTCCATTTTTTTTCCAAGTTTTTCGATTGATTTTTGATTAATTTTATTGTTATAATTATAACTATATAATTTTTTTAAATTAGATAAGGATTATGTTTTTAAGAAAAATATATAATTTCAATATGATAATTTTAATCAAGACCAATTATAATTAATATTGCATAGATACAATTAAAATAATATAATATTAAACTAAAAAATTCTAATTAAATTTGAGATTAATTTTATTATTATAATTATAACTATATAATTTTTTAAAATTAGATAAGGATTATGTTTTTAAGAAAAATATATAATTTCAATATGATAATTATTTATATTATTTTATTAAAATAAGAATTATAGTTAATATGAATATATATAGAAATATGAATTCTCTGCGAACCCTAGCCGCTACCTGTGCTGGCCGGGTCGTGGTCTCCGCCATTGAGGGAGGATCTATCCGCCTGTGCTTGACTTCGACTCCCATGAATCTGATGATTCTGATCTCCACGCTTGAAGCTTTTCATTTAACAGGAGCTCGTTTTACCTGAAAGAATTGGAGTCATTGTAAGACAAGTGAGCTTTGCATTCAGAAAAGGGAAATAGAGAGCCATTGAAGATCAGATTGTCAACAGCAGAGGTTTGGCATGCCGTGGAAATGGAGCCACCAAAGTCAAAGTCGAAATGGAAATCTTGATGATTTGAAGAGTCAGGGTTCGAAAATCTCTGCGTGCTTGCTAATTCTGCCATTGCCTCAAAGAATCATGTCACAGAACGACAAAGTCTCCTCATCATCTGATTCCACCATTGAACCTCCATAAACACTTTGAGTACCACATATGCTTTCTTCATACTGAAATTCCATTTTTCTCTCATTTCTTTCTTGCTCAATAAAATTACTTGGTCAACTGCATGTATATTCATTATCAACAACAACTTACTACACATTTGCTTCATTAAGACCTCTAGCCACCGCCATTGAGGGAGGGCTGCTTATTGCAGGACTATGTGAACCTGCTCTACAAACCCTAGCCATTTCCTGTGCTAGCCGGGTCGTGGTCTTCGCCATTGAGGGAGGATTTTTTCCTTTCTGCAAACCCTAGCCGTCGCCATTGTTGCGACAATGAAGCTCGCCCCTCTCTGTGACCTTTGGCTTGCATTGTAACTGTGTGCTCAAATCTACAGGGATTAAACGTGAGGCTGCAGTCATCAAGTGCTTCAGCCTAGTATTGATGCTGGAAGTATTACCGTGCATTCTTCTTCATGATCGTGCATGGTGAGAGGAAGTTGAGCATTGAGTAACTCAGAGTGATGCAGCGAAACATGCAACCAGGGTTACTAGAACCTGGACCTGTGGGAGGTAGGCGGGTTACGTGGTAGCTACATGATGATATATCAAAGAATAGATGCTCTTTTGATGGAGTCCAAAAGTTTCTAGGCATGCATCAGGATAAGGGGAGAGAAAGAAGATTCCTGTGACATTGGTTTGCATGTCAACTAGATTGAACACCACAACCCTCGTTTGACATTTGTGAGGGGACACCACCGTTCTCACATCGTTCTCTATTTGAATCGCAGGCTAATCCTGCTAATCTTCCATCATATGTGACTTGGCCAAACAATACCCAGTTGATAAACCCCAAATTTCTTTCAACCCCAAACAATCTCCCAATAAACAACTTGTGTCAAGGAGCACCCTTCAAACCAAAACAGATTACACAGAGTTGGAGAAAAAAAAACCCCATCCACATTACTTCCCAATCCACAAGCACTTATCTCAGATGTAGAAGGTAATGGGAAATGTCTAAATGAAACAGCTAAAGAGGGTAGTTGGGCTCCAGTCTCGCCAAAGAACAAGATTGCTGCTAACACTGGAAAATCAGGCAAATCTGAAGGTGTGTATAAGATTGTTTTGCCAGACCACCTTATTTAGCCTCAAATAGATCTGCTATGCACCACAACCCTCATTGGTAAACTTCATTCTACTATTTCCTTTATGCAACTTTCATTTTGGGCTAAACAGAATTGGTTGGGCTTGAAGGATATTTTTTTGATGGATAAGCAGTCTCTCTTTTTTATTACCATTTTTGATTCTAAAGAATATATAAATTGTGTTCATAGATATAAGGGATGGTTCTGTAAGGGTATTGGTATTATCACTTTGGCGTGGGTTCCAAATTTTAGCATGGAGTCAGTTCCCCTCCTTTTCATGCCTTTTTGGATTACTCTCCCGGGGCTCCCGTTTGAATATCGTGATCCAGATATTATGGAAATTGTGGCTAACCAAATGGGCATTTTTATCAAGCACGATCTTATCCCATATGAACTGGCCTATTTAACCATTAGGGTATGCTTATTGCTAAACCTCACAAAGCCACTTCCCAAGTCCATTATAATGACTTCTTCCATAGGGAAATGGAATCAAGACATTTGCATACAGGGTACTAGAGATATTGATGACTGTATAGATAAATTGGGTCATTTTAATTCGCAATGTTAAGGTTCGGGCATTGATGTTGTTAGGGTCTGCAAGGACTTTGTGACTGATTACCATAAATGTTCCTTTTATCAATCTGCTCCATCTCCTCCTTCTACATCAAATGGGACAGCAAGTGTAATTAACTCAACAAAGAGCTTTGTACCTCTAAACAATGTTGATAATATTGCAAGACCTTTCCAGGGTGCTCAGTTGTTTCAAGATATCTCTCCTCTCTCTCTGATCCCCTCTCAATCCTTTTTGGGCTCTATGACTGATGCTTTACTTCCAGCAGAAAAAAGAACAAAGCCGTCCAATTTGAAGAAATCTCATCACTATCAAGTTGCTATTTCTAGTTTAAGTTCTCTGCAAAAATTTGGGGGGAGAGACAAGAAAGTATCTTTTAAGATCCACTGCTCTTCAATCCTGGTTGATTGGTTGTACAAGAAAATATTTGCTTCCTCTCTCTTTAGGCAACCCACTTCTTCTTTTTTGAGTTTAATTTCTATGGGAAACTCAGATACTCAACTCCAGGAACTCTATCTATCACAGAATGCAAAGGTCAACCTGATTCACAACTTGATGTTTAATTGCCAACCTTTCCATGTGATTCAACGCAGTCCTCCCATTGTTGGATCCTCATCGGATTATCCAAATATTGAATTAATGGCACATGATATCCTTATCTCTATTGCATCAAATTTGATACATGAAATTTCTCTTGAGGAATTTCCAAAAATTCAGGGTGTCCCTGTTGTTGATGCTATGCCTCTTTCTCTCAATGCTTCACCACCCATTCCCTCATCCTTGTTAGAATCTAGTCATGTTGAATACCTCGTGGTTGAAGATAATTCATATCAGCCCTTTCAGCCTTCCACACAGCTTGACTTTGATTTTGCTCAACATCTCTCTGTTGTTCAAATGGTTTCTTCATCTCCTCTGTTATATAAAACACCTAAAAAAAGAGGTTGGAAGCCAAAGATTCTTAAAACCCAAGAAGAGATTGCAGCAGGTATTCAGACCACAATTGTAGATAAGTTTTCACCCCACACAAGACCGATAAGAACATGTTGTTCTTCTCGGATGCAATGAGGATCTTATCTTGGAATGTCACAGGTTTGAATGCCTCTGACAAGAGGGGGCAGATCAAGCAGCAGTTGGATTCCTCCCAAGCCGATATCATTTTACTACAAGAAACAAAGCTTTCAGATGAAGCCTCTCAAAAGATTTTTAAAAAATGGACTTTATGGGATTTCATACATATTCCTGCAGTAGGGGCTTCCGGTGGTATTCTGACCTTATGGAATACCAGGGCAATCAAAGCAAAAACTTCGAGTCAAGGGACAAATTGGCATCTTATTCTTATTGAAAATTTTGATTTATCCTTTGTTCTCTTCAATATATATGGCCCAATAGCTCCTCAAGAGAAACATGCTCTTTGGAATACTATAACTTGTCAGATCCAACAACAGGGAGTTCAGAAAATCATCTTAGGAGGTGATTTCAATGCCATCTTGTCTCAGGATGAGAAACAGGGAGGCAATCCTACAACACCTAAGGTGATTGAAGACTTTAGATCTTTCGTGTCTGATAACGCCCTTTCTGACATTTCACCTTCTAATGGTCAATTTACATGGACAAACCGGAGAACTTCCCTTCAAATTGCAAGTAGATTGGACAGGTTTTTCACTTCATATGAATGGATCCTTCAGAAATATACTTTCAACTCTAAAATTCTATCGTTCTCTGAGTTTGACCATTTTCCTTTTGAATTATGTCTAGATAAACATGAAGTTTCTCATCCTAGATCTTCTTTTAAGTTTGAAAGAATGTGGTTTCGACACCCACATTTTCATGCTCTACTTTGTCAATGGTGGGTGAGTGCCCCCTTCTATAGGGGGAACAAAATGTTTCAACTCTATATGAAAATGCAGTTTGTAAAAGCAAATATCAAAGTCTAGAATAGGAAAGTATTAAAAAATATCTTTGCAGAAAAAACAAAGGTAGAGAAGGAATTAAAGGACGTCAATGAACTTATCTTTTCTACTGGGATTAATCTAGAAATTTTCTTAAAGCAGAAGCATTTACAAAGCTATTGGGAAGAATTGTGCTCTAGAGAGGAGGAATACTGGAGACAAAAATCAAGGGAATTATGGCTAAAAGAAGAAGATAAAATACTAAATTCTTCCAGGCTTTTGCAAAGATTAAGCAAGCTACATCTACTATCTTTTCTATAAATGCCTCTTCTTCGGGGGAAAAATTAATTAATGAACAAGAAATTAGGGAAGAGGGTGAACTCTTCTATAAAAATATTCTTGCTCCCTCCCCTCCTTTTGTTTAGGAGGAGTCCAGTGTCGACATATTGTTAGACTCCATTCCTTGTCTGATTTCACAATGTGATAATGATTATTTGATGCAACCTTTCTCTCTTGCTGAATTACAAGAGGTGGTATTTTCGATGGCTCCGGACAAGTCTCCAAGCCCTGATGGTTTCACCATACTATTCTTTCAAAAGTGTTGGGATGTTTTAGGCTTTGATCTTTTAATGGCTTTGGAGGAGTCAAGACAAAAAACTTTTATTCTCAAGAACTTCAATTTAACCCATCTTGCACTTATCCCCAAATCCAATAACCCTCAATCTTTTGCAAATTTTAGGCCTATCTCCTTATGTAATTCAGTGTACAAGATTTTCACAAAAGCTATCTATATCCGGTTAAAATCCTTGATACCTAAAGTAATATCTCTTCAACAAGAAGGTTTTGTTCCTGGCAGGGAAACATCAGAAGGTGCGCTTGTGGCCCATGAAGTTTTGCACTCAATTAACTCTTCACAGTCCACTGCTTTTGTAGCTAAATTAGACATGTTGAAAGCATATGATAAAGTATGTTGGTCCTTTCTTTTGAGAGTGCTTAAAAAGTTTTGCTTTTCGGATAAGTGGTGCAAATGGATCAAAAATTGCCTCTCTGGGGCACATTTTTCAGTTATTGTTAATGGTAATCCTTCTGGTTTTTTTCGAGCCACCCAAGGGGTTTGACAAGGTGACCCGCTATCACCTTTTCTATTCATTATCATGGTAGAAGCTTTTAGTAGATTGGCCAATAAACAATTGAGTCTGGGTTTCTAGAAGGGGGTATGTATCCCTAATACCTCAATTTCTATCACCCACACCTTATTTGCAGATGATACACTTTTATTCAGTTGTTCCAATATACAAGAAGCAAGGTATATTAAGAAAATATTGTACATATATACTTCTGGATCTAGACAGAAAATCAGTGCGCAAAAATCCAAACGATTCATATTCAATACTTCTGAAATGGTGTCTAACAGTATTATCCAGACATTGAGCTTTCCAGTGGATTCTCTTCCATCATCGTACTTGGGTATCCCTTTCTTTATGGGAGTAGGGAAACCTTCTTTTTGGAATTCTGTGGTTGACAGATTAAAAAGGAAAATTTCTATCTGGAAAGCTAGATGGTTATCTCTGTCAGGCAGAATCCTTCTCGTCAAAACTATTTTGGCTACAATTCCAACTACTACATTTCAGTCCTTCAAGCCCTGAAATCTATTGTCTCTCATATCGAGAAAATTATTCAGAATTTTATTTGGAAAGGTAATCTTTTAGAAGAGAAAAAGATCCCGCTTGTGTCTCTCAAAAAAATGACTCCAAACAAATCTACGGGTGAGGTGGGTCTGCACGATCTTTCAAAAAGGAATAAGGCCTTTGGGGGAAAGCTAGTTTGGAATATGTATGAAAAACCACATGCTTTGTGGTGTCAAATTATGCAAGCAAAGTATTTAGATACTCCTACCCCTTCACGTATATTTACTATCCTTGATTCTCCATCAGGATCCGCAGTTTGGAATTTCATGATGGACTCTAGGATTGTGATTACTAGATACTTATCGTGGCAAGTACATAATGGCAAAGAAGTCAAATTTTGGCATGATTCATGGAGTGGTCTCCCCCCTCTTAATCTGGAGGAGTCCCTAGTAGATGTGATCCCCATATTTGCTGCTCATTGGGGTTCACACCTTTATGATTACATAGATGATCTTGAGAAGCCTTCAAATCGTATCATTTGGAAAAAGCCAGTTCTACCCCCAATCTCCCCAGGTTAAAAGGTAAAATTTTCTTTGATTCTCAAGAACCACATTATCTTTATCTCTAATGGTTCAGACAAATTGATATGGTGGCCTGTGAAGAATGGAAAGTACTCTATCAAGGAAGGGTATAAGGCAATTCATCAAATGTCTGTTCAATCCTATTCACAAAGAGCCTACAATTTCTGTTGGAATAATAGTGTTCTTCCCAAGGTAGAGATGTTTTCTTGGCTTGCTCTACATAAGAGAATACTCACCAGTGAGAGACTTGTTAAATTGAATATTGCACATCCATTTACTTGTGTACTTTGTGGTGAATACAATGAAACGTTAGATCATCTCCTCCTCCAATGTGATTTTGCTCACTATTGTTGGATGTTCGTGCTTGATAAGCTTTCCTTTAGCACCCCTCTTCCAAATAATATATGGGATTTGTTCCAGTCATGGCTAGTCTTATACTCATCCTCTCTTTTTGCATGTATTTGGAAAGTGATCCCATCCATAGTAGTATGGTCACTTTGGTGGGAAAGAAATAAGCGTATTTTTAGAAAGCAAACATCTCCTCTTTCTGAAGTTTTCAATTATATTGAAAAATTAGTATCAGAACTGGTTAATGCTCAAGTTTCAAATTAGTTCAATTCAAATAGGGAATTTACTTCTCTAGATGGTCAAGTTATTAACTGCTGGAAGGGCATCTCTATTCCTATATCACCTTGTCTTCCGAGAGTGAGAACTAGTAAAATTGATAGAAATAAAGTGAAATGGTGTCCTCCGGACTCAATGCATTTCAAACTAAATTTTGATGGCTCCTCCAAAGGGAACCCAGGTGATGCAGGGATAGGAGTATGCATAAGGGATCACACAGGATGTGTTTTAGCCTTGAAAGTTGCTTTTATTCCGCCGGGTACTAACAACTTTGCAGAGGCATATGCTTTACTTGAAGGTATTCTACTAGTAAAAAAACTGAACATCTCATATATACACATTGAAGGTGATTCAACTATTATTATCAACACTTGCATAAAGAGAAATATTGATAATTGGCAGATAAGATATTTACTTGAACAAGCATGGACACTAATTGATACATTTACACACTTCACCATTTCACATGTGTATAGAGAAGGGAACCGGGTTGCAGATCATTTGGCAAATATGGGAAGTTCCAAGGAGGAACTTAATATGATGGGTCCGAATTGTAATTTTGATTCTTATCCAATTCTTAAGGCATAAATTTTGGAGGATATGGGTACAAGATAATATTACATATAGCTATACAGTGGTCTTTTTCATAATGATATAAATTGGTGTGTGTGATATTATAAGTGCAGGGTCCTGTGGTTTTGCTGCATCTGTATATTGTGAAGGGATATCGATTTGAGAAGTGTGCTGGATGGTAAGTTGGATAAATTCATAAGTGAGATAGATTGTGGACTGCTATGTAAATATGCATAACCCTCGTGATATTTTAGTTTAGACTGCATCTTGTTCAATACATTACATAAAACATTCTATACTGGGGGATGTTTTATGACACTCGGTATTCTAGACACTATAAGATATTGTATTTTTTGGCATATTTGAGATTTGCATCTCACAACCTTTCTATGTATTGTAGAGCAAGGATCGAACTTTTTCTTATTGGTTCTTTTCTCCGGGAGCTCTTTGAATCAGCTTTATACAATAAAATATATTAAGTGGCACCGCCACCTTGTGTTTAAAAAAAAAAAAAAAAGAATTATAGTTAATATTACTATATAATTATATTAATATAATTTTAAAATAATAATGATTCAAAATTCTAATAATTAAAAATCAATCTAAATATTTTTATTACAATACCACGACGACAAGTGCTTGCCACTACGTGGCATTTGTTTTAATCATATTTTTGTAATATTAACTATAAATCCCACTTCAATAAAATAAGATTAATAATTATAATTTAATATAAACATTATAGTGAAAATATACATTTTTCTTAAGAACATAATCTTAATTTAATTATAAAATTTATATAATTATAATTATTATAATAAAATTAATCTCAAACATAATTATTAATTATTAGATTAAAATTATATTTATGTAATATTATTTATAAGTGATCTTAATAAATAATTATTAATAATTATAAAAGTATATAATATCTCCCTCCAAAGGGTCGTCTAAAATTGAACTTCAACAGTGCTTCTAGGGGGAACCTTGGCCCATCTAGAGAAGGTTTCATTGTGAGAAGCAATACTGGTGGTTTTGTATGGGGACGATCGATTAAGCTTCCTGATGGTTCTAATAATGATGTTGAATATCCAGCCCTTCTTAGTAGCTTAAGAATGTGTAGGGACCAGAATCTCCTTAGTATTAATATTGAGGGAGATTCCCTTAATGTAATCCGAACTGTAGTTTTTGGAGATGCTCCTAGTTGGAAATCCAGAATGTGGGTTAATGGCATACAAGTAATGCTAGAAGGAATGGACTTCTCACTAAAACACATTTTTTGTGAGGCTAATAAGGATGCATACTTTCTCTCTAACTATGCCAACGATCAGGGTATCGAGGCAATCATCTCAAATAATATAATAACTTGGATTAGCTTTAATCGAGCAGTGATTTTTTATGGAATTTTTTCAGATCTTTGTGTCAATCTTATCGGGATTATCAAACAGATATGACTCTCCATATAACAAGTGATTCCATCTCGTATATAAAGTTGAGGCCACAAATATCCATTGAGCAATGAACAAAGATGCAGGGGTCAAGGTCAAGGTTGACTGATCTTGAAATTGTTTTGATTATAGAATGTGAGTGTGATTGCAGATAGGCGTAGGTGGATGCGAAGCTAAAAGATATATTCTTGTTGGATGGGGACGAGGTGGAGGAGGTAGTGAAGAAGATATTGGGCAATGCTTGCCTTTCCCGTGGGCATGCTCACAATGCCAAACTCCTAGAAAGCTTCATGTATATCTTGGCTTGGACCACAAGGTTGTGGAGAGAGCCATTAGAAGGGTGGTTTCTCTCCACCTCTAGGGCCCAAGTATGAAGGCCCTTAAGAGACTCAAGGTTGAATCCTTCAAGGGTCTAGTGGTTGATGCCTTTGTGATAGAGGACATTTTGGAGAACAAGGATATGCATGATACTATAATGTCTTTAAGAGATGGCCTGAGAAAAAAATATTTATATATTCAATGATAAAACATGAGGTGCAAACAATGTTGAAGGATGTCATTACAAAGAAAGATGTTGAGATTGTTTGTTTGCAAATTAATTCTCAGGTATTGGTGTTCCTAAGGAAAAACTTAGAGTGAATGTTACAAACTTCACAACACAGTCAAATAAAGTGGCAACAAGTCGACAAGGTCATAAGAATCAAAGCCTGACAATTGGTAGACGGGGAAGCAGTGAGGCAAGATTGTGAAATCGTGGATGTTAGATCTTTTTTGGATGAAATATATCTATATATTTTGCATAAATAATGTAGAGACTATTCACTAAAAAAGTAATATTTTAATATTTCAACATTTTCATTTTCTAACTAATCAAGTGAATGCTATTGTAAGGTCATCAAACATTGAATGGTCAAGCATCCAAGTATTCCTTGAGGTAATCAACTCAGTCCTCTCAAGATAGTAAATCTACTTCGACAGGGCATTCCGATGATATATGTAGTAAGTACGGTATACCAGTTGCAACACAACATGTTGTGATATCAAAGAGGTCTGTGGATTCTAAGATGGAGCTTACCTTCTCTCAAGTTACTTGTTTGGAAACTAAGCTTCAAAAAGACTCATTCATGGAGGACAATGTTTCAAAAGAATGTCAAGATGGGGTTCACAATAGTTCTAATTATTCACTTCATGGAACACAATCTCTAGATGAGACCACCAGTCAATGTAGTGCAAAAATGGGGGAAATGAATGAGGAAGGTATTTCTTTGCTTGACAAGCATAGGGTTTACATACCTCCTTTTTCTCAATAATACCAACATCACTCACTCAATAAAAAATGTATGTGTGTCTTATAGTGATAGTCTTATGAAAATTCCCCTCTTTTTTAGTGGTAGCAATGTCACTTAAATCTAGCTCAATAAAAATATGTGTCTCGGGCCAATAGTAAGGCTTTGGAACTGTTTGGCTTCCCAATAGTAGCCTCCTAAAAGAAAACAATAAGTATTTCTTTTAATTATAATGAGCTAAGAGTGACGCTTTCTAAAGTATTCAGTTATGATCATGTAATTTGTCTTATGGTCTTCATAAAAAAAGTTCCATGGATGATAGAATAAATGTTTATAGATTTAGTGTTCTAATTTTATGAGCTATATACGTGAACAATTACTCTAAACTTGAATTTAAAGAATTTCTTGTTTTGTCATTTAGAAAAAATTGGTGTTTTATGCGTCAGATATAGGATTCTATCAATCTCTATGTTCAATTGTTGGTGGAAATCAAATTCAAACTTCTTAAAACTGATAGTAGAAATTATTTTCATTTCTTAGTATTTGTGACAGTCATTACACACACACACACACATATATATACACACACACATATATATACATATATATATATATACATACATGTATGTATATGTATATATACATATATATACATACATACATATATATATGTATATATATGTATATATACATATACATACATATATGTATATATATGTATATATACATATACATACATATATGTATATATATACATATATATATATATATATATACATATATGTATGTATGTATATATATACATATATGTATGTACATATATTATATATTATATGTATGTATATACATATATGTATGTATATGTATACATATACATATGTATGTATGTATACATACATACATACATACATACATACATATACATATATATATATATATATATATAGGCTTTATTGACATAGTCATTATATATATACATATATACATATACACATATATATACATATATATATGTATATATATGTATATGTGTATATATGCATATATGTATATATGCATATATGCATATATACATATATACACATATACACATATACATATATATGCATATATGCATATATGCATATATACATATATACATATATACACATATACATATATACATATATATACATATACATATACATATGTATTATATATATGTATATGTATCTGTATATATATATGTATATGTATATGTATATGTATACCTCGGAACATCCTAACTTTTTTTTATTGTTTGTTGTTGCCTTCCTCCCTACTATAGAGGGCTAGAACTCGAACATACATACATACATACAATACACACACACACACACACACACACATATACATGTATATATATACATACAATACACACACACACACATACATATATATATATATATATACATATATATACATGTGTATATACATATATACATGTATATCTACATGTATATACATATACACATGTATATACATGTATATACATATACACATGTATATACATGTATACATGTATATACATGTATACATGTATATACATGTATACATGTATACACACACACACACACACATATATATATATGTATATATATATGTATATGTGTGTATATATATGTGTGTATCTATATATATATGTATATGTATATACACATATATATACATGTATATACATATATACATATATACATACATACATATATATATATATATACATGTATATCTACATGTATATACATATATATACATGTATATCTACATATATACATGTATATGTATATATGTATATACATATACATGTATATATGTATATATATATATCTATGTACACACACACATATATACATGTATATATACATATAAGGCAAGCTTAAAGTAATCTTTGGATAAGTTTTATCATTATGTGAAAAAGTAGTTTAGAGGAGGATTAGAGATGACCTTGGAATTTGTTGTGGCTAATCTAGGATAAGGGTTTTGTGCTAGTTACTATTGATTTCTTTCAAAATCTTCAAAATATAAACATAAGTTTTCAACTTCAGACTCTAAACAAGGTAGTTGTAATGTCCACAAAAATGCATCAACCAACATTATTATCTTCTATTATGCTTACTTGAAAATTAAGCCTAACGAAAGGAACATGAATAAAAAGGTACTATCCAACCATCTCATATAAACGCCTGTTCCTATCCCAACCAATTGAATGAGGAATTGACACCTCTAAATTCATTCCAATTAACTCAATATTCATGGTCAGATTACATAAGAGGTTGTACTTTATAATGAAAGCATGTTTTAATTCAACAATAAGATTGAACTTTAAGTTTGCAGTTTGAAACCCATATAATATTATTAAAGTAATACAATTTTGACAAATCTGGGAGGTGACTTGCATATTACTATTAAATTTTAGCCTATACCTATAGGTCGTCAGTTGGGAGAACACTGAAACCCTTATTAATGATTCAAAGCAGTCATTTAGTTTGGAAAACACAAAATGTGTTGACATTAGATTTGGTTCAATTTTATGTTTATAAGTAAGAAAGTTGAAACCATATGACCTTAGAACTTTGTGGGCCATAAATAATATACATGTCAGTAAACCAAACCCTCCTAAGAAATCTTAACGATACAATCCAACATCAGTGCAGTCTGATCTGTTTGTCAATAACTAGCAATGGCAATTTTTTTCTCAATCCATCATTAGTGTAGTCTAATCTATTTGTCAATAACCAGATGTTTCAGGGGTAAAATCAGTCATAACTAATCAGATATATAAGAGAAAATAAAAAAACTCTAATCTAATTAAACCAACTCTTAAATGACAATGAAATATATCAAATCAAATGAATATTAAATAATAACATAATGAAACTCCCTCAATTGATCTAAATAAGCTTCAATTGCTCTTCTCCAAATTGTGTGATAGGTGATTCTCAAGTGTTGCATTGGGATTCCTGCATATGGTAGACACAATTATTTCAAAGATCATGATTCTAGATTGAAATTGAGAAATAAGCCTTGCTTTTATAGATTTTCGGGTGAGATGGGGTGAGATTTGGAATTGAAGTGTTGATTGATAGTTCACTGATTTTGATTGATTAGTTAAGTGGATTGATTGATTTGTTAACAAGAATGATTGGATAGTTGACTCGATTGATTGACTAGTGGACTAAATTGATAAGGGAGATGACTGATTTGATTGATTAGTTAGAAAAGGTGATTGAGAGTGAAAAGGGGAGATTGGAGAGTTAACTGATTAGTAAACTAATTGATCAATTATTTAGGATTTTCAACATGTGTTGTAGGACTTTCAATTAGAATTCATTTTTATTTTGATCTAAATTTGAATTTGAATTTTCAAATGATGAAATGCACATGAGATTTACTAAGATTTATTAAAATTCATATTTGGTGAAATGTGAATTTTGGAGAAAATGAAATTGGTTGAAACTAATTGAAATTTGAATTTGGGGATTTGGAGGAATGAATGAATTAATCAAATAATTTAATCAAGAGATTAAATTGTAATTAATTAAATAATTAATATTTGAAATAGAGTTAAATGATTAATTGATGAAGAAGATAGAAATTGAATAATTAGTAATATAGAGGGTGATGATTGAATCAATTAAGAAGAAATTAGGTTAATTGGTTTAGTTAAATAATTAAAGAATTATTTAACTAATAGGACGTTAAATTAGTTCATGATTGATAAGACATTTTTAGGTGTCTACATTTTCCCCTCTTTGAGACAAAGTCAAAATGATGTTGTTTCAAACAAAATGAAAAAAAATCATGCCCCATTGTGTCCCGGTGACGTTAGGATAAATGCCCCCTCGAGAGATTATTTGTGCATTAAAGGCATGAATGATCTCTCAAAAGAAGAAGAATGTTAGATGAAATATGAAGAATGGTTAACTCGATGACACTAATGAGTTTGATTGGATAGAAGAGATGGTTGGAGCGATTTGTAGATTGATTGATCGATAAGATTGATTGGATTAAATGAATTGATAAGATAAATATTAAGTCTAGTATCAGGTAGGACATCCCGTATAAGACAAATATTATCAAAACATATGGTTTCATGAAGGATACATCATGTATAAGATGAAGATAGATGATCGTGTCTGGTTCTAGGAAGGACATATCCTGTATAAGACAAATGATAGAGGAAATATGATGAAATTTGGATGAATGATGAAGAAATTATGAAAGTGAACAATGTTAGGAATTAGAATTGATTGATTGATAGAATAGTTGATGTGAGGAAATGATTTGAGATGGAACTATAGATGAGAAAGATGAGAATTAGAAGGAATGACTTAAGATAATTGATACGAGATAATAGATTGAAAATGAAGATGATGGTTTTCACAAACTTTTGTACATTTATTCATAGCGCAATATATATTCATCACTAAGCCTTATTATGTAACAATGAAGCTACGTACATCAGGGTATAAGGAACCAAAATGTAAAGATATCTCATTGCAAAGAACAAACACATAGCAGACAAGGAGTGAACCCTCCATTCTGGGAATGATGCTAGGAGTTGAGGTATGTGTGGCATTCAGACATTGAACACACTTATCACAGACACCCATAACACCATTACCCTAGAACTTCATTGGTTCATACCACAAATAGAAAACAAAGAAAAGGATCATGACCATCATAGCTCCTCTAGTCACTTTTGGACATCCTTGAGTAGCATAGAAACATGATATTCACCAATTGATAAAAGATAAAAACCAAATTAGACAAAACTCAGCAGCTATATTGATTGTGCCTTTGCTTTGATTTTTTGATGTGATGGTTGATAATGTCTTATCTCAAAAAGTTTGGACCCTATTTAAGACCGACCTATCTAGTTTTGAGTGTATCCATCTATGTTTAAGACAAGATAATGATCACTTGATACAGATAGTAATACAATTGATAAGACAGTTTGATCAGTTGATTATAGATTTTGGTAAGATAGTTTTATCCTTTGCGAACTTCGTGTGAAGTGTTTGTTGGATATCTACTAGGGTGTTTGATTCTTGTGAGACATTTTATTGCAAGTTTTCAATTTTTTGTTTGTTTTTTGATTTGTTTCGATGTTTAGGGTTTTTTCAGAAACGTATTTGAATGTTTTTGGTATTTTTTACTTTTTCGATGTTCTTGGTTGATTTCTTCAGGATTGTTTTTTAATTTTTTTGATATTTTATGCTTTTTGGACTTTTATTTTGTGATTTGTTTTGATTTTTAAATTTTCTCGATGTTTTTGTGCTTTTTCCGAGACTTGTTTTTTATTTTTTAGGATTTTGTCGAGCACTTTATCTGATTTTTATGATTTTTTTAGCTATGCCCCCAATATGCAGATCTACAATGACACGATGATCTACAATATGCACATGGAGACAATTAATTTAGGCATGACCTATGCTAATGCAGTTTGCAAGATGAAGATTTTTTTCCTATCCGAACAAGGATGATTGCATGTGTCTTTCATTCTAAAATGCAATAATTGAATTAAAGGTGCGAAATGTTTCAAAGATAGGAGTTCAATATATTCTCAAAAGACCTTAGACCATCCAACTTAACACACTATGTAACCAAGATTTATAAATGGAGACACAGAAAAATTCCCCACCGATCCTTGAGACTTTAATCTTCTTTTGCCCACATGTGTGAAATTGAATTAATTTTGACTCTTATAACCATTAGAGAGCCTCTATGTGACTAGCTACGTGAGTTATTCTGACTTCAAAAGCATCCTGGATAGAGTCTCACTGCCAATCAGATGTCTATAGCCCCGACAAGGTTACACATTGTAATCTCTTGAATATTGCTCCATTGCAAGCAAGCTTCCATAACCCTCATGGATTTACTCGCATGTTCCCATATTCAAGCTTTTATCACACTTGTATGTGTGATATTGTATTTATATATCATTTCTCTTTTGCCTTGATATTTTGAGATTGATTTGGCATAGCATCTTTTCTTTAATTTTCTTGCCTTCACTTGTAAGTAATGAAACCTACTTGGGTATGACGATTACAATGACGTTCAAGTAGAATTTTGGATTTTTCACTAGCCACATGACCAACTAGGTATATGTAATGACTTAGAGTATTTGATCAATGCGTGAGATATAGCAATTGATGGATTTTGGGTAACACGACTCAATAGTGAAACTTCTACCCAACCATGGATAAAGCTTAATCACAAGATGAAGTTGAAGATAAATGACCTAAGGCCTCCTAAAAACTTCATGTACCGGTATCTAGGAAATGAGATAACCTTCTCTCCTTTTAGTGCAGACAGGTGAAATGACTCAGACAATGGTCTTTGTTTGATTGATGCAACTATATGTGGAAGTAGAGACAAGATGATATGAAGATTACAAATGTGATGCATTTAGGAAAGAAACTTTATGAGATGCAATGCTTTAAAGAAAATGATATGAAAGTGTAGAAAGTAAAGACTAAATTAACCCAGCCCTTAGATGTAATATCTTTTAAGATGCATGTTATTCATAGGATCTGAGAGTGGATCTCCCTCCCTTTTTTGTTAGATTATAGGCACCATTTTCAGCCACTCGTGTTATCACAAAAGGACCTAACCAGTTAGGCTCAAATTTTCTTGGTTTTTTGCATTCTCCTAGGTTTGTTTATTCTCTTTAAGGACTATATCCCCTACTTTGAAGCAACATGGTCTCACTCTTTTGTTATAGCTTCCTCTCATTTTGTTTTGGTATCCTTGTAAATGGTTTAGAGTGATTTTTTGTTTTTCATCCAATAGTTCAAGTTCTTGCAAGCATGTGACTCTATAGTCTTCCTCCAATATGATGTGTTTCAAAGATACTCTTAGTGATGGCAATTCTATCTCAATAGGAAAAATGGCTTTTGAACCATATACCAAAGAGTACGTTGTTGTACCATTGGTTGTGCGTACACCAGTTCTATAGGCCCAGAGTGTTGGATTCAATTGAAGATGCCAGTCTCATTTGGCTTTGTTAACAACTTTCTTTAAAATATTTAATATAGTTTTGTTTGTTGCCTCAGCTTGACCATTGCTTTGGGGATAGTATGGGGTTGCAAAGTGTTGTTGGATATGGAATTGCTCACAAATTTCTATGACCTCTTGGTTTGTAAAGGGACGCCCATTATCTATAACAATACACATCAGGACTCCATATCTACAGATAATGTAATTCAGGACAAATTTTGCTATCTGTTTGCCAATGGTGTAGGTCCTAGGGATTGCCTCGACCCATTTTATAAAATATTCAGTGGAAGTGATCATAAAATTGTGTACATTAGAGGAGGTAGGGTTGATTTTCCATACTAGATCAAATCCCCAGTGTGAGAATGGTCATGGTGATGTGATGGGTTGAAGGTCTTGTACAGGTGCGTGAATTAGATCTCTATGTATTTGGCACTGTTTGCATTTCTAAACATCTTTGTAAGCATCCTTTTCCATTGTTGACCAATAGTATCATGTTCTCTACAGTTTCTTGGCTAGAGTTGGGCCACTGACATCGACACTGCAGACTCCATCGTGAACTTCTTTTAGTGCTTGTTGTGCTTCTTCATAATTGAGACATCTCAACAAGGTGGTATCCAAGCTTCTTCTATACAATGTGTCTATAATAAGCGTGTATATAGACGCCTGTCGTATGAGGGTCTTTCTTTTATTGGATGAAAGGTCTGGAAGCATATACTAATCATGTAGATGCGAGTAGACTTCTTTATACCGGGGAGATTCAGGTCCCACTATGACACACACATATTATGAAGCAGGTATTTCATATGAAGGTACAATCAACTGCTCTATTATGAACTCAAACTTAGTTCCATTATTCAACATATCAAGGAGAGATCCCACAGTTGTCATTGCATTAGTGACTTTGTTTCATACTTTGGGGATTTGCTCAAAAGAGATGTTGGAGAAATGTTTTTTGAGTTCTTCTACCAACTATTTGTAGGGTGTGAGTTTGTCATCCTTGGTGACATAATCATCATTCACTTGGTTGATGATGAGATGAGAATCTCCATAGACTTGTAGTTCTTTGATCTTCCATTATACGATAGTTTGAAGTCCTATTACTAGTGATTCATATTCAACTATGTTATTAGTGCATGGGAAGCTTATTCTGAATGATTTGGGGATAGAATACCATGAGGGATGATAAATAGGATTCCCACTCCTACTCCATGGTTGGTATGTGATCCATCAAATTATAGTTTTCAAGTGATAGATGTTATGATTGTGAAGACATATTCATCTGGGAAGTCTATCAACATTGGATGATGGTCTTGCATTGGAGCCTCTACCAATTGATCTACAATTATCTTCCCTTTGATGGCCTTCCTATCAACATACTCAATGTCGAACTCGCCTAGGATCATTACCCATTTAGCCAACCTTTCAGTTAATGCAACTCTACTTAATAGATACTTGAGTGGATCAAAATTTGCAATGAATTGGATCTTATGACTGATCATATAGTGTCTGAGCTTCTGAGAAGCAAAAATCACTGCTAAGCATGCATTCTCAATAGGAGTGTAATTAGTTTCATAGCCTACAAGGGTTTTATTGATATAATAGATTGCTCTTTCTTTTCCTTGATCATCGTGTTTTGCTAAGAGAGCACCCAAAGTGGAGTTTGTGGCAGATATATACAACAATAGTGGTTTTCCATGGATTTGTGGCACTAACATTGATGTGGTAAGTAGATAGTCTTTCAAAGCTTGAAATGATTCCTGGCATTTTTCTGACCATTTGAATGTTACACCTTTCTTTAAAAGGTACTGGAAAGGGTGGCACTTATCTACCAATCGTGCTATGAAGTGTCTTATACATTGTAGTCTCCCCTGCAGACTTCTCAATTGTTTAAGTGTTGTTGGTGCTGGCATTTCCAAGATGGCCTTCACCTTTGCATGATCTACTTCAATGCCTCTATTTGACATAATGAAGCCCAAGAGCTTTCTAGTTGTAATGCCAAATACACACTTTTTAGGATTAAGCCTTACTCTGTACTGATCTAATCTATCAGAGATCTTGGCGAAGATATCATCAACATAATCTTCCATGATATCATGTATCATGTCATGGAACAAAGTTGTCATAGCTCATTGATTATAACAAGAGAAATTGTCCATGAGTGAAATCATTTCATTTCCCACTATAAGATCTACAATTATATCAATATTTGGAAGCGGAAAATCATCCTTGGGACAAGCCTTGTTTAGATCTCTGAAGTCAATGCAGATTTTAATGCCCCCAGTGTGCTTGGTTACTAGGACTAGGTTGGAGATCCACTTTGCATAGTCTATGGGTCTTATGAAACCCACATCTAACAATTTATGCAGTTCAATTTTGACTAGTAGGGCTATTTATGGATGCATCTTTCTTAACTTTTGCTTGTAGGGCTTTGCTCCTGGTAATAGTGGTAGATGGTGTAAAACCAATTCAGGATCCAGTCTTGGCATATTAGCATAGGACCATGCAAAGTTGATAGGCCTTTGCTTGAAAAATTGAATAAATTTCTCTTTTTTCAGAGCATTTAGGGATTCTGCCAGGTGAATTTTATGTACATTCTCAGCATCTCCTATGTTGATATCATTGGTTTCTTCCATTAGGAGTGTCGATTGCTCTTTATATATTGGAAGATCATCGAGTCTACCTCTGGTCATATTTTTGGTTTCTTTTGAGTCATCTGGATTGGAGGAAGAGCTTGCCTCTCCAGAATATGTTGTTCTATCCAGATCTATGGTGAATCTTGCCTTGTGGTCATCAAATGAGAATCCATATTTGGCACCCAAGAACTCTATTATAGCCTCATCATTCTCAAACCAATCTATCTTTGGTTTCTCTTCTTCTCCCTAGTCTATTAAGTGTGGGTACATAAGGCATAGATCTCTTTCATCATCAAAGTTTGGGCTTGTTGCTATCATGCAAACTTGATTATCAAATTGGATTGTGAAGGAATTTGGGTCAATTCCTATATCTTTATAAATAATATCATCATCTATAGGAGGTAGATGATCATAATATCTATCCACATCTCCTATGCTACTGCTATGGAGAGATAGAAACTCATAGTCATGTGAGTTGGTGATTGTTTCTACATAGGTGTATATGTCTAATCTATCATCACATGGTTCCTCCTTAATTGGAGTTAGAGGGAACTCTGCAATATTGATGATGTGTGGAATGCTCTCATGACTTGATGATCCAGCTTCATTTATTGACATGTTCTGATTGATTAAAAAATAGGTTTTAAGGACCCGAAACCTTTACAACATAGAAAGAGAAAGAGTAGCAAAAGGATTAAAAGTCCGCATACATAACGACTGGCCAAAAGACTAGCGAACAGAAAGAACAACAAAGCAACAAAACAACAAAACACAACAAAGAAACCGGGGAGACGCTACTCAATAATTTTCTATAGTAGGTCCTCTGCCTTTATGACCAACTCATCATAGGTAGCCCCGACAACTTTCAGCTCTTCCAGATCCTTGTTCATTTTCTTTTCCTTCCTCTTGCCTCTGGTGCGAGTTCTGGGACCTTGAGATTCCCCTGTACCTTCAGCGCCAGGTCAATTTCCTGGATTTCCTTGTCATCATCAAGCTTACTGATGAGGGTATGAGTATTATTGGCCAAGATTTTTAGAATACTAAGGCTCTGCTCCGTGATATTCTTAAGGCACTCCTCAATTTTTTCCACTTTAGTGACAGTATCCGAGAGTGTTTTTTCACTAGTTTCCGCAAGGTTTTTTCTATCCAGCATCTCCTTTTCAATCTTCTCAAACCGGGGGTTGAAAGCATCTCTGATGTCTTCCGCTTTAGCAATAGTGTTTTTCAGATCCTCAATATAGTCAGCCATTATATTCCCCTCCCCTATATTAATGGTCTCTAGAATCAGGACTCTGTTGCATAGTTTTTTATACTCATCCACAACTTTCTTGTAACCATCAATGAGCCATTCCATAGTTTTCATAAAACCATGCAAGCCCTCGGGAGGAGGGCCATAGGGGGGAGTCGCTTTTCTAGGGGTTACCTGTTCATCTTTAGGGATATGGAGGGTGGAGATAGTGTCGGCAGCCCTGAGAGTCTCTTCCATTGTCTCCTTTTCCAGGCTGTGCTCAGCTTCCAGGGTCTTAGCTTGCTTGTCAGCTTCCGATTCCTTGCCAGTCTCCTCTTTTTTCTTATGCTTTTTTTGGGTCTGGGCTTGGTTTTTAATTTTATTCTTCAGCAACCCTTTAGGGTTCTTCTTCTCCTCAGAATAATCTGAATCCTCTTCTTCCAAAGAGATGCTGATCAAGGGTTTGATTTGAAGTTTTTTGCCTTGGAAGATGAGGGTCTTGTTTTCCTCTTCTTACTACTCTCATACTCTGAATCATCAGAGCTATCCTCAGTATCAGATGCAGAATCATTGTCGGATTCCTCCTCCTCCGAAAAAGCATAATAAGACATATCTTCCTCAGAGTCCACATAGGGCTGCATTCGGTTAATTTGACTGGCCTTTAAATGGTCATAAATTAGGACCATTAGGCCTTGGTGCATTGCAGTATCGCCTAGAGGATTCTCTTTGTAGGCTTTAAGGGAAGCATTCATTGAGCAAAGCAAGAAATAAGGAAAATTCACCTTATCATTATGCCTAAAGTGGTTTAACCAAACAAAATGATACCCATATACTTTCGTAAACCTACCATCTAGAGTAATATACCGCATTAAAACAAAGAGAATTTCCCACCAGGGTTTGGCAAAAGTCCTAGGTGGGTAGTAGGTTTTTCTCAACTTTACCAGTCGTTTTTTCTCTTTCTCAGTAACCGGGTACCTTTCAATGGCTTCCCTGCTGACCTTCCTGTCTCTGTAGAAGTTGCAGCCTTCCCTGTTGAGACCCGTAGCTTTAGCAATTAAATCTTCATCAATTTCCACCATTTGGTCACCCATTTTTAACATGCCCTTCTTCTAGTTTTTGTAGAAAAGGCTAGTTACCATTCCATCACGGCCGTGGAGTCTCTCTATGAAGTTCGAGAGACCGCCCTTCTGCAAAATACCCCACACCTCTTCCTTCTGTTTCCATTCTTTATAGCGACTTGGCTCATATCGTCTCCTATTTCTGCCCATGATGTCGCTTCTCACAGCCAAATTTTGAAACTTGTAGAGCTAGTTAAATAGAGAGCTTTTCGGAGCTAGAACAATTACCTAGCAAGCATGGGAGTTGATGGCATTGGTGTTATAATGAGTGATTTTCTCATTATAGAAATAACTTGAAGTGCTCACATCAATACTTTTCATTATTACCCTGTCAATCAAGAGTCTTTAGGGTACTTCTATATCGCTCATCACTTATGATTTGTCTGACATCTTCGAGGAGTCTGCTCTCACCCATCTACGTGGTAATTGTCTCATTTTTAACCGCCACATTGGCAGCCCAATCAGCAGAACAGTTGGCCTCCCAATAGATATGGGAGATATGGCATTTTTTAAAGGTTCTAATGATGTCAATAGTAGAAGTGATTATGTTGTGAATCGACCATGAAGGTTTTGAAGTCCCATTGAGGCACTTTATTATATTATTTGAGTCCCCTTCTATCCATAGATAGGGGCAATTCCATTTTTTGGCTAGGATTATGCCTTGAAGAGCTGCCATAGCTTCAAATTTATGGTTAGTTTGGGTTCCAATAGGGACAACAATCATCTCTTTGCAGATTCCTCTATGATCTCTAAGAATAGCTCCACAACCTGAAGGACCTGGGTTACCTTTAGCTACACCATCAAAATTGATTTTGAGCGAGCCTTGGGGAGGGGTTTGCCATTTAGCTTCAAGCCTTTTATTGTAGCTGAGATTAGGACCATCAGTGATCTTCATATTACAAGCTCTTAAGATATTTGACTCCAGGGAGTTATTTGAGTAACAAGGACCCTCCATGATTCCCATATTTTCCTGGATAGCCCTTTGAATTTTTTGGAATATAGTATCTTGATTTAGGGAGACATCCCTGAAGATTCGGTTGTTTCTTTCTTTCCAAAGACCCCACAAGATGTGAGGAAGAGAGAGCTGTCACATACATCTCAAAAAAGAGTTAGTCCATTGAATATGCCAAGAGGAGAAGAAATCTCTAATGTTACTCGGAAACACCCAAGCTAAACTAAAGCTCTTGAGGAAACTTTCCCAAATTGAGACTGAGAAGGGACAGTGGAGGGCAAGGTGGTCCACAGACTCTTCCTCTTGAAAGCACAACACACACCTGTTAGGAAGGGCAAAATCTTTGCATTTTAGGTTGTCAATGGTAAGGATCTTATTTTGGAGGATAGTCCAGAAGAAAAAATTGATTTTGGGGGTGAGACCTTTTATCCATGCTTTAGACCAGAAAGGATTTATAGGAGGGGGGGGAAAGGACAAAATACAATGAAGACACAATTAAAGTACCTTTGGGATCATGTTTCCAAATCAGGGAGTCCTCTTCATTATTCAGCCATATAGCAGACATATGGGTCTTAAGCTTAGAAAGGCTAGGGTGGATACTATCAATGTTCTGCCAATTGTTCCCATCCCAGTATTCTGCCACTAAGGAGCCAAAAGAGCCAATACATGAAGGGGCATGGGAGGCCCATTCATGGAAGTCCATTAGGGGTTTATCAAAAAGCCAGGGATCCTCCCAAAATCTAACTTTTCTGCCATTTCCAAGTTTCCATATCACTCCTTTAGCAATCACATCTTTACATTTAGAAACATGGTTCCAAATATGGGATCCATTTATACTGAGATCCGAATTAAGAAAAGAAGAGAGAGAAGAAGACAGAAGAGAGTACTTACTTCTCCAAATTTTGCACCATTCAGAATCAGAATGAAACCATCTCCAAGCTTGTTTGGACAAGAGAGCTTCATTTAAAGTACGAATCCTCCTGATACCCAGACCACCTTTGCTTTTTGGCCTATAGACCTGATCCCAGGCCACCAAGGACATTCTTTGCTTTTCCTCAACCCCAGACGATACGAATCTTCTTTGAATTTTCTCAATTGCTTCAGCATACTTGACTGGAATTCTGAAGAGACTAAGAGCATAAATAGGAATACTTTGAAGAGTAGCCTTAAGGAGTTGGAGCTTACCAACTTGACTTAAGAGGGCCCCTTTCCAACCGGCAAGTTTTTTATGAAATTTGTCAACTAGAGAACTCTAGAAGGAGTCTGGAGGGGCATGTTTTTTATGAAATTTATTGACATGTTGCTTATTCCTTGGATGATTGATTTTGACCTTATTACTATGACATTTGTTGGTGTTGTGTCAGTATTTGTTGATGCACTTCAAGATGAGTATGAGGCCAACTAGGTGTTGATCTCATTTGGTGGTCTTATGCTTGTGCATGAAGAAGCAATCCATGCGTTGTTGTCATTGATAGGTACTATGCATGTTTCAGCCACTACATTGTCATGTGAAGATGGTGGACATACAATTGTTGACAAGTTTCCCAATGTAACATTATTAAGAATTTTGATTTCGTTGGTTGACTATTGTGGTATTATTGGTGGCATGTTCATAATTACTGGAGTAGCTAATTTTTTAGACCTTTTTATTGTATGTTTGTATCCCAAACCTTGGTGTTTTGGGTTATTTATGGGTAAGATGGGTTCCATGATGCCTTGAGCATTTGGCCCCAATCATGTTGTCCCATAATAGCCATGTCTTTGTAACATTATGAATCCATTCCCATATAGGTCTAAGGGAAGTTTGATAACATGGTAGTCTTCTTCATCCTTGTATAGCCAAGCATTCATGTCTTCCTCTAGGACTTCATCTTGTATATCTCCCATCTAACAAATGAGAAAGAGTCTAAATATTTGACAATATTTTTTCCTTTATCTTTCTTTGTGATTTTAGATGAGGGTCTCCCAAAAGTTCTAGGAGACATAGATAATGGTCTTGTTGATGATGGTCCAACAATAGAATATTCTCCACACCCCTAATCTTGGATTTGCAATGGAGGAACAATAGGTATGTATGGTGCATAATTTTGTGAATCTGATAGTGCTATGGATCCCAATTGTGGAATAATTGTGGATTCCTGATTGATTGGGACTTGGTTGTTTGTACTTGCCGTCAAGTAATTGCAGTGCTGAAAAGAATTTGGGTCTCCATGTATAGTTATTCAATTCCATCAAATGGAAACTTGATGTGCTGAATTGATAGAATGTGGAGGGTACACCATGCATGGCATGTATTCATGGATGACCCAATAACATATTATATCCCAGTTCCTTGTCTAATACTTTGAAAAATGACATTGGTGGTGACAGGTCCAACTTGTATTGGCAACGTGACTACCCCTTTTGAAGGACATTCCTCATCATCATATGCCTTTATGTTGATTTTCTTTGTAGGGTCTATGTGAAAATGAGAATAGCCTAGTGCTTGAAGCAATTTGAGGGTGCATATGTTCAGCCCTGCTCCTCCATCAATTAACACCCTTCTGATCCTTTTCTTATGAATATATGCTACTAGGTGTAAAGGATCATTGTGGATGATTCTATCTATGGGGACATCTCTTTTTGTGAAAGCAACTCGAGATGAAGCAACTATTTTTCCTACCATTGCTTGAAATGTAGTCCCATCTATATCTCTTGTGATAACTGAATGTTGGAGTGCCTTGTCTAAGATTTCCCTATGACTTGGTGATATATGAAGCAATTGAAACAGCGAGATTTGTGCTGGAATCTTCTTTAATTGATCAACAACATTAAAGTTGCTTGTTTGAGGAGGTGTATGAGAAGGTACTCCTTGTAGTATAACCTTTGATCTATGGGTCACAACAACATAATCTTTGTTCCTAGGATTAACATTGATAGTGGTCATTATTGCATCTCCTTCACTGAGTGTATTAATGGTGTAGTCATAATCAACCTTTGTATAGTTGGCCATGTTATCTTGTGTTCTTGAACCAGAAGCTTGACTTTGATTGTGCTTAACAAATGGATCTTTGTAGATGATGTGGGTTTGATTTGTAGATCCTTTATTGGCATCCACTATCACATCCCCTTGGTCTATTAAATCTTGAATGAGGTTCTTTAGCTTATAATAGCTAGATGTCTTATGGCCTTTTGCTCAACAACACTCACAAAATTCATTGTCATTCCACCATGTTGGTTTGAATGGACCTGGTTCATATTGTCGCACCTCAGGTAATGTTATTACATTGGTTTGCACAAGCTTCTTCAATGCAGAGTCAATTGGCTTTCCCAAGGGTGTAAAATTTATTTTTGGTGTGTTATTCCTTCGAGGTTTCAAGCTATTGGATTTTACTACATTTATGCTGGTAGATGTTGCATTCTTAACTTGTGACTGATTCACATTTGGTGAAGGAGAAATTATTGGTCCTTGCAGTGATATTGTCGGTTGAACTTTATTTGCCATACAAGCGTCTACCACTCCATCATTTGTGACATTCTTATTTCTGGACCAGAATTTAGGCTTATCTGCACTCGTCGTGTTGGATGTACCATTGTCTTTGCTATTTTTAAGGATGCCTTGTTCTACCAATCCTTTCTCACATTTTAATCCTTTTTCAGTGATCTCTTTAAAGGTACTCAAACATTGCATTTATAAAGGATATTTCATTGGAGGTATGAGGTTTTCACTAAAAATATCCACTTGTTCTATTTCTGGTATGTGGCTTGGATACTGGTGGTATAGAGATATCCATCTTTGCAAAAATGTAGCAAAGGTCTCACTTTCCTTTTGCTCTGTAGAGCACAAGTCTATGAGAGTTACTGGGTTGTCAATATTGTGAGAGAAGTTTGTAATGAACAACTCTGCTAGCTCTCCCCATGAGGTAATCCTTGGTGGTAGATGTGAAAACCACTCTAGTGTAGATCCTCCAAGACTCTTGGGGAAAAGTCATAAAAGATAGGTATCTTCATGGACTACTTCAATGAATGATGTAAAGAAATCTCTAATGTGATCTCTTGGATCACCCTTTCCCCTATACTTGTCAAAATTTGGTGTTTCAAAATGAGGAGGAAAGGGTGGCATGTATAATGACCTATCAAAAGGATAAGGTTTGAGATCTTCCATAGTGTAATTATTTTTTCTCTTTACTTGACTGCATTATCACCATTTGCCTTTGAAGATTCTATACTTGCAGAGCCAAAACCTCCATTTGTGTCAAGGGTATACTTGATGTGTATGTAAATTAGACACATATGGTGAAGTTGTTATATAGACAAGTATTGTTGAAGACATTGTTTGATTGTGGAGTTGTGAGTTGAAAACTCCACTAGGTGTTGTAAAGTAGGCAAATTGTGATCTTGTATTGAGTTGAGTCTCCACCCAAAGGGACTGGTATATCCTTGTTGTGTCCCTTGACCACTAAAAGTAGATCCTGCAGATACTATCATTGTCACTTGTGAAGTATTTGCCAATTGTGAACTAACCATGGATATTGTTTGGAATGTAACTGATGTGGTTCCTGACATTTGTGTTGAAGCCATGGTAGCTTGTAGTGCATTTGATTGTGTTGACATAGTTTGAGCAACACTTTGCGTTGAATTTGTTGTTGTTGTTTGCAATGCATTTGACATTTGAGTTGTATTTTGGTTTAGAATTACCCCAAGTGGCAAGATTGCAGAAATGTCAACATTCGAGGGTAACTTTGCTCTATTTTGGATCAAAAAAGAGAGGTACCTATCTCTGTTGTGATTAATAAGAGTGTTGAGGATTGTTAGTCCTTGTGGTTCTTGTTGAGCAGCCTCAATCTCTAATTGTGCTAATCCAGTCTATAACTCCTCAATAGTGGGTAGTTGATTTGTGTTTGTAGGTAACATAGCACCCCCTCTTGATTGTGAATTTGATCTTGTAGGTGGGATCATATTCCAAGTAGGATTGTAATAGGGGTCACTATTTGGATTCATTTTGTGTTTTTCCTTTTGAGATTGCATTAATGGCATGAATGTAAATTCAAAGTGATCTTGACTCTCTATGATGCACCTAAATGGAGAATGAAGGAAAGTTTCCCCCATTATTTTATATTTTAAAATCGCTTCACTTTAGTCGTGGAGCTAGTCATTTCTTGAAGTTATGTCGTGTGTCGTTGCCCCTTTCTTAATTCATTCATGGAGTTAGAAAGTTCTTAAAGTCCCGATCGCCCGATGTCTCTCATCTTGTGTTTGGTCGCTCTGTCGCAGGTTATAGAAAGCTCACAAGTCCCAACCTTAGGTTCATTAGTTCACATTTTCCCTTATTGAGCATCTTGTTAAATCTTTCCTAGGTTTTGGGGCGCCACCTTTGTGTTAGGTTTTATATGGACTAACGATGTTTGCCTTGTCAGGAGGAACAAGCCGAATTAAGGGACCATTTTAAGAGGCAAAGTAAATGCGACATTTAAAGCATGTCACATCAATAGCATGTGATGAGGATTTATAGGGTATTCATAGGATATATATAAGTTATTAGCTTAGTATTAATTTTATTTGTTTCTTATCCTATGTAAGTGTCAAAAATAAAAAGTGAAATGTGAAAAGTCAAATGTTAGGTTCCTAGTTGTTAAGAGGTTAGCATAAATTAATATATCATGATTTTATTAGTTTATTTGTTATTCTTCTCCATCTCACGTTGAGATTTGGAAGAGTATATTATATTTCTTTTCTTTTCCATCTCACATGGAGATTTGGAAAATATTTCCAAATCCTTTATTTTAGGCATATTAATGCCTATATATTTGTAGAAAGTTTGCAGCCTTGTTTGCAGAGAAATTATTTTGTTTAAATTTGTTCTCTAACTGCAGAGATTGTTATCTAATTTGTGGAATTCAATCTCTATTTGTTTCTCTTTCTTTGCTTGTTCCATATCAGTTGGTATTAGAGCATTTTCTAATCCTTGGGTTTGAATTTATCATTCAAATCCATTCTGTCAAAAAGGAAAAAAAATTAGTCCTAGAGCTTTCAACAACAGGAGAATAGTTTTGAAGATTTTGCACTCATTTGAGGAGAAATATTCATCCAAAAGCATTTGGAACTAATTGCTTGCAAAAGTAAGCACCATTTTCTTCAATTTTTTGTTTATTTTCTTTGGAAACTCGTGCTATTCTTTCATTAACAACTTTTTATATACAAAATATTTTATTAAATGATTTGTGTGGAAAGAATAATCTTTCTGAGAGATTTCCAAAACATTTTATGGTTCTGAATTTCATTTAGTATTGAGAAAGTTACGGCAGTTTCAATCCGGCAGCCTCAATTGCTGAATACAAAAGAAAAATAATGGTTTTGTTAGTGGTTTTGGACCCAAAAATTTGGTATTTGGGTAAAAAACGTGGTTTTGCTCCTTCATGGTTTTTCATTGAAAAAAAAAAAAAAAAAAAGCTTTATAAGAGTTTGCTATAGTGCTCCTTAATATTTAAAAAAATAAAAAATTGTCTAAAACTTACCTTGGAGAGTAGTAATTCCATATGTTGTGATCTAAGGGGTATTTTTCTTCTAAATATTTTCTACATTGTGTCTAGTGACATTCAAAACCTCTTAAAAATTGGTTTTATTCTAGCACTCATTGATCTCTCAATTCAATTATTTTTCCCCAAGTTTGGTAGAGTTTTGATCCAGAGTGATTGTTTATTTTTATTGCTGGGAGGTGTAAATCTTTTCACTGACTTTAACTCGCAATAATATGGCTAATAATTTAGCCGAGCGAGTTGTTGAACTTGCCAATGTGATAACCCCATTGACTGATAAAGTCAATGATATTGCAATTCAACAACTTCCTAGTCCAGAAAGCCATCAACGTTTAGCCAAATGTGAAGTCAAAATCTACGATGGATATTGAGATCCTGAAGTGCTCGAAACTTGGATCCTTGACATGGAAACATGGTTCACCTATAATGAGATTGTCGATGTTGATAAAGTTCCTTTTGCCAAATTGAAACTCTCTAGTGTCGCTAAGGTTTTGGTCACTGAGCGGCAATATGCTCAGGACCCTATCACCACATGGAATCAACTTGTCACAACCTTAAAGGATACATTCTATCCTTCAAACTATGAGCAATAATTGCACATCAAATGGCTTCGCCTACGACAAGGATGATAGATGTTAGTGCAAGATTATATCTACCAGTTCAATCGACTAAGAATACTACTTCAAGTGCAAGAGCCAACTGTTGCTCTAATCTTAAAGTTCAAGAGCGTCTTACATGAACATTTGTTTAGGGAGTTGAAATATAATACCCTGGAATCTCTTGATGTTGCATTCAACCAAGCACAATTGGCAGAGGAAAATCTAGCTACCCAGTTTTGTGCATCTCGACCTTCATTTTCTGCAGGTCCTCCAAAGGCTTCAAGTTCTCGGCCACAACAAAAATTTTCCAAAGATAAAAGTTCTTCTCCTTCCTCTTCTTTTCAGTCTCCTCCTGATACTAAGAAATCTAAGTTTTGTACTTATTGTAAAAAGAAGGGACACGAAAAGTCTAAATGTTTTAAGTTGAAAAAGAAGAATCTAATTGTACAGTCTCATGATGAGAAAAGGAAAAATATCCCCATTGAGACTTTTGGTGATGATAAGAATTATGATGAGTTGAAAGGTAGACTCAAAAAGGTCACCTTAATGAACCATCATTCTACTTCAAGGGGATGTGACAATTTGTTTGTCACTCGTGCACATTTAACACACAATTTTCCTATGGATTGTATCATTGACAATGGATCGCAGAAAAAATTGATTGCGAAGTCTATTATTGACAAACTTCATTTGCCGATGGATCCACATCCTCATCCATATTCACTTGGATGGAAGGATAATGATTCATGCTCACAGATCACACACACTTGCACTGTCTCTTTTGCATTTGGCCCCAAGTTTATTGATAAGGTCACTTGTGATGTGACCACCATGGATTGTTGTGGTTTGCTGCTTGGTAAACCCTATCAGTATGATAGGAAATCTCACTATGATGCCTTTAATAACACCTATACATTGCAACAAGATAATCAAACATACCTAATAAAATGTACTAAGAGCATAGAAAATCTAGTACTTAGTTGCAGATAAGCAAGAAAAGCTATAAATCAGGCACAAGAGCTTGTATTAATTTTTATAAGGCCACAATATGAAAATTCTGAAGAAAAAATCATTATGTCTAAGCCACATGCTACACTAGAAAAATTGTTGCAAGAATATTCACATGTATTTCGAGAGCCTAAAACACTTCCCCCAGAATGAGCGATCAATCACTCTATTGATCTTGTTCCTACGCCATCTCTTCCTAATGCCCCAATGTATCGACAATCAATTGTTCAAAGTGATGAGATAAAAAGACAAATTCAAGATTTATTGTCTAAAGGATTCATTAAACTAAGTACATCCCCTTGTGCTTCACCAATTTTATTGGCACTCAAGGAAGATGGAACTTGGCATCTTTGTATTGAATTTCGGGCATTAAATAAGATTACCATCAAAAAATGATATCCGCTTCCACGCATTGATGGCCTATTGGATCAACTTCAAGCTGCAAATTTTTTCTCTAAGATTAATTTAAAAATTGGGTATCACCAAGTTAAAGTTCAAGCTGAGGAACATGGAAGATGGCTTTCAAAACCAAGATGGGACTTTTTGAGTGGCTTGTGATGCCATTTGGTCTCACCAATGGTCCTACCACTTTCATGTGATTGATGCATGAGGTGTTTCATGATTGTTTGGAAAAATTTGTTATCATCTATTTAGATGATATTCTCATATTTTCTAAGACTTGGAAAGAGCATCTTCAACATTTGGAACGAGTTCTTTGCACTCTTCAGCGTAATAGTTTGTATGCTAACTTATCCAAGTCTTCTTTAGGTCAGACATCTATCTCCTATCTTGGGTATATCATTGATATACATGGTGTTCAAGTGGATCTTGTAAAAGTGGAAGTTATTTTCAAGTGACCTACTCCTTCAAATATCATTGAATTGAGGAGTTTTCTTGGTCTTGCCAACTTCTACCACAAGTTTATTCTACATTACTCAGAAATTGCCACACCTTTACACCAATTGCCAAAGACTAGTGTTGCATTCAAGTGGATGGAAATTCACTCTCAATATTTCAACACATTGAAAGAAAAATTATGTTCAACACCTGTTCTTGTTCTACCAGATCTCTCACAACCTTTTGATATTGAGACAAATGCTTCACAGTATGCACTTGGAGCTGTTTTGAAGCAGAATGCCTATCGTGTGGCCTATCATTCAAAAAAAATTTCTTCTACTAAAAGGAACTACTCCACATATGATAAGGAATTATATGCATTGGTCGAAGCCATCAAGTATTGGAGGCATTATCATTTGGGGAAAGAAACTATTGTTCACACTGATCACTTGCCTCTATAATTTCTTCAATCTCAAAATAAAAGTGAAGAAGCTAGGCATATGAAGTGGACTTCATATTTACAATAGTTTCACTTGGTCATCAAGTATAATAAGGGAAGCACCAACAATGTTGCAGATTGTTTGAGTCAGCCTCCTACAACACATGCTTTAACTATAGTTACCACTTCTCATTTGGGATTTCAGACATGGTCTTCTCAGTATGCTCTAGATCCTGATTTTGGCATGACATACACCAGTCTTCAGAATCCTTCAACTTCCAATTTAACAGTTTCTCAATATTTTTATATCAAGGAAGGGTTACTCTATAAGTTGGATAAAATTTGTGTTCCTTGAGATCATCGAGCTTCCCTTCTCAAGGAGGCACATTCTACTCTTTATGGTGGTCATTTTGGCAAACAAAAAACACTTCATCATTTGCAGTGTTTCTTCTATTGGACTCATATGTAGCGGGATGTTCTACATTTCCTCAAGAGATGTGCAGTTTGTTGCCGCTCCAAACCAACCAACAAAAAAATAGGCTTGAGTATTCGTTTTCCTATTCCTTCTCATCCTTGGGTGAGCATTTCCATGGATTTGGTTAGTGGCTTTCCATTGACTTCTCGTCATCATGATTGTGTTTTTGTGGTTGTTGATCGATTCAACAAGATGCTTAAGATCATTCCATGTTGCAAGACAAGTTCTGCACATGACTTAGCCCAACTCTTCTTTGACTCTATTTGGAGATCTTTTGGTTTACCCACTAGCATTATTTTTTTTATCGCGACTCACGTTTTGTGGGCCATTTTTGGTGATCTTTGTGGAAGATCTTTCAATTTTCCCTTAACTGCTCCACTTCTTTTCATCCTCAGTCATATGGTCAAACTGAAGTTGTGAACCAAACTCTTATACAAAGTTTAAGGATTTATCATCATAGCTCTCCTACCAAGTGGGATTTGAGCCTAACCCACATAGAGCATGCATACAACCGAGCAGTTCACTCACCTACAACTCACTCACCTTTTGAGGCATGTCTTAGTTTTCAGCCTTTGGCTCCATATGAGTTGCCCTTATCCTTGCCATCTCCAGCCACTATGCATATTCAAAAAGAGCAAGATAAGGCCCAAGCCTTCATTCAACATTTGCAGAATCTTGAGTCCAAAGTAGTTCAAATTCTTCAAAAGACTCAAGAAAAGAAAAAACAACTTATGGGTCGTCATCGTGTCCCTCATACTTTTCAAGTTGGGGATAAAGTTTGGCTATACTTGGATAAACGTCATTTCTAGGAGAAAGCACATAGCAAGGTCAAGCCACTTCGTTATGGGCCTTACACTATTCTTCAGAAAGTGTCTGAGAATGCTTTCTGACTTAATATTCCAACTCAGTTGGGCATCCATGATGTTGTTAATGTTCATCTTCTCAAACATTACCATGAGTCAACACTAGAAACTGAGCCTCCTATCAATCACCCTGCAGCTGTTGTTCCTGATTTTCAGCTTCCGCTTGATTCTGATACAATTTTTGATATAAAGATTCGTCAGACATGACATGGTTCCACAACTTCCTACCTTGTTGCCAAGAAAGGCCGACTTCCACATCAAGCTCGTTGGATCTCTCATCATCAACTCTCTCAGGATTTTCCTTCTCTTTTGCGAGCATTGGAGTCCAATGCCCATAATGTTGGGAGGAATGATGAGGATTTATAGGGTATGCATAGGATATATATAATTTATTAGCTTAGTATTAATTTTATTTGTTTCTTATCCTATGTAAGTGTCAAAAATAAAATGTGAAACGTGAAAAGTCAAATGTTAGTTTCCTAGTTGTTAGGAGGTTAGCATAAATTAGTATATCATGATTTTATTAGTTTATTTGTTATTCTTCTCCATCTCACGTTGAGATTTGGAAGAGTATATTATATATTTTTTCTTTTCCATCTCACATTGAGATTTGGAAAATACCTTTATTTTAGGCATATTAATGCCTATATATTTGTAGCTTTCTCCTCACAGAGACATATTGGAATAATGAAAGTTTGCAGCCTTGTTTGCAGAGAAATTATTTTGTTTGAATTTGTTCTATGACTACAGAGATTGTTATCTAATTTGTGGAATTCAATCTCTGTTTGTTTCTCTTTCTTTACTTGTTCCATATCAATTGAATAATGATGTTTGCCTTGTTAGGAGGAACAAGCCGAATTAAGGGACCATTTTAAGAGGCAAAGTAAATGCGGCATTTAAAGCATGTCACATCAATTAAGTACATGAACGGGGTGGCGAATGATTTTTGAACTAGCCTCCATTTTTTTGAGTTCTCTAAGTGTATCATCTAGATCGTGCTCATGCAGATTAAAATACAAAATCAGTGGGCAGGCGTGTGAGACATAGTGACAGAGTTGTTGAATTTTGAAACCTTTTTGCAAGAGCTAGAAATAGGAGAGAGAACTTCGCTGCAAGAGAAAATTGTTCAGTGTGGTTTGGCCTCCACAACTAGTTTTCCATTTGTTGTTCCTTGCATGGATTTGGTTGTTGCTTGCTCTAAGAGATACGACCTTGAGACTTAGGAAATTCGAGCAGAAGGTGGTAAAGTGGTTGCGCGAATTAACCCTGAAAGCGTCTCTCGCGCTTTGTGCCTCCCTGAAAAAGAGGTTGCTGAAAATATGTTTGTTTTGTCTGGTGAGGAGTACTTTCGCACGCATGTAGACTTCTGCATTAATTGTACAACAAGGAACTGGCTAAAGTCAGAAAAGGAAGGTAAGTCTCAGCTACCCACTAAGCTTAAAAGAATGCATTTTAAAGATGAAGTTGTGGAAGTCATAGTCCTCTTGCACCATGTCGTGGGTAGAAATTCCACTGAGTTTTTTTAATTCTGGATTTGTCATTTCATCCTCACTGTTTGTTCTCCCGATAGTTTCATTAATTGGGCCTCTATCATCAGTTTTCATTTGAATGAGAAATTGTGGAATTTCCGCCAGTCCCTTGCTTTTTACATGTGCTCATATCTTGTTTACATCCTTGCTAGTCAAGAGTCTGCTTGGCCAGGTCTAGAGCTTCATCACCCTTCCCCTGTTTTTGCACCTGTTTATCAAAAATTTCCTTAGCTGACCCTGCAAAAGAGCACGCATGCTTTTTCCCACATCAATGATGCATTCTCAATGGGTCTAGTCAAAAAATTGGAAGGAAACCCTAGTTTATGATTTTCTCATGTTTTTGATGACTTTGTGATGAAGTTTGGAAGCTTTTACACCCAATTCGATTGATTCCCATATCTTAGAATTGGGGGTTTTGAGAGAGAGCCACTGAAACTACCCCATTTTCCTTCTAATTATATTATGTTTTTAGAAGTCTGTCGCTAGATGTTGGTAGTAAATGTAAAATATTTTAATATGGGAAAGACGAGCACCCTTTTCCATTTTCCACCAATATCTTTTGTTGTAAAATTAATGGTTTTGCCAAGGCAATGGGGACACTTCTAGAGAAGTTTCATTTTTCATCCTTACTAGCCAGAAGCAATTTTGACAGTAAAGGGTATGTAAGGCACCATCTGTATGGAGCTAAAGGTTACATGCATTGTCCCGAGCTTGAAGATTTTTGGGAAGATTACTTAGATGATGTCGAAGTGTTCAAAAGGAGATATATGAGGCTCTCTTTGCAGTAGATTCATACCCTTGGTGTTTCTTTCAATGTCCCAGATGATGATATCGAGGATGAGGTCATCATTGAACCAAAATATCATACTATTGTTAATACAGTCTCTTTGAAGGTTGATTGGTATAGAGAAGAAGTTTTAGACCCGATGATTCGTACTGCTCCAGTGTTAAGGAGAACATCTGACTAGATGAATGGCAAATGGAGACAATAGGTCAGTTCTTCCCAAGGTCAGAAGTCTTTTTTTTGCAAAGATCATGGAACAAATTCTTCCTCTCCTATTCAAACACCAGCAGTCAAGTCTATAGATAGGCCATTGAGCAAAAAATCTCAGTCAAACGACGATGGAGAAAAACCGAAAGAGACAACTGCTAGGCTGAAATCCACTTGTGAGCAAGATAACTAAGCTACACCACCCAAAGGAAAGTCGCCCCTCTCTGATTCTGAAGGTATTTATTAGCAAATAATTGATGACCAATCTTTCTCTACCTTGCTTGAAATCCCCTCCTCTCCTGTACAAAGTACCCCTGGTGTTATCAATATGGGATCAAAATTAGAGATAACCTCTCCAGCTTGGCTAAAGACAGAGGTTGAAAATAAAATAAAGTTTTCCACTCTTGTCTCCACTAAAATTGACATAGTTGCATTGTTGTTGCAAAGTTCTCGTATGTCTAAGAAGGCTAAATGAATGTCCTAGATCATCTTTGATTCTACTTCCGGCCACCAAATCTTAGAACTTGTTGATCCTATCGGGAATGTAGATGCAATTAATATAACTAAGAAGGATTATAAGATCAACCATGTGGATATGGGACCCTCCACTTTAGAAGGGGATGTCTATCATGTTGACTTCTTTGTTCATGCGTTGATCAAAAGAGCACAAGAGCAAAAGAAGAAGAATCTCGAGCTCCAATCTCAAGTACAATCTTTGAAGGGTTTCATTTCATCTTTTATAAATCCTACTGTTGGAGAGTATTCAAGCTCGTAGGTGTAGGGGATTGATCCAGACATAGTGAGGAAAGTCAAGGGTAACTTGGGATATGCTAAAGTTGTCACTGACTGGATTGATGAAATGTATGGTGTTGGCGTGAGGTTTGTCACTAGGTTCAGAATGCTATATGTAAATATTTGGAGCAAGAGAAAGGAGTTGTTAACAAAGCTGCAATAGGTTAGGAAATAACATGGGAGTATCTTTGTACTCTCAAAAGAAGTCACAGAGCTCATGTCATTGAGCCATGCTATATTAACCACTGAGAAAATAGTTGGGCATCCTAGGGAGGTTAATCCTATTTGGCGTGATGCATTAGATTGGAAGGAGAAAATATATCATGACTATATTGATGAAATTGACAGTGCCATGAGACATTACTTGAGTGACCTTCTAAAAATAAAGGAAAATCTCCGCGTTCTGGATGTTGACCTTATGGACAATTTTGAGGAGAATGTGCTAGAACTTGGTGAAATGATACGTCAATTCAAAGATAATTATTAGAATAATGTTAGAGATCGTTAGAACATGTCTTTGGAATCATTTAAAGTATTGGGTTGCCTGCAAATTCACGCCTCTACATTTGAATTCGAGATAGATAAGATGCACAAGAACATAGCTGCTACTGATGGGTTGGTTGCAAAGTGGAGGACAAGGCTGCAGATAACCACTGTACCAGAGGACCCGAATATGGAGCCAGCTGTGAATAGATACCATGAATATAGACAAAAGATCAAAGCCCAGGAGGCGACACGTGGTGAGTAGGGGGTGGAGATTGTCGAGGACAGTGAACCAGAAGCTGAGTAGGCAATGACAGTTTCTTGTTTAATGTTTTAATTATTTTTCTTGATAATTGGTTGGGAGGTCTAAAAACTCTTTAACTAATGATTTTCTTCAATAAACCGTTATCTTTCATGTTTTAAATATCTGGACTTTGTTTCTGATTATGATCTTTGGGGCAAACTTTGTTTTTCTCATTAAAACATAAAAACTTATATGCATATGGTTATTTGCTATTTTTAATATAGAGGAACTACTAGTGGTTCTCATATATTCATAAGCTTTTAATTATGGTGTGTGGATTCTTTTCTATTCTTTGAAATGGATGTCAGTTGGTGAATTTATATTGAAATGGTGGATGATTTGAAATTTTAGTTGTTGTGGAATATTAGCTGTGAATGGTGTTTCATAGTGGCTTTATTTTAAAATCTGAAATTCTAAAAATGGTAGTTGGTATTGTGAATACCTTTACAAAGCTTTATGGTTAAAAGATCTTTCCTTATTTTCTTTCCGGTTAAAATGCATATGAGTTGTTTGTTTATTCATTGAAAAACATTAGAAGGTAGCTGCCACCTTGTAAAATAAGCAGAGAATCAGTCAGTTTATATTTTGTTAGACTGGTTCAATTGTGGATACATTTGTCATTTTTATGGGTGTGAGAATATAGAGTTAGGTGACAATATGTTAACCAATAAGGACTTGGACAACTGATATGCAAGTCTTTGATCTATTAACTGTGAGATTACATATGCAAACTTAAACTACTATTGAGGACTTTCTACTGCTGAGGGACTTGTTCTTTGATGGTAAGCCTAGCAAGTTGTCAAACAATTTTGTATTCTCTTTGTCTCTTGATTTCTCATTTAGCTTGCCTTTGAATTTGGATTGACTTACAAACGTCATCTAAGACAACTTCAACCTCTTCATATTGTGTGAGGTCAATTCTTAATTCCCAAGCAAGATTGTCTAAAACATCAATTATTTCCAATTGTTCGTTATCTGGTCCAAGGTTTGGTTGCTCAAATGGAAATTCACCATCCCTTGGTAGAACCATGCAAATTAAATTCTCTTAAGGCTTCTAAGGGTGATATACTACAACTGATGCAGGTGTAGACAATGCAAGAATTAAGATGATGGACTTTGTGACAACTTATTGAAGTGTGCAAGAATGATTCTATCCTAGGAGGGACGTAAATGATGGGTTTGTAAAGACTATTTGGATGCAAATAGTTGACCTTACTTCCTAAGTATGTGGCGATGACTTGTGCAAAATGAGGACATAAGTTTTGCCTATGCATGGATTAGATGTATGGGACCTAAGACCACAAAAGGTAGCATATTATCCATTTCTATGAATGTGGTAGTCTTGTTTAATTTGTTGATGTTGATACTTGATATTGCAATGTTTTCTCTTGAGGTTCTCAAAGTATATTTGTGGTTGAAAGGTTCTTGACAAGACTTGATTGTTTTTTATTTCGTTTTGGCTATGTTGTGAATGTTGATTTTTTAAAAGTGTTGCATAAGACATAGCAGTAAAGTAAGAAAACAATCTAATATAATCCAAAGAGAGTAATATTTAAGGATCTTTTCAAATCCTAATGGTTGTTGGGGTCTTTTTAAACCTCATTTGTTTTCGATAAATTTTGGTCATACGATCACTAAAAAGTCATACTCTTCTAGGATCAAAAGGTCACAAATAATACCACAACCTACATCTTGATACTCCATCAACTCAAACAACCATTTCACACCCTAGGGTGTGCCTATTTTTTTGCCTTTGTTCATGAGTTGAACCAAAGAGAATCGCTCCTCAATTGGCTCATTTTCCTAGGAGATATATGGTGAGTGTCTTTGGGGCGAATTCTTCCCCACCCTTGCACTGCAATATAACAAATGTCTGGTTACTGACTTAGCTTGGCCACTAATTCCTAAAGATTTTAATGAGGGTTTCATTCGAGTGGTCACAATCAACAGTGTTTTCCACTATGTTGAAGGAGGTCTCCTAGTTTGGAGAGGTTACGCTCTACAAATTTTTACATGCCATAGAGACACTAAGGGAGGCATGACATCATTGTGACAACATATAACACTCGTCGCTTATGACTTTCATCACAAACACATTTATTTATATTGGCTTGGACTACTTGGCTTTAGACGTTGCCACTTAGGTCATTCTCTCTCACTTGGCCTTATGGGCTACTTGGGAGACATACCTGCTAAAGGTTTTATCTTATTGCGAAATTGACAGAAAGCATAAAGGGTGTGTCTAGATTTTTGGTCACCCAGTTAAGGGGAGAGCATATGCCTATCACCTTCAAGACACGAAAGACAAATTGTTCTTTTTTTATCCTTTCATTGCAAAGTTTTCTAAAAATTATCTGGAGATGTTGCTCCAACAAGCATGATGTTGATTTTAACCCACAAAGCAATGATGAATAACTTGTAATGAAGCATATTTGTTTTGTTCTTTTTAAATAACACCAAAGGAAGTGTGAGTTCAAACTACATCCAATTGTACTTGCAAACCCCATGAAAGCAATAGTTTGTATTGTGGGCTCACAAGTCTAAGTTTTTCCTTCAATTATAGAATTTGCCTCACTGTCTGTTAAAATAGAACATTACACTACCAAAATTAGAGAAGACATATAATAGAAATCATCTGACATAATCCACCAAATGTTAATCACCATCAAGACAATTGTGAATTTTTATGTATACAAATGTGAATTAATGTCTGATTAGATGAGAACCATTGTGTGAGCAGATGCAAACTATTATCTGAGCAATTGTGAACTAGTTAAACACATAAAGAAAAAGATAGAAGGAGATTTTATAAGACATGGGTTTCATCCATTATCATATTGCCCATGACCTTGGTGTCATCAAATATGTCAATTTTTTCTAGGTATTTATGCACAATATGATAGTATTGGGATAAGGCAACCAATTCTTCAAGATCTTGGAATCTTTTCTCTACTCTTATCCTTTGTTGATAATCTCTTCATTGTCATCTATATTCAGATCTCTTCCTTGCACCTGAAATCTTGAATCTTACCTTCCCTGCCATGGAATAAGACACATTTTATGCAGCAAAATAAAATTTTCCAAATTTTAAAAAAATGATGGATTAGCAATGCAAATGATTTAGAAATAGAAACAACAATTAAAATTGAGAAAATGATCAATCCATGCGATTGCGAATTTCTTTAAAGCGGTTGTGAATTGATGTCTAAGCGATTGCGAATTTCTATGTGCTCAAATGCGTAGCACTTTCTGATGTGTCTGTACAAAACCTACAAATCACGAAAAATCACGCCAGAAGGTTAGAAATTTTTTTCTTCGCGTCGGGTTCACCATTTGTTTCAGGGCTAAAATCAGTCATAATTAATCAGATATATAAGAGAAAATCACACAACTCTAATCTAATTAAATCAACTCCTAAATGACAATGAAATACATTAAATCAATTGAATATCAAACAATAACATAATGAAACTCCCTCAATTGATCCAAATAAGCTTTCATTGATCTTCTCCAAATTGTGTGATAGGTGGCTCTCAAGTGTTGCACCGGGATTCCTGCATATGATAGACATAATTATTTCGAAGATCGTGATTCCAGATTGAAATTGAGAAATAATCCTTGCTTTTATAGATTTTTGGGTGAGATGGGCTGAAATTTGGAACTGAAGTGCTGATTGATAGTTCACTGATTTTGATTGATCAGTTAAGTGGATTGATTGATCTATTAATAATATTGATTCAATAGTTGACTCAATTGATTGACTAGTGGACTAAATTTATTAGGGAGATGATTGATTTGATTGATTAGTAAGAAAAGGTGATCGAGAGTGAAAAGGGGAGATTGGAGAGTTAACTGATTTGATGAATCAGTTAGGATTTTCAACATGTGTTGTAGGACTTTGAATTGAAATTCATTTTCATTTTCATTTGAATTTGAATTTGGATTTTTGAATGATGAAATGCACATGAGATTTAGTAAAATTTATTGAAATTCAAATTTGGTGAATTGTGAATTTTGGAGAAAATGAAATTGTTTGAAATTAATTGAAATTTGAATTTGGGGATTTGGAGGAATGAATGAATTAATTAAATAATTTAAATAAAATTATTTAATTATTAGAAATAAAATTAGTTTAATAATAAAGATTATTTAATTAAGGGATTAAATCGTAATTAATTAAATAATTAATATTTGAAATAGGGCTAAATGATCAATTGATGAAGAAGATAGAAATTGAATAATTAGTAATATAGAGGGTGATGATTGAATCAGTTAATAATAAATTAGGTTAATTGGCGTAGTTAAATAATTAAAGAACTATTTAACTAATAGGACAATAAATTAGTTTATGATTGATAAGATATTTTTAGATGTCTACACCGGCAATGCCAATTTTGTGCTCAATCTAGCATCAATATACTCTAACATGTTTTTTTTTTTGATAGGTAATAGGCCGTAGCCAAAATTTTATTTAGATTTTTAAAAATTTACACCTCAGTTCAGTGTGGGCACTGGTAAGAAAGAACCGAGGTAAGAAAACCTCCAGTCTTGCCCAAGGAATTTTTCCTAGTATTTTGATATACTCTAACATGTTACAATGCCATATTGAGGTGCATTTATTGTGTCTCTAGTGTCACTACAAGACTATTGGTGACTTTTTCTAGGTCCTTGATATATTAATAAAAATGATATATATTTAGTATGGAAAAATTTCAAATATTTGATTAAACTTTCAATAATATAATATTTTTTTGCAATTTTAAATATCTTTTTTTTCCTTAATTTTACAATAATTTGTATATTGCAAGATATTACTAACTCTCATATGAGAATTTTGTTAGATCTAGAGATAAATAATATGCTTTATCACAAATTTTTTAGGGAGTATAATTTGCAACGCTAAACATTTATATTAAACCCCTAAAAAACAAGAGATATTTGATAAACTGAAAATCGACATGAAAATATGATAATGAAATTACATGCAATACGATGACTACCCAACAAAAACACAAAACCCAACATATCATAATATGGTAAAATATTAAATTTGAAGATGGTATCCATCTCAAATAGTCAAAAAATAAAACTGAAAAGACATGAATATTATTATGTGTACCTAGATGATTGTTGCATTGATAACTCGAGAGGTGAAATGCTATTGTCAATCTTCATTCAAATGTTTTCTCCCTTTAAAATACACATTGAAATTTAGATGCAAATCAAATTAAAATTTTTGAGAAAGAATTGTAAAGAAAATGCACAAAAGTAAAAGTTACCATTGCATTCACCCAAAATCTCAAGACACTACAAATACAAAGACACCACAAATACACTCCAACCATGTTTAAATAGATGATTTGTATTTTGAAAGAAAAAAACATTACCTTGGATAGGATTTTGCTTTCAAAATTAGAAAAAAAGCTTACCAATTTTAAATTTTGAAAATCTAATAATAATAAAGAAAATTAAATATTTTTTCTCCTTAAAAAACAAAAAATTGCATTTTAAATTTGTATTAAAAAAATGTTTTGTTTTGTTTTGGTTTTTGTTTTGTTTTTTATTCTTTAAAAAATAAAAAATATTACATTTTAAAATTATATAATCTAATAATGTATTCATGTGTATGATTCATACCTTACGTGTATTCATGTGTATAATTCATGCCTTACGTGTATTCATGTGTGTACTTCATGCTTTACATGTATGCTTTAATTTGAATGTATTCATGTGTATAGTTCATGCTTTACACCTTATGTGTATTTGTGTGTATGATTTGTGTATACTTCATGCTTTAAGTGTTTGCTTCATGCCTAATGTGTTTTCAACATGTTTACTCCATGTGTGTTTTGTATGTATAACTTTTTCATTTATGCTTTGCACCTTGATGCTACGTATCATAAGTGTATTTGTGTGTTCTCTTCATCATTAATGACTAACAATGTGCTTGCTCCATAAGTACCTCTCATGTATCACATGTATCTTATGTGTACTTATGTGTTTGCTCCATGATGTTCTCAACATGATTACTTCATGTGTGTGTGCCCTCCTAAAGTATTCCTTATATCTTACATCATGTTTGATGTGCTAGCAGCAAGTTTATTCCATGTGTGTTTCCAATGCCATCTTGAAGCACCCATAATCATTGCTTGAGGACAAGCAATTTCGGGCAGGGCGGACTATAATGTCCCTATTTTAAGATTAGGATTAATAATAAATATTGATAAAAAAACTAAAATAATTAAAAATTAGTTAAGTTTAATGAATGGTCAAAAGGCAGGAAATGAAAAGTTGTGACTTCCTTAAACATGAGGTATAAAAGGGAGAAGATAACTTAATTTGAAACAACAATTTTAATCTACAATCAAAAGTCTAGATCTAAGTTAAATAGTAAGACATCAAAGAGGGGACATGACATTTCAAAGGGATATCCCTTTCTCAAAAGATGTGTCTCCTCCATAAGATATGAGGGTATAAAAATATTAAACAATTAATATGGAGATGGGGGATATTGAGAAAAGGAAGAAATAATGGAGCTTGGGGATTAAGGAAGGATTAGTGGAATAATAAAGGAATGGGCAAAAAATAAGGAAATGACTTTTAAAGACAAAAATGATGAAAGGTCGTGACCTTTCGAAGGGGTGGTAATTGTGAAAGGTTATAACCCTTGCAAAGGGAAGACATGGTGAAGCGGTATGACTCTCCCTCACATTGGAAGTTAGGTTTCATTTGAGGAGAGTGGAAGGGGATTCCATTTTAGAGGAAAAAGGAGGATAGGGGATGTTATCCTAAAATACAAAATTCAGATTATAAGTAGCAAACACATAAATATGTTATATGTAGATTTGGAAAGGGAAGTCTATGCAGTCATTGATGGCATAGAGGATATGATATATCTTAAGACATACTATCAGGTAGTTTGTCTAACTACTATTGTGTGGTATGGTCATTTTGTGCAACCCCTTACCAGCTCTTTGAGGGACCAAATGGTCCCATGAGGCCAAGGGGGTACAGTGGGCACTGCCCTTGGGCCTAGAGGAGATGGTTTTCAAGGCACCTTATTGCAATCTCTCTCTCTCTCCTATCATGATGCATAAGTGAAGGGGGAACAATCATAAAAGGGAAGGAGAAGGTTGGTAAGATGAGGGGATAATGGAAAGGAGACACCTCACTGGGTAGGCCACCTCATCTAGATGGCATGGGCCACGTGAGGCCAAGAGGGATGGTATATTTGCTCTTGGGCCCAGGGTACAGGGTCTAAGACACCCCATCGAGGTCACTTTCTCCTGTGCTCTCCTATGGTTGAGCCTCCAAGAAATTTAGAGTATTTAATGGATGAAGAAATAATTTTGTTACTGAGTATGATTTAAATATATATAAATTAATTCTTAATAATTTTGCTATGAATTCACTAATTTGATCTTTGTGTTGCTTATCTAATTACTATTCTACTATGATTTTATAAATATGATTTATGAGATTATTGTTGTAAGAAGTTTCTAATCTACTGCAAGGTTTCAATTGGGTGAAAGGTATTTCCTAAATCCTCTTATCCACTTGGAAATTAGTAAATTAGGGAAAACTTAGGGAATACCTAATTAGAGGATATTACAAAATAAGGTATTCCCTAAATTGTCTTTTCCACTTGCAAATTATGAAATTAGGGCAAACTTAGGACATACCCAATTAGGAGACATTACATACATGAACTACGTGATCATGTCCACTAAACCGCAACATAAAATTCAACATACATGGAGGCCAAGACATTCAAGTTTAACATCAATGACAACCATACAAACTCAAATTTTCAGCAGATTTAACTCGAGAGAAAATTTCCTTGTTGTTGCATCATTACACTTAAAATGAAAAAAATTCCCCTATGTGAAACGATACTTCCACAAGAAATTAAAATATAATTCCACACGTACACACATACCCCTCATACATTAATATTTCATCTTTTCACATTCTCATGAAAATACTTTCACCTTGGTGAAAAATGAACCCTATTGCACTTTATCCCTTTGTGGAAATATTTCACCCGTGAAATATTTATCCACAACACATTAATGAAAATAATAGCCCATTTTCTCTTGTAATCAAGATTTTTCATATTTTAAAACTCTTCTGCAATGATTTACCCACATATTTTTTCTCAAAAAATATTATTTCTACATTTTGCTATGTATTTGGCATGCACCATTTAAGCTTTGCATATGACATTTTGATTTATTACTTTTTGCAGTTGCTTGCTGAAAAATTCTTTACCTGGAGCACCAAATAGTGTCCTTTTGTTTTCAAACAATCAACATACTAACCTATTTTATTTATCAATGTTGTTGCAACCTACACCAGAGCATTCTTAACCCCAAACCCAATGTTAATTTGCACACAATACTTGATCCAAATAAGAAGAATCATGTGTCTGATCCATGAAATGTGCAAATTAAAATCTATTGTCATATGATGCAACCATTCTTCTCACCCTTAAGTTTCATACAAGCACCATTGCATAAAACATTCATTACTTATTTTACACCCTAACACCTCATTCATTACCAAATTCTAGACTTAACACTTTATTTTTTCTTTATTTATTGACATTAAGGTTTCTCATCCCATGCAACTCTCACTCCCATCACGTGAAGTTGTACTAAACCACAAATCTTGGCACCAAAATGTCCTTAAACTCATTGGTTTCTTACATCTGCATTCTTTTTTAGAGGCATTTGATTATCCTTTCGTGTGGTGCTTAGAATTTTTCATATGAACAAATCATCATAAACAAAAAAAAATTAATAGCCTTTTCTTTTTTGGTTCGCATAAACAACAACATCTATGGTTGACATTTCTAGGCTTAAAAGTGTTAAACATTAAGAGTTAACTAACATTTTCTAGGTTTAATATGTTGCTTAAGGTGTGTGGTCACACTAAGAATACACTTCTAGACTTAAAAGTGTTAAACACTTAACATTCTCTAGGCTTAATATGTTACTTAGTGTAGACACCTAAATTTGGTTAATTAATTTAATCAAATTTAAATCCTATTCTTCCTATTAATTAATCCCCTGATCCTATTCCTCTAAATAATTAATCCCCGATTCCTTTTCTTCTAATTAATCCCCTTTCTTTCAATTAATTAATTTCTAATTAATTAATCCCCCAATCCTATTCTTCTAATAATTAATCTAATTAATTAAATGTCCCTTCTCCCAAAACCCCCATGAATTAATTCAATTAATTAATTAGACTCAAATCCTATTTGAGCACATGGCTCCTAACCTTAACCCCCCATCTAACCTAACCCTTGTCCTAACCCTAGGGTCCCAACCAACCCTATCCATCCAAACCTCCCAACCAACCCTATCCTATCCCTCCTAACCTTCATATGTGCACATCCTAACCTCTTTTCCCCCTTTTGGGAAAAACATCCTATTTTGGGTGGCTTTGCCCAAAATGGACCCCTTCCCCTCTAGTTGAACCACTTGTCCCCTTTGAGGACAAGTGTCTCCTCTTCACGCCCTCTCTCCTTCATCACATCTTTTATTTAATCCTTCCAGTTTTACACCAAATCTCTATAATCAACTTTTCATTCACTTGCATCGTTACTCTATCAAAATCACTACTCATCCTCATTATCACTTTCATAATCACTCATATTTGCATCCATGGAGAATAATTGAACATCTGTTGACATCACGAGCATACATCAAATCGTGGAATAATTGAATCAAAGCTAGGATATTGGTTTGCATTGCTTGTCATTTGTGTTCTTCATTTTGATTTTAACATTCTTATCTTGAAGTGTTGAATTTAATGGCTTGTTTGGTTGTTTTCTTCATTATTTCAATTGTTTAGTTTAGCATGCACATTTTCCCCTCACACATTTTGGCACGCCCGGTGGGACCCACTTCACAGGTCATTTTGACATTTTTTTGTTGTTTTAGTGCTTTTTTATTACAGATTTTGAGCACTTGCAGGCAAAAAAGCGGATCTACAAGTTGATTTTTGCCTAGGCGGAGTCTATTTTCTCAATCTCGCGATTTCACGAAATAGTGGGTTTGCACCCTGAAATAGTGGGTTTGCACCCTGATTTTGTGGGTTCACTGTTATCATTTTCATACGACAGTGGGATCACCATTATCATTTTCGCATGAAAGGTAAAATTTCTAAAGGTAAAATTTCTATTTTAAGTTTCGGGATTTTATAAATGATTTTTGGAATCTGAATACACAGGAGCAGGGTAACGTTTTAGATGAGCGGGGTCGCGTTTTAGACAAGCGAGGTCGTGTTTTAGGGTGTTTGGTAAACTGCAGAGTTTTTTGTTAAAATTCTGCAAATTCTATTTTTTTTGTGAAATAGTGGGTTTGCGCCTTGAAACAACGGGTTTGCGCCACACAGTAGTGAGATCACTAATTATCATTTACATGATTTTTTCAAAATTCCTTTTTGGTACCAATCAGCTAACTTGTGTGTTAGCATTTTTAGACAAACAACGAGAACATGTTTTAGACAACTAGCGTGTTTGTGCCACACATCAGCGGGATCACTAATTATCATTTACATGATTTTTCCAGAATGCTATTTTAGTACTAATCAGTTAATTTATGTGTTGTTGGATGGTTTTTCTAACATTTGTGTAGGATTTCGAGCTATAAGAATACCCCTAAGCATTTAAACACTAACATTTTGCTTGTAGGACTGCTAAAGAAAATGGGGTTTCGTTGGAACACATTTGCTCATTTCATTTGTTTCATTTCCTTCTTTATTTTGTGTCTTATTACATTATTAAGCACACTTCAATTCAATTAAGGGAATGGACACGTTGTGTCTTTTGAATAATTAGGCACACTTCAATTCAGTAAAGGAATGAACCCCATGTCTTTTGTGTCTTGCACGCTTGTGCACTTGTAGAGTGGTCCTATTGCTAACACACACTATCCTCTCCCTCTGGCTCTTGTGGTTGTAGGTGCAAGAGAAAAGTGTTAATGGCGCTCATTTTTTCCATTTCTAAGTAGGAGGGTCTGTCCCCCCTGAGTAGCCTATAAGGCTAGGTCAAGGGAGAATGAACCAAGCGATACTTTCTTTTGGTCTGCTATATAAATATTTGTGATTTTAGTGAAAGTTATAAATCAACTAGTAATGTTGTGTTATATCAATGGTTTCCCTCAGTATCATTATGCAAATACCTTTGTGGTCTTGACGCAAGTCAAAATCTCTTGGTGCTTGTGTGGTAGATGTGTAAAATCCATGTTCTATGGGTTGGGATATCTCTTAAATGAGCAACCCATCACAAGTATGACTACCTAATTCACCCTGAAAGTTCCCCCACTACGAGCCAATTGATCTTTAGCATCCAAAAATCCTTCTATCTGTTGACTCAGGTGTTGTGATATGTGCATACTAAAGAAACTCGTCATGTACCCCCCAATTCAAGATAGAAAATTCATTAGGAAGTGATTACCCAGGAATTCAAAGTTTGACATGCCCAAGAAGTGTGTGTCAAGAGTGGAGCCAGTGGTGTCAGGCTTATATCTATCTGGTTGGATGTGGTTTTCTGGGTAAGGAGATTTAACACATACTATCATTTGACTATCCATAGGGTTGTACTTAACTAATTTTATTTGTTTTATGGTTAGATCTTCATGCTTGTTATGTTTGGTGTCAGGTCTTTTGTCGAAATATCAGTCTAGTGGGTTTGAAGTCAGTTCTAGCGGGTTTGTGGTCTATTACAACAAGTTTGCAATCTTGTATTAGTGAGAATGTTGTTAACTTTGAGCTAGAATTGACATACTTAGCGCAGTCAATGTCGTTTTCTCAACCAGTGGGTTTGCTCTTTGTTTTAGCGGGTTCACTTTTGATACTATCTATTGTGTTGTTCTAATGAGTTTGCACCTTGTTCCAGAGGGTTTGCACCTTGAAACAATGGGTTTGTGTTTTTGGTGTCATTATGTTTTCCAAACATTTTTTAGTCTTGCCTATATTATTCTAGTGAGTTTGCACCCTTTTCCTAGCAAGTTTGATTCGTCTTGTCATGTTTAGTTAGTTTGGTCTCGTTATATGCTGTCAAATTTTCGCTTCATTGATTTGCAATCTTATATGTCCCCAACAATTAACATATATCTTTTTTTATCTCGTTCTTAGATGTCATTATACTGTCGAAGTGTTGTCCACATTAGATTATACACTTCTTGATATCTTGGCAGTTAGCATCTATCTTTTATGGTCTTGGTTTTAGACGTTGTTACACTATCAAAGTGTTGTCCATTTCATGTCAGAGTGTTGTCCATTTCGTGTCAGATTTTCCTTGAGCTATCAGCATTCATAGTTCACCTTGTTTGACTTTGGTCTTAGACATCGTTATGTTGTCGTTATATTATCCGCATTGCATTAGACATTTTTTGATCTTTTCAGCAGTTACAACTTATCTTTCATGGTCTTGTCCTTAGAAGTCAGAATGTTGTTGTTATGCTATCTGCATTGTCTTAGAAACTGGTTGATCTACCAGCTTTCATGATCTATCTTTTATGATCTTGGTCTTTCAATGTTGTTACGCTGTCGATATGTTGTTTGCATTGTGGTAGAAATCTTTGGATTATCAGCAGTTGATATCTTTATCCATTCATTTCTCTGGTCCTAGATGTCCTTGGTCTAGGTGTTATGTTGTACATGAGTCTCTAGATTCTTGTTCGATTAGTATCTATTAGTTCTTGGCTTCGCGTGACATTCGGTCATTGTGTCCCATTTACATCCAGATGCTGCTGATTTTTTGTTAGATCACTTTATGTCTCATATCTCCCAACATTGAGATTATTTTCCATCATCATATCTTGTCTCCTAATTTACATCACCATTTCCTTCTTCCTAAGTTAGAGGTTGAACATTATATATCCAAAATTGAACATCAAATTTCATCCTCTTTCCAACTTCTTCAAAGTCAGTCCCCATCTCATCTTGGTCTTTGGTATATCATCCATTCTTATCTTTCATCTCTCTGACTCATCAACTAATTGTCATGTCTCAATCCTACCATGATGAGTATGGTCATCCCTCATTTTCTTCCACTTCACCCTATGTCGATGATGACAAGGGTATCGTTGATTAGCCTGGATGAGACAGATGTCCAAGTCATATCACAATCTTATTATAATGAGTTTGGTCATCCTTCATTTTCTTCCACTTCACCCTATGTCGATGATGATGAGGGTATGGTTGATCAACCCGATGACACAGATCTCCAAATCACATCGCAATCTTATCTAAATTTTCCATCCAGTTATAATCTCCCATCTTATCTCATTTATCCATCCAGTTCTAATCTTCCATCTTATCTAGATTCTCCATCCAGTTCTAATCTCCCGTCTTATCTCACTTCTCCATCCATTTTTAATCTCCCATCTCATCTCACTTCTCCATCCAATTCTAATCTTCCATCCTACCTCAACTCTTCATCCAATTCTAATCTTCCATCTTATCTAAATTCTCCATCCAATTATAATCGCCTATCTTATCTAAATTATCCATTCGATTCTAATCTCCCATCTTATCTCACTTATCCATTCAAGTTTTAATCCTCCATCTTATCTAAATCTTCCATCCAATTCTAATCTTCCATCCTATCTCAATCCTCCTTCTAATCCTAATCCAACATTATTTGTCACACAAGTTATGATTGGGGGTATTAATTACACAATACCATTATCATATATGCCCCCACCCGTCCAATCAGTGCCCTACAACATCAACCTCAAGTAGCATCACAACCTACTATTTCACAACCGTGATTCACTTATCTATAAGCACCACCTTCATCCATTGTTGTGATGAACATTCATGAATTGGCAAGTGACACTTGTCACATTCCCCAATCGTGTCTCAACTCACCATCCAATTCATCTTACCTTAGTTCGCCTTCATCCACCCCATCTTATCTCAATCCACCAACTTCACTTACAATCCCCACACCTATCATTCCTCTCCCACTTCCTAACACCATAAAGAATGTCCCATCCATTAAGATTGTCCACCCACAATCCTCATCACCTACTCCTACCATCATTCACACTCAAACCGATGTACCTCCCATCCTTCCATCCACTCCATCTATCCTAGCTAAAGAACCTCTCGTCCTTCCATCTACCCCAGTTGAGGAACTCCCCATCTTTTCATCTACTCCATCTATCCCTATTGATTAATATCTCATCCTCCCATCCATTCCATCCACCCAAGTCATTGAATCTTCCATCATTCCATCCATTTCCTTTGAAGAGTCTACCCACTCACCTCTCGTCACACCACCCACACCAATCCCCTCATGCCAAGATCTTGTTCCAGAGCATGTTCAAAGCATTATTAATCCAAATCAAGATCCTACTATTCCATCCCCTCCATTTTAAGATCCCTTATCATCCCCCCATCCTAATTGAGATCCTACCATTCCATCTCCTCCATCTCAAGATCCCCTACCATTTCCTCTGCTAAGTCAAGATCCTCCCATCCCACATACTCAACCTCTTGATCCTCCATCTCCTCCTATCCAAACCATCCCACCACAATCACTCTATCCCCTTGGTTCACTTACATTCATCCATGGCAGTTCCCTCACAATAGAAGAACATGCCATATACACCACCCATTCTCCTATATCTAATAAAAGACTCGCATCTTGTTACCTAGAGAACAAGTATCCCACTTTAGAAAAAATTCTCAAAAAAAGGAACTATAAAGGTAAAGGCTTAGGCCTACATGAGCAAGGTATTTCGAAGCCCATCCATGTCAAAGCACATCCAAGATCCCATGGTCTTGGTTACATATCCCAAGGCACTTCAATTAAAAATATTGGTACAACTAATACAAAATCCAAGTATGCTTCCAAGCACACCATTGCATCTTCCCATCATTCCTCCAAATCATTTATCGTCATTCCGCCTGCTCCATCATATAAAGCTAAAGGAACTGGAACCATCTTCCTCCATCCTCTAAATCCATTTTGGGTCCCTATATCCCAAAATCTCATCCTCCATCTTTTCCTACTTGTCCCTCCATGCACAAATCCACTATCTCCATCACCACCATAAACATCCTATTTCTTTCATTCCTAATCAGGATCAATGAAGGCACATGTCTTTGCATTCCGTCCAACATCTTACATCCATCACTTCACCCATATTCCCTCCATCTCCTCCACCTTCGCACACTCCTTCCGATACTACTAGTAGCAATTTGGATGCCAAATAAAAAATGCATAAAGCTAAACATCCACAACAATATAAAGATGACCATTTCCACTCAAAAAGACAGTTCCAACAGTGCAAAAGCTGATACAAAAATGCAATGAATCCCACAGGCCCCAAAGACCCACTAAAGAAAAAGAAAAAACAATGTGGATCCCAAAGAAAAAAGAAGCAGTGCATCTAAAAGAAAAATCTCTAATGGAATTCGTAGTTGCTATTCCACCATCTAAACATTCTCCTCCATCTCCTTAATCTATTTTGCATCCCTATATCCCAAAGCTACCTATCATAATGCCTCCATCATATTCACATGCTACATCCATCTCTCCTTCGCTCATCCCACATCCTTCACAACATGTGCCAATGTTAATTCTGACAACATCCCCCCATCACACTCAGTTTCCCTCCTTCCATCCAAACAATTTCTACTACCACATCCCTTACATTCCCCATCAAAATTATCTTAATCCAATCCTTTGCATAATCCACTATTTCCTAATAAAGTTATACCAACATTCAGTGATCACTCCAAGTGGTCTACTATTACCCTAATATGAAACTTTATGCTTGAGTCCTCTATCCATCTTTCTTATCCATCTACCCTCCAAATCCATTTATCCATAAATTTCCTTCGAAACATTAGAAATACCAAAAAAATTAAAAAATTAGAAAACTTAAAAAAATAAAAAAAATTCATCCAACGGTGAAAACTTGGCAAACAGGCGCCTTGGACAAGTACCATGATGAAAAAATGGTAAACATGCATCATGCATAATTCCCCTCATCTCTTTTCTCTCCATTCTTGGGGACAAGTTTTGTTGGACATCTAGCCATTTCATCCTCTATTTCCATCTGCCTCCCATACCTATCATATCTTATATAGTTCACTTCCTTCATCCTCCCTTAGATCTTAAAAGAAAGAAAAGACCCCCATATATACATGCTTTGGACACCTCTTGGGCTCCATGTCCCTATCAGGGGCCAGTCATACATTCATCCTTCCTATTTACTCATCCTTCCTCATACCTTCATGGTCCTTATCCATTTATCACCATATCTTCCATCCACATTCCTCAACTTCCTATCCTCCTGTCAGTCATCTTATTATATCCTTTCATCCACCAATCTGTATCTCTTGGTTCCTCCATCCCTTTAGTTACAACTTGATCCATCCACTAATATTTATCTCCCAATTCCTCCATGTCTTATCTGATTCATCCATCCACCCATCCTTGGACCTCCTAGTTCCTCCATTCCTTAATCCATAACATGTTCCTCTCCTAATCATCTCTTCATCCCTCATCCTTTCATCTCCTAACCACTTCCATAGTGCTTCCATCTCCGTCATTTTCATCCTATCCTTCATCCTTTTATCCCTCCTCTCATATCATTCCATATACCTCTTTCATCCCTTGTCATTGGTATCTAGCTCTCAGCTACCTCCCATCTGCATTTTCATCATATCCGCATCTTTTCAGCACAGTATCCAATGGTACCCCGCATTCCCTCGATCCATCTACTCCTCATAATCCGTCATCTCATGCAAATCCCATCCATACCATCCATCTAATCATCCAATCGCATCCTTGGTCTTATTCTCCAGCCTTGATTGCAATCTCATCATCATCGATCAAGATGCATCCTTCCCAATCATTGTCATCAATCTCTCATCATTTTTCCTCTTGACTAGGGCAACATCATGCTTGTCCTTGGGTCTACCATCTCTCTCTTTCCCTGCATGGTATTCTATTCCATCACATCCCATCCATCTCCTTTAGGCACGGTATCCCATGATACTTCCATCTTCACTCGCCTCCACCTTCATCCCTTGTACCTAATACTTGTAAGTATCACATGTAGTTAATCCTAGTCATTTCCTATTTATGCTTGGTTCTTTATTCATGACTGGTCTTTCGTTGTTCATAGGTTTCCTTATATGCAAGGTTCCCGTTGTACATAGTTTGTTGGTTCCTTGTCTCGCTTGGCAAGATCTTTTCCTCTTGGCTAATTCTTTAGCAAGATTGTATAGTATTTTTGCAAGTCCTTGGTTTGTCCGTCCATCCGTCCAGGTTTTGTCTTGAGATATATCATTCTCATATCTGCAACACTTGTCATCAGTCTGTGCAGGATGTATCCTTCCTCTAGTTAGACAACATCGTTGATCCTTGTCCATTCGTTATCCTTTCGACAAAAGACATATGTGACATCTGTGTTGGTTTCATATCTTTTTTATCTTGTTTATCTTTCACGACTCTTAGGGTCTGGTTATTCTTGGTCATCACGATCTTCTATATCTAGGTGCGCTAGGAGTGTTGAGGCTCAGGGTTTGGTCTTGTTTCCTTTTTGGTTCTTCTTGGCGTGTCTTTCTAGATATGTCCCTTGTTTTTCCCACATGAGGTTCTTGTTATCTCAAGTTACACTGGGGCATGTCTTTTTCTTATGGGTACTCTAACACCGTTGCCTTCAAGCTCTATGTAACTCTGTGTGATGTTGGAATATCATGTGTGTTTGTTTATACGTATCAGTCCATGCATTGGCTATGAAATTCCACCCTGGTTCTCTATACCTTGATTGACTCATAGACAATATTATATCAAAAATAGTGTTCATTGCATGGTGTCTAGTTTTGTGGGTGCTCACGCTCCATGATCATTTCATCCATATCATCCCCATATCCATCACATCTCTTTTTGCATTCACCCCTTCCCTTCTTTGTTGGGATGTGCACACGTTCCTTTGCTAGCACCAACTTATCATTCCTTTGCCTTTCCTTTCCCTAGCACCCCGTTCTCCTTTTTGGTGACTTGCTTTCCCTTCTTCGACGAATAGGTGCTTTTCGCCAACCCGTCTAGCAATCCCTTTTGCGAGACCACGTCTGCCTGCGGGAACTCTCTTTTTTTCCCTGCTCCTTTTTTTTATTTTCTTCCTTTTTCCTGTCTTTTCTTTCAGACCCACGATACGACTGTCTCGCTGAGCCCTTCACCCCTGCGCCAGCAGGGTTGCACCCCCATGTCGGCGGGATGGCACCCCTGCGCTTGCAGGGTTGTGCCCCCACGCTAGCGAGGTTGCTCTCCCGCTGGCCGTGTGGAACCCCCGCGTTTGTGGGCGGCATCCCCACTCCGACAACGATGTTCTACCACTGGCCCATGAGTTTTCTTCCCCCCAGAAACTTAGGTTTGCTTAAGGCAAGAAAATTTTCATTAAAATTCATGAAGAATTTTCCAGACCTCCTTTCTGGTGTCGTTTTCGTCAACTGGTTCAGTTTTTTGTCCCCTTTTGTTCCGTTGGCTAGAGCAATGTCTTTTTTCGAGATGTTGCCCAGGCCCCTTTTTCTCGAGCACCCTCTCGCGGGGTACCCCTTCCCTTGTCCTTTGTTCTTAGTCGGGCTTGGGGCTTTTTTTTGACTTCCTCGCTCTCAGGTATTTTATTTTTCTTCGCACCGAGGTTATTTTAGCGCCACCATGAAGAGAGGCAAAATGTAGACACCTAAATTTGATTAATTAATTTAATCAAATTTAAATCCTATTCTCCCAATTAATTAATTCTTAATCAATTAATCCCCCAATCCTATTCCTCTAATTAATTAATCCCCAATTCCTTTTCTTCTAATTATTTAACCTAATTAATTAATTCCTTTACATCCAATTAATTAATTAATCCTCCAATCCTATTCTTCTAATTAATTAATCTAATCTAATTAAATGTCCTTTTTCCCAAAACCCCCATGAATTAATTCAATTAATTAATTAGACTCGAATCCTATTTGAGCACATGACTCTTAACCTTAACCCCCCATCTAACCTAACCCTAGGGTCCCAACCAACAATATCCATCCAAAACTCCCCCAACCTAGTCACCCTCCAAACCTCCCAACCAACCCTATCCTATCCCTCCTAACCTCCATATGTGCACATCCTAACCTCTTTTCCCCCTTTTGGAGAAAATATCCTATTTTGGGTGGCTTTGCCCAAAATGGACGTGTGTCCTTAGGGACACATGTCACCCCTTCCCCTCTAGTTGAGCCACTTGTCCCCTTTGAGGACAAGTGTCTCCTCTTCACACCCTCTCTCCTTCCTCTCATCTTCTATTTAATCGCTCCATTTTTAGACCAAATCTCTAGAATCCACTTTTCATTCACTTGCATCGTTACTTTGTCGAAATCACTACTCATCCTCATTATCACTTTCATAATCACTCATATTTGCATTCATGGAGCATAATCAAACATCCGTTGACATCATGAGCACACATCAAATTGTGGAATAATCGAATCAAAGCGAGGATATTGGTTTGCATTGCTTGTCATTTGTGTTCTTCGTTTTGATTTTAACATTCTTATCTCGGAATGTTGAGTTTAATGACTTGTTTGATTATTTTCTTCATTATTTCAATTGTTTAGTTTAGTACGCACATTTTCCCCAAACACACTTAATGTGTATGATTTAAGACTGACCATGATAATCTGTCTAAGACAATCACAAAAAATAAATAAATAAATATGCAAGATGATAATGAGAGAAGATGACCATGGAAAATACGTAGTAGTAAGCAGTCAAGAATGGTGCACAGATTATTAGCCGATAGGCTGTCCCCTGTGGGGATGCCCCGCCACCGGGAAGTTGTCTCACGCCGATTTTTTTGTTTGTTTGCTGGTGTTCTATGATCGCGTCTTCAATTTTAACGGTATACAAAAGCATTTACCCATTTAACGTTTATGTTGTTGTTCATGTCCACTCGACACCACATCACCCATCAGGTGGTATAACCTTTGCTCTTTTCGGATCCAAAAGCAGATCGAGACCCATATTAGTGATGCTTATCGTGAAACAGGATTCATTTGTCCAATCTACAGAATCCAACATGAAGTGTAGAAAACCAAAAGATTTGGCAACAATTATTCTATCTCCTTCGCCCCACCCCTTAAAGATTTGTAGTTGTGGCAAGGTCTGTCATGTAGCGGTCGATCAGAATGAATCACAACCTATTCGCTACCGCTATATCTATTGGTGTGACAAGTATTAAACTGAACACCGTTACCCCAATCACAATGAGAATTCCATTTGATTAGTGCTTGGATGTTCTCGTTGATACAGAATATACAGAGGCATCTAAAGAGTTTCATAAAAGTCGAATTCAAACCCTAGAGAAGCTCGAGTAGAAAATTGCCTAATATACTGATGTAATAAAAGAAACTTTAGCAGACAATCCAACAACAAGGAGAACCATTCATGACAACAGAGTTATAAGTTTTCGCATAAAGAGACCAAGATGTCACGTGCTTCCTAGTCCATGACAATCATTGTAGAATGCTATATACATACATGGGTTTGGCAAGTCAAAATGTATGAGCCTTGTTAAATCAATGGACACCAGGAGTTGATCGTGTGAAGGACATAGACATCAGATTTTTGTAATATACCCGAGATTCAAGCATGATAATTGTGTCACTAACTTCTACCTCGTAGTATTATTGGTGTTGAGCATCATTTTGGAGATGTAAATTCCTTAAGCAGTGGGCAAAATCTCATTTGCTGCAACATCCCACTAAGTGCTATCCTGTAACTGTATAAGGAGTCTGTGTAATAACTTCCTTATGTTTCGTGTCTTCACATGATCTGTCAGAGCACCGCCCATTTATTTCTCATCAGTGGTTATCCATATGTTTATTGAATAAAAGAATTAAGAAAAAATAAATAAAAGGAAACTCGGTAATGTTATGCAGCTTTGGTCGGTTTCACAATTATGCAAGCACATATATGACTCTTTCACTGAGTTTTTAGACAAAATGCATAGTTATAGTATGTACAAGCACAAAAATATATAAGAAAAATACATAAACATAATAGAAGAATCGAATACATTTAAGGTGTTAAAAATTGATGTGTACTAAAGCTTCATATGACTACAAATGTACTAAATACTTCTTGGTCTATTTTTGTAGCAAATGTCCTTTTGATATGACTGTATTTTTTGAGTTTGGTGATGGTTGCACTGGGTGGTTGTTCTCCATAGGCTGCTACAAGTCATTTTCTATTAACAGTGAATAAGATCACTGTATTTTGTACATTGAACTGCAATTTTGTTGTTACTGACTCTGTGCCTTATTGTGACTACTTTCTGTCACATTGCTTGCTACATCTTCTATGACTGCATCTGTCTCAATGGTCATTGTTACTTTTGATGTCTTCACTGGCATTCAATCTTTGACATAAAGATGTTATTGCTACTATTACTTTTTGAGTTTGTTTTTTCTAATCCATGAATGTGCTTCATACTCTTATGGCATATGGTGTTTGTTGTTGTCCTTATAAGGTAGTCAGGCTTCCTTGCTATCCCATTACGACTGTTTTGAGACTTGTTTGTAGCAGTGCATTCTTAAATCACTTTCTTGATGTTCCATTACCTTTCTCTCTGTCTTTTGGGACAGTGACTTTATTCTACTGCATCCTTCTTGGGCTGCCATGGTGTCTTTCCTCTGTGTTTGAAGTGTTCATGATTTATTTCTGCCATGCTTACTGTCTTTGAACCCTACCGTGTATGTTCTCACCTTTATTCACTGCTACTTCCTTTCTTAAATCTACAAGACAATGGTATGCCTTCATCGTTCTCATGTGTCTTTTAGCCAATGAACCTTTAAAAAAAATGTTTCCCCGTTGCGAACACCCATTTCCAAATCATGGAGAAGGTTTCAGTCGTTGCATAGAGTCATAAATTTTTTAAAATAGTAGGTGAATTTAAAGTATTTGTTTTCTGACAGTTGCAAACACTTATCAGAAATTTCAAACAGGAAACAGAGTTTTTAGTATTCATTTTCTGACAGTTGCAATAAATGATTATTAAATTTTTCTCACAACTAACTACACCGTTAGAAGGAAAAAGAGTACAGGCAAGTTAACTATTTGGTTTTTAATGAAAAACTGCAGATTGCCATAGTTTATCCATCTGTTTTGAATCATTTAAGTTTACATTGATAATTATTAATGATTTTTTTTTCACATGTATTATATTTTTAAAAATAATTTTGTCATCATTTTCATATACAATATTTTAATTTTAGATTGCCACAGCTATCCATCAGTTCTTTATCATTAAGTTTAGATTAATAATTATTAATGATTATTATTTTTCACTATTTTTAAAAATAATTTTGTCATCATTTTTATATACAATATTTTTTTTGGTCATGCATTTTATCTTGTAGAGCCAATCTTGATATGACCAAGCGTTGAAAATATTCATAGTTTAACTTAATCTTAAGCCTCTACTCGAAATCATGTTTCAACATAGGGGAAGCAGTGGACATAGTTTCAATAGTGGGCAACTTTTTGTCAACCCAATCCCCCATTACTAGATTGTAAAGGAGCCCAAAAAATTGATAATGAAATGTTCACTAATGAATATCACATGTACCAATAGTGGATAACTTTGCACAAATGTCCCAGTAGTGGTGCACAAATGGACCAGTAGTGGTACACAAATGGGCTAATTGTAGTTAAATAGGTGATCTGCTACTAGGGTATTTGTCCACTACTACTGCAAATTTTGAGTTATCTACTATTGGTGCAAAGGTGTTTATGTATGGGACGAAACTCTTTAATGACCGTTTTTTGACCTTTCTGCATATAACGATTTCCACGATGTGCATCGTTACTACCTCAAACCTAGATCCTTAGTTATAAGCAATTAAGTCGTATAGAAAGACAACAAAAAAAAAAATCGAAATCCGATGTATGGTTTGAGAGTTAAAAATCCTCAATGTTAGTTATGTCCACTACTGGTAGGCTTCCCTATCTATAAAAGAAAAAAGCACCATTTTTCTCTCCTCTGTCATACTCCTATCAAAAAGCTTCAATATGGGTAACAAAAAGTAAAAACCAAGGCAAACCCTAGAGTCAAAATTTTGTCAAAGAGCCCTCATAATTAATATTTAGAAAAAAGTAATTTATTTTTATTTTTAATATTTATTAAAAATTAATTTATTTTTAAATATTTATAGACAATAATTATTTAAAATAATAAAAATGGTCAATGGGCCCTTGGTCTACTAGTGAAGTTGAATGGCTCCAAATGAGCCCACCAGGGATCAAGTCTTGTTGAATGCAAGGCTCCAACATCATAAGGGATGAGGTTGGGATCATGCCCCAGACGAATTTGGCGGAATGGATACCCCTCAATCCCTGGCTCTTAGCCGAGAAGGTTTAGCCTATTGGCTCGTGCCCTTGTATCGGGTGGCAAAAAATACTTTGAGAAGGCCCTCGTTGGGCTAGCATCTCGCGGGCTTCATACCCTTGCTAGACTATCGTGCTCGCAGGTCTAGACATCCATTAAAAATAAATAAAAATTGTAGACACCTAAAAGTTGCACAACAAATTAAGTGAATTTTATTCATTTAATTAAATTAAAGATTTGATTAATATTTCCCTTCTTCTATCCTAGCCATTTAATTAAAATCCCCCTTCTAGCCATTTTTAGTTAAATTCACATTTAATTAAATTCCCCTTCTAGCCCATTTAATCAAATTTACATTTAATTAAAACCACCCACTTGCAAAACTAAAAATCGCATTTAAATAAATCAATATTTATTTAAATCCTACAAATGCAAGTTGCAACAAAAATTAAAATAAATTAATTTTATTTTAATTAATTTTTTTTTCCCCACCCACTTGCCTCCTAAAAACCTCTTCGAGAGCCTTCTAGATTTTTCTAGTCTTATCTTAATTAACCTAATCCATCTCTTAAACATTTGCACATTCCTTAAGAGAAGTCACTTCTCAAAAATGTCTCAAAGTCTTTGAAATGCATTAAAGGCTTTATGTCCTCAACAAGTTAACCTTTAAAGTCTTCCAAACCATTAGTGGTTAACTCAACCCTTCTCACATGGTTAGAGACTTTTTTTCTGACTTAACCCTCATCTAACCCAAGGGTCTCATCAAGCACTTATGGCTTTGACCCTAATTATCTTATTAACCCTTGCACAAGAGTTTACCCATTGAGTAAAAGCTTTATCCAGTGGATAACTCTAACCTAACCTTAACCCTTACCTCCTAGGGTAACCACCATGTCTTCTCAGGCATTTAATGCTTCTTACATCTCCTCTCATGCAACCTCTTGTTGACAATTGTCACCATTTCATTGGTGAAAATTGTAAACATGGATTGAGTAACTTTCAATCCTAGCCCTTGTTGAGATTATTCAATCTGAACCCTTCATGGCCCTATTTTCCCTATAAATAGAGTTCTTATTCTTCATTATCCATATATCTAAGTCTTTGTGCATCAAACTTATAGTCTCATTTCATCAAGCATTGTTAAAATCTCTTTAATAATAGTAATTAGATCATTTAGTTTTGCATATCAATTAGCAATATCATGTTAGCTTCATTTTATATGCTAGTTTCATATCATCATTTTCATGCTAGTTAGCTTCATATCAATATCTTGCATCCTACCATCACCTAGTTTCATATCTAAAACATCACTAAGATCTTAGTTGTATTTCCATTTTGATCTTAGAATCATCATATATCCCTCGTTCTTTTGGTTGTCATCCTATACGTCAAGTGCTCTTCCAAGCTAAGAGCCACCTTGATTTGAAGGATCCTTGGAGATAGAGAACAATGAGATGCGCTTAAGATCTTTACTTCATTTGTTATGCTAATGATTTTGATCTCTAAGATAATGTCTCATTGGTGTGTTTGTCTTGTTTGCCTCTCTCATACATGTACCACTATTTGAGCTCAGAATAATAAAAATAATTTTATTTTTTAATTCTAAGTTTCAAAAATCAATATTGTTAAAAATAATTTAAAAAAATTTCAATTTAAAGTTTTATAAATAAATTTATTACTAATAAATTATTCATAATCGATCATTATTAAAAATTATTTTTTTTTTATTCAAAATTTATATATAGTAAAAACATTTTTAGATAATAATTATTAAATATAAAAAATTTAATTACAAAGAATAAGAATAACATAAAAATTCTTTCAATTTTATGTTTACAAAATAAATTTAGGAATAATAAATTTTTCATAATTTATATTCAGTAAAAATATTTTTATATAATAATTATTAAAACAAAAATTCTAATTACAAATAATAAGAGTAGACTAAAAAAAAATTCAATTTTAAGTTTTAAAAATAAATTTAATAATAAAGAATTATTTATACTTGATAATTAATAAAAAATAATTTATTTTTAAAGATTTATATACTAATAATAAAATAAACTAATAAGCAATCAATCATTATATAAAACAATAACAAATAATAAGAATAAATTAATAAACTATCAATTAAAATTTAATTCTAAAACATTGTACTCAATTATTCATATTGTGAGTGTGATTCTCACCATGATTTTTCCTTCTGAAGTTTTTTCATGTAAATATAGTGTTGTGTATTGTGTTTTGCGGTTTCATGTTTCATAATTGCATAGATAAGCTAACTGTGGTTTCAAGTTTAAGAGATTAAAAATAATATTGTTTAAGGTCCAAACTAATTCACCCCCCTCTCACTCATGTGGCATGTTCAACACTCCAATATTTAAGGGATGAATCCTTTTGCCTTGTTTGTGTGTAACCTTAGCTACTATAGTGGACTACAATTTTCAAGATTGTAAGGTTGCCACTCGGCAAGAAATTTTTGTACAAATAAAGCTGGGTCAAGTACTGCAATGATCCAAGAGACGACGATATGGATCATATGAGCTAATTATGGGGTGGCATATATTCGTGAGATTGTTGCACTTGTCCAAATCCATCCACAATTATCCAACCCATTTTCATGTAGTTACATGATATGGTAGCGCGAGCTATAGGTTGAACTTTTTCAAAAATTTAAATCCCAGTGAATTGTATATAAAAAAAACTACTTTGGGGTTTCACAATATCATTAAGTGATACTAATTGACCATTAAAATAGCTACTAACCAAACACAATTATATAGGTGATAGTAGCCTTTCAACATTTTAAAGAAGGCCTCATACAATGCATGCCAAGGTTTGAAGTTTAAACTAAAGGTCTTATTTTCATTATTGTTTTGATCTTCTTTATGTGTCCTCTCATCCTAAGCTTAGACTTAAAACTATCAATAAAGTGTGAACGCTAAATAACAACATATGTCAGCAAGGCTACTTCCATGTGATGACTAATGACTACACTAACTATGAAATGTATGCAATTAGTGGTAGCTTAAGCCCTACCGTTAATAACCTCCTGTCATTCGACCCATGGAAAGGAAAGATCACCTCAGCCTCTTCTCCATCTCTACAATAGCCCCCCATTGTTTATATATATCTCCCAGAGAACTCCCCTGCATCCAGGGGCTCGACAAACTATCTTGGCTTATGCTAGTTGTGCTAACCGAGATCTTTAATATAATTCAGCACAAATTGTTATATAAAAAGAAAAATCATGACCCAATAAAAAACAAGAATAGTATTTTGCAACACATTAAATCAGTTATTGAAATACATATTAGTGTAAACAAATTTTGGTGTGAGAAGAATCCAACGGGAGACAAATCTAATGGGCATCATTTCAAACATATAATTCTTATTTTTAATTTAATTTTTATTTTATTTAACAATAGAGCCTCAATTATATATGTGTATAGATACATATGTACATATGTACACATATATCGGTTAAATAATCATTGCACCTCATTTAAATGGAAGCGCTAGTTTAACAAAGCTTAAAATTATATAAATACAAAAGTAATGCAAAGACCATAATATTATAAAAGCTCGTTGCATGCTTACAAACAATTAAAAGAAAAAAATAAAACAAAGGTAGGGCATTTAATACGGGTTGTGATGTGGACATCTAATCGTTCATCGATTGATGGCTTTGAATTGATACATATACTTTGTGTTGCATGGGGCAGACGTCCTTATCTTAAATTAGAGTTGAAATCCAAGAAAATAGAGAGAATGGAAATGATCTTGTCGCAGACACCAACGTGTTGCACCAATAAGCTTAATGAATAAACTCAAACTACGCGGGTCCCATAAGATCATACTGTCTTCTCTCACATCAATCACTTCAAACTCAAACAAACAACAAATTTTCTGCCAATATGAGCTGTTGTTTAACCCGAAGGTGTGAGATGGCAGTTCCCATGTTCGACGACACCTACCAAATACCAAACGGAAATTAGTGTGGAGATTTATATCACACCTATTTGCACTAGGTTTAACTTCAATAAGAAATTTCTACCCTTTCATAATCATAAATTTAATCATTACGTTATTGTAATGAAACTTCAGGCAATATGTTTGTGGTATCCCTATGGTTAGGTTTTGTCTTATTCTCACCTTCCCTTCAAAAAATAGGATCGAGGATATAATTATAAACTCATGGGAGAGAAGTCAAGGAGTTGCTATAGATTCCTCTTAAGGGAATTATTCTTCAAGTGATGTGAAAAACAATAATAATAATTAAATTTATAATATGCGGATAAATAAGGCCGTAGTTATTATGGTTCTAAAAAGGTCTAAAAATGTCATGTCATACACCGAATAACTTTCGTGTTATACAACAGTGGGGGACAGCAGTTGAAGCGCTTCTGTTGAGCCTCGCAATCATTTTGTGCCTATTTTGTAATTTTTCTGTCCACATAACACAAAAATTATGCATCATACAACATCATAGTTTTGGAACCAACTTAGAAGTGTCCAATAAGTAAATTGTGTCACAAATATGTTGATACATTCTCTTTATGTTAAATTTGTATACTATATAAGTCATCAAAGTGATTTTGTAGCGTTCCTTATGAATTGAGCTAAAAGTATGATTGTTTCTTTCTTTCCCCTTCCTTATATCTTCTAAAAAGTCTTCTATACATATAGAGGTTTGGAATACAATTAAAAAGGCTTAACCATGATTATCTATTATTCATTTCCTTGCATAAAATAAAGGAAAGCGAAGACATTAATATACCTTACAAAATATTCACGATACTTATATATCCTAAGTAATAATTTTTAACCAAATATGTGCATGTGATATTAGAAAGAAATTTTGTAAGATTAAATAGTAAGGTGTACAAAAAATAAGAATTCATTTCTATTCATTTTTCTTTTCGCGGGAAATATATTGTTAATGCCTTTGTCCTTAACGAATTTTATGGGTCATTAAAGTTCTAGGATGGTGGTACAAGATCAATGGGATTTCTTTTTTAACTAATTTAAAATGGTGAGTCTTCTTGTAATTAGGTATTTTTAGTTACCTTTAATTTTAGAAATTTCTACTGAATGGTAATGTGTGGAAAGTTGGAACTGGCTATTCTCCACATAAAATGGCATGGCCATGGCATGTGGAAGATTACACGGAGTGTCGATTGAATGACGTGTCATGGGGTCCACGAAGAAGGTCACGAGGTGTCAACGACTAGATATCGACGAACGACATGGCAACCGTCGATACCCGAGTTTCCGACAGGGTCATCGGACGACAAAGGAAAATGATTTTGAATTTTTGTCGGAAATAGCATTTGAATCCATAGATGGGCAAACAAAGAGCCACGACCATTCCACGAAAAAGAGGTTGTTTGCATGTATTCCACCTGGTCAGCGATTACAAAGCAGAACAAATCTTTTAGCTTTGAGTTGTTTGTCGCCAGAGACTATTTAGACAGTCAGAGCTGGTAAATTTCTCTCCAAACAGTTGGAGATTCTTTTCGAATTTTTGTAGTCTTTAGGCATGTGAGAATTTCGTAATCTTTCGCAGTCTGTAGAAAAGCGCTATAATACTGCAAATTAATGTTTAATAAAAAAATTTGGAAATGCATAGGCATGGCTAGGTTTATGTAAGTTTGGGATTGTTTTTTGTCGTTCGCAGTGTAGGGAAGCAAAGGTGGTGACGACGTTTTGAAGGTGTAGTCATTGTTGTTTTCAAGCGAGATCGAACCATACACGTAGGTATATTTATCAATATTTGTTCGATTTGTCATGCTGGTAGGGACTATGGGTGGAAGAGGAATGTTCGTCAACGCATTTAAGGTAACCCTAGTGTCATAATAAATTTTTATGTATGAACTAGGGTTTTCTCATTGTGTGTCTCATTTTTGTGTGCATTTTGGCCACCCATTGGGACTGGGATTGCTAAGGCATATGAAAGTTTTTTGTATTCAGTGTGGGTTGTAAAAAGTCGCGAGGGTTTCTGTAATAAATTTCCCACAGGTCTAGGGTTTTCTCTTTCTGTATGTCTTTTTTGCATTGATTTGGACTACTCGACGGGACTGGGTATGCTAAAGTAGACGAAAGTTTTTTTGAGAGGAGAGTAAAAAAATTGGAAATTTCAAATTCTAACTAGTCTGTATGTCTATTTCGCGTATACACATTTTTTGATCACATGTCGGGACTAGGAATGTTTAAAAGCACAGAATGTTACACAAGGTAAAATCAAAACACAATAAATAAAACTATGGTTTTCCACACACAACTGGGAATGTTAAAGAACACGATTGTTTTTCACACATGTGGTCTGATCATGTGACAAACATAGTGGCTATTAACTGTTTATGTTGATGAAAGGGTGTTGTGGACAACACGAAAGATTTTCAGTTTGAAAAAGGTGTCGTTTTTACAAAAACCCTGGTTGCCACATCAATTTTAGATAGAAGTATCTTTAAAATTTGCATCTATAACTAAAGCTGGAAGATAAATATGTTAGGGTTTTTAACTCACTGTCTTTACCAGAAGAAATCTTTGTGATGTAAACTGCAATCCAATGTTCCTCTTGCACGTGGTCAGAAAAAACCCTTTCGTTGCTCCCACATCGAACTTCCAAAGTACCAAACCCTCTGTGTGCTTGCTCAAAATTAGATATGCAAACTTTGTTCCTAACATAAGCCGCTTTTACAAAACTTTTGTGAACTCTACTATCAGATGTGAAATAGGTGACATTTTTTAATATTCCTGGTTGCCACATCAATCTTATAAGTATTTTGAATTTCTCTAATGATGCAATGTATTCCATTAACTACGTGTAAGTTGTTAAGTCTTGCTAATGTCGTATGCCAACAAGCATATGTTGCTCGTTTTCAACCAATGACTGTTGAAGACAAGCAACATATGCTTGTTGGCTAACGACATTAGCGAGACTTAAAACCAATGATTGTTGACATTCCATATTTCTATGTAAAGTTTCCAAATCATACCCATCTCTATTAATTTCTACGTCTCTGCAACTTTTGTCTTGATGTTATATTTTTTTAATTTTTTGTTTGTTTTAGTTTTAGTTTTAAGAACCATTTCACCATTTAATTTCAAGTACTTTTTCGAAAATGGTGTGTGTGAAAATTGCCTATATGTTATTTTGTTGTTATGACTTCTCCAAACCCTATTATTTTTTCCCTAAATGGCACCAACCAACATTGAAATCCAGTGTGTTCTACACGCCACTGTCGTTCCATTGCACTACTATGATATTATCAGTATTTCAAGCAGGAGATGTCTCCACCTCCATTTTAGAAAGTCTATTATCTCACTGGGCTTATCTATTTGCACCTACGACAAAAAAGTAGGCTATTTGCAATGGTACTTTAGGCGGTTGCAAAAACAAATGTTTATCTTATGTATAGGGTTGAAAAAATGCCTCTTTTGTGCTTCATCGGAGGAGCGCTACAAATCCAGTGTTTTTTTTGCCAAAATGGCACATTCCAATTACATTTTTGACTGTTGCAATCATTCCAAACCCCCGCGGTTATTCCAAAATTGCACTTGGAATTTCCCTATTTCCTTTCGACTATTGAAACCTTTGCAAAACTGTTGCGTTTTTCTCCAAAATGGCACTTGCTTGCATTGAAATCCCCAGTGCTATCTGGAATCCGCAAATGGGCTAATGAAAAGCCATGAGGAAAAGAGTTGGTTTGCATGTATTGTAGCCGGTTAGGGATTACTTTTAGAACGAAGCTTTTAGCTCGGAGTTGGCAAATTTCTCTCCAAGCAGTTGGAGATTCTTTTCGAATTTTCACAGTCTTTAGGCATATGAGAATTTTGTAATCTTTCGTAGTCTGCAAAAAAGCACAGTAATACTGTAAATTATTATTTAATCATTTTTTTTTCGTAAATGCATAGGCTTGGCTAGGTTTATGTAAGTTTGCGTTTGTTTTTTGTTGTTCGCAGTGTAGTGCTCCATGTTGGGCCCATACAACTCCACGTATGTATGCTGGATGCCCATGCTCCAGCATGGTGTGCTATTTTATGTGGATAATAGCTACTTTCATTAACTATGTATCTGTCATTAAGGCTTGCTGATGTCTTTTGTGAACAACCATATCTTGCTCGTCTTCAACCAATGATTGTTGACTTTCCATATTTGTGTCCAAAGTTTCTAAATCATACCCAACTCTACTAATTGTTATGTCTCTGCAACTTCTTTTATGATGTTTTTGTTTTTGTTTTTTGTTTTTAAGAACCATTTCGCCATTTAATTTCAAGTGCTTTTTAAAAAAAAACGGCATGTGTGAAAAATGCCTATTTCATCATTACGTTGTTATGACTTTTCCATACACTATTTTTTTCTTCTTCCCTAAATGGCACGAGCCAATGTTGAAATCCACATTGTATTCTACACCCCAAAGTTGTTCCATTGCACTAATCTGATACAGGGATAACTTTAAGAAACCACCCCCGGGTAAATGTGTAAAATTCTGGCGAATCAAACATTATTTTCAGGGGGAAATATTCATATTGATGGCGAAATATTTCTTCAAAATAGGGAAAAAAATTATTTTGTATTGGCGATTTTTTTCTAGGGTACAAAAATTCCCTAAATTTATGGTGAATAATACCTTGTTCTATGGGGAAAATATATATTGTAGGAGGCAAATAATTTTTGTTAAAAGGAACAAATATATAATTATATGGGCAAAATTTTTTACTCCGCAGGAAAAATTATTTAAATGTATTGGCGATTTTTATCCACCGCTTGAAAATTATTTAATTTCTTTTGGCGAATATTTTGTTATTTATGGAAAAATATATAATTTATTGGCGATTTCATGAATTCATTGCCATTAATAGACAAGGCACATCACATCACATCAGTACATCACATTGAGTCCAGACTTTGCATGATGTATCAATAAGTGTGGCCGCTTTGACACGTGAAGGGTGACACATACCTAAAATCCATCAATGATTTTAAACCATTCGATGATCGTAGATCAATGGCTGAAGTTTTATTTCGGCCCAATTTTTTGAAGAGAACATAGCTCACTAGAAAGTGCTCGGAATGGAATTGGATTCAATAGACACGTATCAAATGTCACGAATCACGATCGATAATTTCAGTCATTTAATTTATATCTATTCACTAACTGTAATCCACTTTGTCCCCACGACTTCCAATGTGGTACTTGCCAACTTGGTACTGGTTTATAGCTATTTCCAATTTCGCACACTAGTGCATTTATGGGAAAGATTTGCAGAGATACGAAAGATTTAAAAAAAAATAAAGCAATTAATACGGTTAGAGAAGTAAGTATTACAATCAAGAGCTTCAACTATTTATATACGATCTCTGCTTCTTTCATCTTCAATTAGCCTTTGTCATTTGGTAGATAAATCATCGGAGCTCATGGTATTTAAATTCTTCCTTTGGTTTAGGTTTATAGGCTCAGGTTGTTTAATTTGTTAATCCGATTTCTCAAGATGGACACTCCCATCCGCTTGAGAAGCATTCTTGCAGAGGATCAGAGGGCCTTTCTGGGCTCCGTTAGAGACCCAACCCTCCAATCAGTCTGCAAGGAGGTTGGGTCGTTCACCAATGAGGCTATGCGAATGGTGCTGGGTAGAGAGTTTCTGCGAAATAAAAATAGATACCATGTTAACACAGACATTACATCTTGGTTCTTAGCGTCTCTTCTGGACCTCGGAGGAGACAAGGTGGATAGGTTGATGCTGTTGAGGAAAGGTTTTTAAGGAAGACTTCCTTGGAGATGACATTACTGTTGTCATCCTTGCAGAAGTAGGGGTGGGGATCCCTTGGGTGAGTGAATTATCCAAGCTTCTCCTCCTTGACCAAACAGTGCTAGTGGCCAGGCAACTGTTTCTCCTGAACCTGAATGCCGAGCACTTGATGCGTCATAGGAAATGGGCACGGATTGGCAAGGACTTCCTCTGGAAATGGTTGCTCCTGGACGACTTTCCAAACTACATGTGGCTTGAAGAATTCTCTCAGCTTATGTTGTCTGAAGAATTCTACATGGAAGGAGGGCCAGATTCTTAAGGAAAAGTTGTAAACCATCCACTACTTGTGCGGTTGTGCCCTAGCCCCGACCCCCTAGTAGTTTATTTTTTTGCCTATGTCCTCGAAACCTCACAGGCTTAGTGGCTCACTCATTTTGGCTTTTAAGTTTTTGAGGGACTCAAGTCTTAGACGTAAAAATTGTAAATTTCCAAAGCATAAATATTAATGATTTTTCAAATTCTAGTTTGTTTTAGTTTGCCTCTTAGAGTCTTACGGATATAAAAATGCCTTCTATAATTCTATTTCATTTTTATTAATGAAAGTTTTTCAAATGATTTTTGTCTATGAGCTACATTATTTCAATATTTTGTTAAACAATGGAAATAAATTTAATACTGTGATATTTTTTATGTAATGCTTCTTCCTCTATATTTAATATATATATAAAAAAATTGAGTTCGTTCCATTAATTATTTGTACATTGATTATGGTTTATTATAATTTTATAAATATATATATAAAAAAGAAGTTTATCTCGCGAAAAACAAGTGAATTAAAACTAAAAGTCCAACTTACTTGTTGTTGAAGTTTTGAACTAGTGAATGTGTGGGTTGGTACTGGGTACATGCTATGATTTATAGTTAAGATTTTGTCATAATGAAGAAATTTGAGACATTTATGAAGGATAGATGGGATCGCTTTCATGGAAGAGAACCAAGGGCAAGGATGTCCCAACTTCACACAAAATTGATCTGAAGTAGGATTTACGAATGATAGCAAAAATGGCATCTAAGCACTTAGTACCAACCTTAACGGGAAGAGTAATAGAACCTATAGTAGGACAAGAGAAACCATCTAAGATCTTAACCACTAAATCAAATTTATCATATCAATATGTTACTTCATGCAATTGTAAAGTATAAAGATATTCTTAACTTATTACATTCACCATACATGTTGGATCAATCATCAATGAGAACCCCTCATGAGAGTATGTCTTTGATCTTTGCAGGTGATATATAGACTTATAGTGGGCCATCAGGTGTTTCAAATTTCAATAGTCTCACTAGGATCAAAGGTAATGCATATTGCATAGGGCCTTAGGAGGTGTAGGTTTATCAATAAGATTCACCACATTATTTATCAATAAAATTATATTAAATCAAAATTTATATTAAACTAAATTTATGTTGAACTTTTATATATATTTTTAGTCTTTATTTTTTATTAAATTAAATTAAATTAAAATTTATATTACACTAAATTTATGTTGAGCTTTTATATAGATTTTTAAACTATTTTTTAAAATTATATATCGTAAAAATATTTTTAAAGAATTTTGTTAAACTTTAAATTAATATTTTAGATTTAATATTGAATGTTTTCTTTTTTATATTAAACTTTTACCTTTCAAATTGTATATCAAAATTTATATTTTTATTTAGTTATTTTTTTTATTCTAGAAACTAAGTTTCATGTTCTATACTATTTTTGAATTTCATATTTTTACAAATAATATTAACATTATATTTAATAGTTATCTCAAACTATTGCACATCTTTAAATGTCTCTTATTATGTGACCCATGACATCTGACAACAGGTAGCATCGTCTGTTGGATGAGCAAAGATCAACAACTTAGGGTGGATTTCGGCTCGAATGTGGGAAGTGAACACATTTGTGAGAACTTCGCTCAGAATTGAACGTTTTAAATTTAATTAAATATAATTAAGTCTATAAAGCTCTTTTTTCAAGCAGAAGTTTAAAATGATTAAACAGACTTAAAAAATAGTCCCGACCTCGAAAAGTGACACGAGTATGGTGACATGCCTGAAAAAATGGCAAAAGTCGTGGGACCCACAATATCTGACAACAGGTACCATCATCCGTTGGATGAGCAAAGATCAATGACTTAGGGTGGATTTCAGTTTGAATGTGGGAAGTGAACACATTTGTGAGAACTTCGCCCAGAATTGAACGTTACAGTCCTGAAAAATAGACTTAAAAAACAGTCCTGAAAAGTGACTCGAGTGTGGTGACATGCCTGAAAGATAATATAAAAAATACAGTGAATTATATACAAGAAAACATTTGGCGGCAAATAATGCAAAGGAGTGACAAGTTGTGTGAATGGTTTGAATTGAATGAAAGTCTAAGAGTAATTTATATGAAAATCAAAGGGCACTTTGAGAAGAGCATAAATGTTTATTCAAAAGAGGATATGGCAAAATAGATTCTTCAAGTAGTCTACAGTACCAGTGACAGCTACTTGGCATCCAAGGGAATTAACAGCCGCATTGATGCCATAGTTAAGAAATCATCTATCATTAAAAAATGCCAGAAACTAAGGGAAACATCAGAAGTTATGGATAAATGTGGCAAAAAGATATTGAAGCTGCAAGAAAAGAAAACTAATTTGATTAAATTTGGTTTGCCTAAGACCGTTGACCCATCAAATAAATTCATCGGAAAAGAAGCTTACAAAGAAAGCATGGAGATAAAAATGAAGTCTGATTTAGACCTGCTTCCTAAGGACACAACTCCCCAAAGATTTCTGGAATTCATCCAACCATTTACAACTTTAAATTCGGTATTGGGTGAAACAGTGATGTCAAGTCACTCTTCTAAATATGGAATGTTGATGAAGTTGCAGTTGACTTTCCATAGTTTACAAAATATTGACCTTCCATCAGACGAAGAGCAGAGCACCCTACAAAAACTGGCACATAAATCTTAAGGATCGTAGTATGTATTGCACAATTTCCTTCTTTTACTCTTAATTTCAAGGTTTTATGTTTTTTCTGTTTGGAATTTGGCATCGCTTGAAATAACTCTGTTTTATGAATATGAAAAAAACAACACTCGCTATTGCTAAATTGCCAATCCAACCTATGAATCTATGATGCACAATGCAAAACTTCAGCCTATAAATTTGTATTCTCAAATTCTCCCAAGCTTTAACATTTCTACATTTCTCTATTTCTGATTACTAGGTTTTGGGCACTGCTATTATCTATATTTAATTTGTCATGGCGTGAATTAATATTTAATTTTGAACTCTTTTTTTTTAACAGGAGACATCAGACATGTAGCAGTTGTTAAATTGCTAATCCAGCCTGTGATGACCATGCAAATCTGTGTCGAGATTGTGATTTTGATGTTGAGTCTTCACGTGGTTCAATTCGACCTGAAGCTGTTGTTGCTCCCTTGTTTCTATAAAAGGGAATTCAGGGTCATTTGCAAAGGGTTTTGAAACTTTGTATTGACTTTTGCATGGAGAATCACACAGATTGGTGTATTACTATTGAATGAATTGTATCATATGGCTATATTTTGAAAGAATTAATGAAAATCTAAGTTCTCAAACATGTCTAAATAAAAAATAAACATCTTTGTATCAATAAACACATTATAGTCTTTTATTATTCTATTTTAAATATGGAAATAAAAAGTTGAAAAATACAATTACAAATCAATATTAAATTCTAATTGCAAAAAGTAATATGCTTTTGTAATATGAATGATGAGATACAGTAATAAGATTAATAAATACCAATCTCTTACAGTTGTCATTCATCCTCATCAAATTCAGAGCTTTCTTGATTCTTGTCTGTGGTTTCTTCGCTCTGAGTCTGCATACCTTCGTTGAACTGCATCTCAATGCTACCAGTAGGTCGAGTACATGAGTCAATAGTCCCACTGGCACTTTGGTTTGAAGTGTTGCCCAAACCTCTTCTTTCACATTTGGACCTCCAGATTTGCAGTGCGCTATCGTAAGGAAAAGTGTGGATATCATACCTAGATGTATAGAGCCTCAAGCAATTTTCTAAATTTTTGTCTAGTTTGTTTCTTAGCTTTGATTTTAGGAACCCCAAAGCACTGAAAACTCTCTCATCTTCCATCAAACCCAATATCATGGTAAGACATAAATCAGCAAGCTTTAAATATTCTGGCATTGAATCACACAACACTGTGTTCTCAGCTATATATTTCCAAAGCCTTGTTATTGATCCCTCTTCGCGGGGGTTCTCCATTTTGCCATATTGTTCTCTCATAGTGTATGCAAAACGAGATGATTTCTCTCGAAGATGAGTTTCTTCTAATATTCCATTTATAGTTGCTCCATTCAATTCTCTAAATATGCAAAATTGTTTTATCAAAGTCAGTAGCTTACTACAAAAATCAACTGCACTGTTGAGGCTCCAATAATGAGGAAACACAATAGACATGGCTTCAAGTAGGTTGTCAGGAGGGAATCTGCTTCTAATTTGTGAGGAAAGATCATACCCAATTTTCTGCACAGAAGTAGTTACAGTCTCAACAATCTTTTTGAAATCTTCCCTTGCAACTCTTGCTAGTTGCTTCCTGGGGCGCTTTCCTGGCTCCTTGGGGTCGACCGCGGCATAGAAGTGCATTGGTATCTCAACTCCCCATACATTGGCACATACCTCCTTGTCTACATCGATTTGTAAAAAGTTATCAGGATTGTTCAAATCTGTCAGTGTCCGCCACTTAACAAATTTTTCATCAGATAGTGTTGGTTGATTTCGATAGAGATTGTCGAGGGTCATGCATATCATCTTATGCAACGTAGCATATTTTGCAAAATACAGAGCTCTTTTTTGGGAAGCCTTCATAATATTCCTCATTTCCTCTAGCATGGGTAGAAGAGTTGCTAAAGTTAAGAGTGTCTCTAGATTACTTAACCTTCGAAGAAGGTCAGGAAATTTTGGTTGATCTGATTTATCGCGAGTTGTGTGAAATAGTCCAATCAAGGATGGATATTCTGAAAAAACTCGATGCGTTGGACCATCCAAAGAGATCCATCTGGTATCATTATCCTTGAGAAGCTTGTTCCCATAAATTATTCCATCAACAAAGTGTTTAAATTCCATAAATTGCTTGGGACTTCGATAGAAGTGTGAGTAGAGCTCTCTGATTAAAATTTGAATTTTTTTTGCCGAAGCAAACTTGCTCACAATTCCAAAAGCTAGATTCATTATGTGAGCCATGCAGTGAATTGTAGTAATGTATGATGCAAATGAAGTTTCAATCTTTGTACAAAGACCGTTCCTGTGACCTTGCATTACTGAAGCTCCATTTGCTCCAACACAAACCAATTTTTTGGCTACCGTCATGTCATCCATACCTCCACATTCAATTAAAATTCTCTTTACTAGTTGAAATAAATTTTCCGCTGCCACACTCTCCTTCATTTTAGCAATAGATAGTAGATGAGGTTGGCAGGTATGATTCTCTACAGTATAAACATGCATGCATACACATGAAGTATTGTATACTGTTGGAACTTAGTCTAAAGAAAATGCAATAAAGTTTGAGACTCTTATTTTTTCCTTTACATCTTCTTTTTCAACCTCAGCAAGACAACTTGCCCATTCCCATCCACTGTTTACTAACCAGTGTCTATTAGGATAGTTAGGAACTTTCAAAAAGTGTAATAAATCACTAATTGATGGGAAATTTGTCATAGCACGCCCTCTGCTCAAAATATAAAAAACAACGCTTAACTGAACAACTTTTCCCAGTTGTTCTATTTGCATTGCTTTTCCAAAACTAGCTTCAATAGAACCTTTAACTTCAGCAAGCTTCGTCCGTATTTTCTCATGAAAATAACACTCTTTGACATTCTTCGACCAAAAATGTAGAGGGTTTTGTGCATTGGAATTCGATGAGGTGACTGTGTGAAAGAACAAATACAAAGTAGTGTGTACACAAAAAAATTGAATTTCTTGTGTGAATCCCAAATAGTGGGGGCTATCAAAAGGTCCTCCAATACTTTTTCTCCTCCAAGTTGGAAACTCCAACTGCTCTTTGATGCAGTTGCTTCATCGAACTTCCAATGCACAACACCCTCTACATTTTTGTTCGAAATTAGATAGGCATGGGCTATTTTAGACATAAAATGGCATGACCATGACATGTGGAAGATTAGTTTCCATGGCTAATCTCCCACATTCCATGGTCATGCCATTTTATTTGGAGAATAGCTCATGTGGAAGTGGCTTTCCTCCACATAAAATAACACATCATACTCTCGCATGGACACCCACCATACATCTATGGACTTTGATGGGCCCCACATGGAGCGCTTCATGTTCCACTGTGAACGTGAAAACACCTCGCAAGGACATTTCCGAACGACGAAGATGGTACTGAGAAAAACAAATGTCGGGCTTCGATGTCAGGCATTTTCAACAGCTAGAAACTCACGTACAACAAAGTCGGTGCACAGGGAATTTTGGTGGTAAGTGTCTGGTCCATAGCTGTCAACCGTAACCTAGAAGGTCAGTGGGACGTTTATGTTGGTGGACAACTATGTTAAAAACACAACCTTTTCATTAACACATAAACTAGGAACGATATTTGGACACTCTAAAAGAGAGACCAGGGATAATAGCAGTTTATTCACTCGGTGAAAGGAGGTTGGAGAGGGTGAAAGAATAATTCAAGAGAAAAAACTAGTAAGGTACACATCCTTTTTATGTTGCAATATTAGTTATTTGTGGATTTTTTTTACATTTTCAGCATCTGAAAGGGAATATTTAGGTGAAACAAAGTATGCAGATCTAATTTCGACCAAAAATGCAGAGGGTTATGTGCGTTGGAAGTCGATGAGGTGAGTGCGTGAAAGAGAAGATACAAAATAGTGTGTACACAAAAAAAAAATTGAAGTTATTGTGTGAATCCCAAATAGTGGGGGCTATCAAAAGGTCCTCTAATACTTTTTCTCCTCCATGTTGGAAACTCCAAGTGCTCTTTCACGCAGTTACTTCATTGAACTTCCATTGCATAAAAACCTTTGCATTTTTGTTCCAAGTTAGATAGGCATGGCCTATTCTAGAGATAAAATGGCATGACCATTGCACGTGCCTCTGATTAGTTTCCATGGCTAATCTCCCACATGCCATGGTCATGCCATTTTGGCTATTATCCACATAAAATGGCATGGCCATGGCATGTGGGAGATTAATTTCATCCCATATTTATGTGGACAATATTAGTATGGGTGTGGGCATACATACATGGAGTTGTATTGTGCCCCGTGTGGAGCATTGCAATTTGCAACATGGAGGAGAAAAAGTAGTAGAGGACCTGTTGATGGCAACATTTTTTGACAGCCAAAAAGGAAAGACGTGAGGCACTGTGCAATGGAATCTAATCTCCCATATGCCATGGTCATTCCATTTTATGTGGAGAATAGCCCATACCCAGGTGGTTACTGTAGCCAGGCTGGACATTTTGCTGCCAAAATTCCTGCGCACCGTCTTGGTTGTCCTTCCTTTCCGGCCATTGGAAATGGCTGACGTTGAAATGTCATGGCATTCTTTTTGTCATCCATGCTGGAAAAGAAAGTACTCCATGTGGGGCCCATGGAACTCCACGTATGCATGGTGGATGCCCATACTCCAGTACGATGTGGTATTTTATGTGGAGAACAACCGCTTCCATTTGAAAATGTTGTTGGCGAAAGGTCCTCTACTACTTTTTCTCCAGCCTGCTTCTCTCTCCCTAAAACATGTGGCATCCAAAAACAAAGGACATGTTGTATTTTCAACACAAAACAAGATGCATGGTTTTGTTTTTTTTTTGAATTTTTTGGTTGCGAAAGGGGTGGCTTTTGATTTGTTTGAAATGGTTCATTTTAGAAAGTGTTGGGGTAACTTTTGGGGGTCTAATTGTTTGTGAACATCCTCTTCTCCACAGTTCCAACAAAATGGTAAATGGACACATAATGTTGGTTGATATATACTACTGTTGTTAGTGATAGGTTGAGTTTGAAGTTAGACTACCTTATTATAGTTAAACATATTAATTCTCTGTCCGCTTGGGCATGTTTGTTGTGCCATAACATTGTGCTCAATATTTATGAATATAGATGAAAATAAATGTCTGTTGTGGCACGTGTGTTTAATTTCAAATTTAATCTATCACTAACAGTTGTTTTTTTTTCCGTAGGTCACTGTTTTGATAGTAGAACACTTTCCTGTTCATTGGGGACTGCCTTTTATTTATTGTTTGAGAAGTTTGTGGAATAGAAAGGTACACTATATATTTCTTTATGTTACGTTTATGCATGTTGTGTCATGAAATTTAGTTTCCACAAACATTCACACATCTCATTTTTTTTGCCACCAGCTTCTACGGTACGAGAGAAGCTACCCTTCGTACGACGGGTCTCATAGGAAGAATAATCATTGTCTTCTTCCAATCGATACGAGCTTACTAAGGGTTCTACTAAAGACGAAGATGTGTCTTCTGAGGATGCATCTGTAATGGTGATGAAGCACAAGAGGATGGTTGAGAAGGACAGGTATTGTTTGTATTGTAATCATGTTCCTGCATTGATTTCAATGTGATTGTTGTCATATGGAATTTGAGCTTTTACATGTTCATGAAATGTGACTTTTGAAAGTGCAAATGTGGGACACAGGTTGATGGAATATAGAATTGGATGCAAGGGTAGTAGGATTTTATATTTTTGTCTGTAATGTTTGATGATGTATAGGTGTAATACAACCATCCAATGTGACTAAATGTTTTTCACACAATGCCTTTGATGTATTTTAAGGTGAATAATAATGAGGCATTGTATAAAAATGTTGGTTCATGTTGTAGTGATTTTCAATAAAGGAGTTTAAATCATGTATTTTACCCAAGAGGGAATGGTCAAGCACCATTCAAACTGATTTTTATTATAGAAATGAAAGAGTTGTTTCTATTAGATTATTGTTTGCATAAAATATAATTTAATTTATAACATTTCAAATAATATTTATTAACAATAACAATAACTTATACTAATTACTAACTTATCTACATAATTGATAATATAATAACATAAAATATAAAAAAATTATAACCTTTCACTAAGTGTTAAAAAACAACAAGAATAGGTTAAAGTACAACCAAAGATGCCAACACTATAGAGATGTTGTCCAAGGAACAAGAAATCACCTCTATATTCTTATTATGAACATCAAATCATGGTGATATTCCCAAAATAACGAGAGCAAGGATGAAGGCACTCAAACAGAGTAAAATAAGTTAAAGTAGTGGTAAATGACACAATACACAAATGTAAATTCAAAACACAGTAAACAAAACTACAATTTTCCACACAGTAATCCTTGTAGACATCACGAGGGTTTTCTAGTATATTAGGGGAGCATAGTCCGAACACACGTTTTTGGCCAAAATTAAATATGCATACTTTGTTTCATAACAAAAATGCAACTTCAAAGCCCAAAAACCCAAACAAATTCCACGAACAACTCAAATTCCAATGTTAAAGAGATGGGTTTCTTACTCACTAGTTTTTTTGTGTCCAATTCTTTGCTAACCCTCTCCGAATCCAACCCCCTTTCCCACAGTGACAAAAACTCTAGTTCCCGCCAATTTTGAATGCACAAAACCCTGCATTTTGGGCAAAAATTAGAAATCCATACTTTGTTTCACCATAAAAATGCCCTTTCAAAGACCTAAAACATAAAAAAAACTCAAATTCCAACGTTAAAGAGATGGGTTTCTTATTCACTAGTTTTTTTGTGTCGAATTCTTCGCCAACCCTCGCCGAATCCAACCTCCTTTTCCATAGTGACAAAAACCCTGGTTCCCGCCAATTCGAACGCATGAAACCCTACGCTTTTAGGCAGAAATTAGAAATCCAAACTTTGTTTCACCATAAAAATGCCCTTTCAAAGACCTAAAACATTAAAAAAGCTCCACAAATACCTGAAAAATTGCAACATTAAAAGGATGCATACCTTACTAGTTTTCTCTCTTGAATTCTTCCCTCACCCTCTCCAACCTCCTTTCGCAAAGTCTTTTACGGCGTCCAAAAATCATTTGTAGCTCATGTCTTAAAGAAAAAAACCACCATTGTTTTCCTAATCCTATATCTTGCAGCGAATATCGTTCCTTGCAAGTATCGTAGTGAAAACGTTGTGTTTCCACATAGTTGTCTGCCATCATAAACCTCCTGCAGACCGTCCTAGTTACGGTCGCCAGCTACAGACATGACATTTACCACCAAAAGGAACCGCCAAAATGGGTCGTGCACCGACTTCACTGTAGGTGAGTTTCTGGCCGTCGGAAAGCTCTGACGTCGAAGCCCGATGTCCGTTTTTCACGCCATTGTCTTTGTTGTACACCGTTCCTGACCGTCGCAAATCCCTGATGGATAAACATGTTGGCAATGAGTTTTCGGCCACGCTAGAACACGGAGCGGTCCATCGTGGGGCCCCCGAAAGTTCACCTATGTATTGCGGGCGTACGACGTGCTATTTTATGTGGAGAATAGTTGCTTCTATGGAAAGTTTATCTTATCAATTAAGCATGCTAGTGAAAATTGATAAGATAATATAAATATTAGGGCATCAGCTAATGTTTTTTAAGAAAGGAAATTTTTTAAGTAAATATCAATTAAGATCTATTTTGATAGGTAATAAATAACTTGCACTTGTAGTTATAGAAGGTGCAAAGGATAAGCCAATTTAGTAAATAAAGGGTGCTCCAATTGGGCTATAATTTAATTAAAATTGTCAAGAGAATATTCAATGAACGTTTCTATCAAACTTTAGTTAGGTAAATTACAATAAATAGTACATTATCATAGTTACATCTTGACCTAATCTAAGAATCTTATTTTAAAATGCCTTACAATTTAGACATTACTTTGAAATAGATGCTCCGAAAGGCTAATATAAAATGATTAACTCGAAAAACAAAAAATAGCCTCCTATGCAGTTAATAAGAGTATTAACACAAAGTAAAATTGAATGTTAAATAACATAAATTTAATTACTTAATTATAGTCTAGGAAGCCACTTTAGCATAAATTTATCCTAATTTCTACTCCAAACAAACCTTGAAATTCTCCACATAATCAATGGCATAAAGTATTGATAGTTGACACTAAAAGGTGGAAATGCCAACATAGTGTGGTCTAGTTGTACAAGGGAGTATTCAATGCAACAATGACTAGTTTTAAAAATCAAGGGAAGGAAGCCCTTCAACTTGATCAAGAAAACAAAACTTGAAAAATTATAGAATTGAATGTAAATATTATTAAACTTAAAGAATGTGATCGAAGAGGTGGAAGAGACTAAGAAAAAAAACCAAAGTATTGAAAGTGATGCTCTGCAAAAAGGATGGTTAGGATGACAAACACAAACAAACAAGCAAGAAACCAATTGTTAGTGTTAGAGAATCAGAAATCAAACACTATCCTAAGCAAGCATATCAAGAGAGACACTAAAAGCAAAATCGAGATCTTAACAAAGAAAATAAATGCTCTAAGACATCTCCAAATGCTTTCCACCATGCTTGTAGCTTCTCCTCCCTTGTTCCTCTCCTCTCCAAGTTCCCACATGAGTGTAGCTCTCAGTAGCTTTTTGCACTATTCTAGATGTCATATGGAGGTTCAAGATTGTAGAATGGATGATTATGAGAATGCAAATGTGAACAAACTAAAATGATAAATTATCTAATATTAATTTTAGCCCAAAATGACAAATATAGATGATTATGCTAAATGCTCTCTAAAATTCACTATAAGTTAGATGCATACAAGTTTTCATGATCTGGATTATGAAGAAATGAGATCTATTTATAGGTCAAATGGAGCAATGGATGGTTGAGATTGAGTATTCTCATCAAGGGTCAGGATTGATGGGTTTATGATCTATGTGAGGGCTTTCGACCCAATCTCAGGATGACAAATGTCAACAAGAAATGAGTTGAGAGGAGAGGGAATAAGCATTAAATACTTGACATGACTTGAGGGTTAACTTGGGAGGTAAGGTAAATGTTGAGTTGAAAGAATAAAACCATTATCCAATAAATAATGTCTTTATCCAATGGATAAACTCTTGTGCAAGAGTTAGTGAGGATAACCATGGTCAAAGCAATAAATGCTTGAAAAGACCCATGAGTCAAATGAGGGTTCAATTAAAGGTAAAGTCTCTAACCATGGGGGCAAGTGGATTTAACCATAAATGATTATGTAAGAGCCATTAATGGTCACATAAGAGCCATTAGTGGTTTGGAAGACTTTAGGGGTTAACTTGTTTAACACACAAAGCATTAAATGTTTTTCAAAGACTTTGAAGGCTTTGAGAAGTGACTCCAAGTTGCTTAGGAATGTGACAATATTTAGAAGATGGCTTAGGCTAATTAGGAATGATTAGAAAGTGGTTAGAAGGGTCTAGAAGGGGATTTAGGATTGCAAGTGGATTTGGTGGGTGAGGGAAAATAGGATTTAAATTAAAATAAAATTAATTTATTTCAATTGTGTTTGCAACTTGCATTTGTAGGAGAATGCAAGTGGAGGGGACTTAATGATTTTAAATAAATATTTTATTTATTTATTTAAAAGAGGAAAGGGGATTAAATTAAATAAATAAGATTTATTCATTTAATTGATTGTAAATTTGGTTTAATGAATTAATTAAAATAAATTGAATAATTTATTTAATTAATAGGAGAAGAGTTGAGGATGAATTAATTAAATGTTAATTTAATTAACTGTTGGCTAGTGGATTTATTAATCAAATAAATAGTAAATATTCATTTAATTAAATGGACAAATTTATGTGACTACATTTGCCCCTCTTTGAGACGGTGCGGTTTATAGCGTCGTTTCAAAGAAAGAAAATAAGGAGAGAAGCAATATGCCCCATAAATGTTAATTTAATGGGTCATATGCCCCCTCGAGAGATGGGCCGATTTTTTTTGAAAAATCGGACGATCTCTCGAAAAAGAACGAGAACTGGAGGGGAGGTGGAATAGAAGAAATTAGCAATGATGGTGAAATGATTGAATAAATCAGAATTAAAATGGAGAAATGAGAGGTGCTAGAAGTTCACGAGGACCACGGCGGTGAGCAAGGTAAAATTAGGGCTAGGGCTGAGGGTATATATGGGGGTGAAGGGGTAAAAACAACGTCATTTGCATCCATCTCCACAACGATTCAGAGCTCTGATAGTGACTTTGGTGAAAGAGAAAACAACAGTCAGGATGTCTGTACCGATAACAGATCATCGGCTAGAGCGGGTCCGTCGATTCCAGTGGCCAGATGACTACGGACCAGTGGTACGCCAATTTGAATTTTTGTGTTTCGTGCATTTTTTATGTCTTTTTGCAAGTGTCCAATTCAACCTAAGACAATAGCGCTAAGACTATGTTTTAGTGCCTTTGTCCGCTAAAATAGCGCTTTTGTGCCGCTATAGTGCTATTGCGTAGTAGTTTTAGCGCTCATGCAGTTTTCACGCGATCGAGTCATTTTTGTAGCACTATGGCTCTGTTATAGCGCTTTTGTCTAGGTCTTGTAGTGTCGTTGTTGTTGTAGCGCTAGTGCATGGTGGTTTTAGCGCTATTGTGGGCCTATTATAGCGCTTTTGTGTGTTTTTAACAAAATTGCGCTTGTGTCAAAAATAGATGCCCCAGTGTTTAGGAACATGATCTCCTGATGCCTGTGTTGTGTGGATGGATGGATAAGTTAGTTGTTTTAAACCATAGCAACTCCGTTGAGACTAAGTCATTATGATAAATGCTTGTTGTAGTCTAGATTTGCCATGATTGCTTACCTGTTGAGACCCGAAGATACTTGATCAGAGTAT